>NC_139606.1:110494066-110830495 GCF_964270895.1 Podarcis filfolensis
GACTTTTATTTTAAAATGTTTCTTTTGTATTGCTGCAAACCTTGGAGTCCTCCAGACATGCTGATACCTCCCCCTTGTTTCTCTGTTTGGCTCCAATCCTGTTGGCATGGGGTACTGTTTGCTTCTAGAAGGAGTTATTATTGCAGCTACTATTTTAGTTTTCCATTTCTGAGTGTACATTTTAGGGAGGGATATTAAGGTAGTCTGCATAACTTTCAGCATAATGGTTTCATTGGGATGTCCATGTTCAAACATCCCTATGGCCAAAATGTGGGGGGTGGGGTGCAAGGAAGACAAAGTTAAATGTTGCCTCTGCTGATAGTAAGGAACCCGTATCCTTGCAGAAAAATAGGAGAGCATCTCCCCAACAGAAGGCAGGATGTGGGCATCAAACCATAAAATGCATCTTATGTTACAGGGAATGTATACCATTTATAGTATAGATCAGAAGGTCGGCAGTTCGAATCCCCGTGACGGGGTGAGCTCCCGTTGCTCGGTCCCTGCTCCTGTCAACCTATCAGTTTGAAGGCACGTCAAAACTACAAGTAGATAAATAGGTAGATTCAAGTAGATTCTGGCGGGAAGGTAAACGGCGTTTCCATGCGCTGTTCTGGTTCGCCAGAAGCGGCTTAGTCATGCTGGCCACATGACCCTATACACTGTACGCTGGCTCTCTTGGCCAATAAAGCGAGATGAGCACCACAAACCCAGAGTCGGCCACGACTGGACCTAATGGTCAGGGGTCCCTTTACCTTTACCTTTAGCCAACAATATGGAGAGCAGTGAGGTTTACTGGCAGCGATATTTATCCGTCCTGATAAGCAGCAATGACTAAGGTTTCAGGAGGTCAGATGTCCCACGATTGCTGCAGCATCAAGAAAGGAAAACATAGGATAAAGTTTAAAATAAAATAGAGTTCCAGTTTGGGGAATGTTAGACTCCAGTGATGGCTAGACATCCAAGAGTATAAATCAGAGAAACGTGTTTATTTTTTTTAGTTTGGCTAGAGGGAGCCAAGTAGGAATGAAGCGATGATACATGTATGAATCATCAGTGTGATTAGCGCTGGTCAAAGGATCACCCCGAAATAGAATATAGAATGCAGGAAAGAGAAGAGAAATGCTTGAAGGCTTAAAGCACATTGGAGCAAACCCCGAAAGTCAAACAGGAGGAGGAAGGCAAAGTACTGGAGAGGCTGCTAAGAGTGACAGGAAGAAAAACAGAAGAGGATAGGGAGGGCAAACTGAGGATGACTTCAAGGAAAAGGTTGCAGTCTGTTGTTATCCAAATGCTGGCTGGTAAAAAAGGGTATTGGAGGAACAGGAAGCGTGAAGGTAGGTGTGTGTCAGAAGACCCCTTGACCCCAGAGGGTGCCCAAGAAGAAGGAATTGAATGGGAGAGCCAATAACTAGGTGCTCCATGGATATATTTTGTCCTTGAGGGGCGTAGTGAAACTGAGGAGAGGAGGGCAAGGATGACAGCTTTGAAAATGGAAGTAAGATTATGAACAACGGATTGTGGCCAAGTCTAGATGACAATACGGGCAGGAAGCCTCTTGTCAGCACCTGAGATATCCAAGTAAACCGCACTTAAGAGACATCTGGTTGAGAAAACTAGGAAGTGTTTCCTGGCTGAAGAGTGTGTTGGGTGGAAATTATTACTGTCAAGTTTTTGTTTACGCACAGCTGCTCACACCAGGTGTTCTGATTTAGGTTGGGAGAGATGCCGCCATTCACGTGTGGGACACTCAAGCACTCAAATGTTTGTCGCTGCTAAGAGGCCAACACCAAAGAGGCGTCTGTGCCCTTGATTTTTCAGGTAAGCAGCTATCCACTGCCAACTAGGGTCTCATGGATCCATCAGTTTGGGTTGCTGTCAATTTCTGTTTTTCTCTCCAATATTAGTATTGCCACATTTCCTTATCAGTTTCCAAATAAATAGGTTCAGTTCCCACTTTGGAGCAGGTCATGAGTGCGTAAACCTTAAAGCAAGTTCTTATGTCACTGTTCTTTTCCTTTCTTCGTAACAGTATTTATCAATAAGGCTAGCAACAGTGGAATTTTCAGAGGGATGTTCCTAATGGATGCTGTGTACAAACCATCCTTAATATGCCTTATATTGTATCAGACTTTAAGATGGCAGGCCAGGACTGCTTCCCTTTTAATTTTTGTAGGGTGCCTAGTTGTGGGGGTAATGTGTTGTATGAAAAATAAATAGCACTCCTAAAATACTACCTGTTTCACACTGTTATTGATGTGTTGCGTTGGTTGCAGGTTTCTCACAATCTATACTTCAAAATATAGTTTTTGTTCCCAAAAGCATGTATTTTGACTGCCGGGGAAACATTTCATTTGAGTGCAAATCCCATTAGCTACAGCTTCTCCGCATGGTGCTGTGACGCTAGATATTTTGTAAGTTTCATGGGAGATTATACCTTTGCCTGAATCTGCTCAGATCTGATTCACAGTAGCTACCTCCTAAGTCTGCTTTCCTCCCTGATGAGTTCAGTAAGTCAGTGGAGCACATGCCATGATAGCCTTCCCCCCTTTATTTGCAAGCCACATGTTCTGTTGGCCGGGAACCACCACCATAGTCTGGACTGACAGTGTCAACAGTTCGGTGCAATCAGGCTAGTTTTTGATTTATGCCTGTGTTGGGTTGGAGGTTCTTCTGCCACTGAACATTGCTGAAGCTAAGCAGATGTGGGTGCTGCTGGTGGCTAGAGAGGCTGCACTATGCTCTTCTGTGCTTTCCTTGAAAGAGAGTACGGGCATACCTCATAGATATTGTGGGTTCAGTTCCAGACCATTGCAATAAAGCGAATACAGTGGACGCTCGGGTTGCGAACGTGATCTGTGCGGGATGCACGTTCTCAACCCGCAGCATTCGCAACCCGCAGTGCTGCGTCTGCGCACGCGCTGGTTGCAATTTGGCGCTTCTACGCATGTGCAACCGCTGAAACCCGGAAGTAACCTGTTCCGGTACTTCTGGGTTTCGGCGGGTCTGTAACTTGAAAAAATGCAACATGAAGCGTCTGTAACCCGAGGTATGACTGTACAGTGGTACCTCGGGTTACAGACGCTTCAGGTTACAGACGGACCTCCAGAACGAATTAAGTTCTTAACCCGAGGTACCACTGTATTGCAATCACACGAGTCACACAGTTTTAGGGGTTTCCCAGTGCATATAAACCAGGGGTCAGGAAACTTTTTCAGGGGACTGGTCCACTGTCCCTCAGACCTTGTGGGGGGGCTGGACCATATTTTTTGGGGGGAGAGAGAACAAATTCCTATGCCCCACAAATAACCCAGAGATGCATTTTAAATAAAAGCACACATTCTACTCATGTAAAACACACTGATTCCCGGACCGTCCGCAGGCCAGATTGAAAAGGCGATCAGGCCGGATCCGGCCCCTGGGCCTTAGTTTGCCTACCCATGATATAAACGTTACATTTATATTATTGTGTAGTCTAGTGAGCTGCAGGCACAGGAGAGGGTAAACCTGGCTCCAGCCCAAGCCAGCTGCACTCCCATGGCCGGGGGGTGGGGCTTCATTCACCTGGAAGCGCCTAGGCTTGCTGCAGCTGCATCTTTATAAGGTGCAATATCTGCGAAGCGCAGTGCAATAAAATGAAGTGTGCCTTAGTAGTGGGCCTTATCGTTCCTGTGAAAGAAGGAAACAGTGTTTCTGTCATGTATTCTACTCAGCGTTGATCCAGAGCAGAACTCCAACGTATAGTTAGCAGAGTGAAAACTTAAACATGTTGCAAGAGTCCCTCCCCCCCCCAAAAAAATAGACCAGAGGCAATTGTATTTCATCCAGCAGAGCTTTACTGCTACTGAAGGCAAATGAGCATCATGGTCACAAATCCAATACATTCAGGATTGGCACCGCCCATAAGAAGTCCAGTTGCAGTAGATTTAACTTAAACTTACAGTAACTCATAAAAAGACTAAACCTTAACACTATTCAAATTCAAATATCTTTAATACGGTCAGTGACCAGGAAGCAATTTATAAAAATATGTAGTATTGTGCTACAAATAACAGTAGAAATATGGCCAATTCACAGAATTGGTGCTTATATTTATGACCAGGTTTCGACTTTTAAAGTTTTAAAAATTCAATTCAGGTGTCGCTACTGTTTATTATCGTTCCTTCGATGTTTACAATTTGAACTCCGTTGTTGACATCATTGCTCGTCTTATTCTTGTTGCAATGTAACAGTACTTTGCCACGGGCCTGTTAATTTCGGGCTCTTTGTCAGCTAAGAGGTGTCTGATATAGGTGTCGTCTGTACTACGAGGTATTTTCCTCAGAATCGGTTCGATCAGCTCTTTTCTTGAGTCTCGATATAATGGGCAGTATAAGATGACATGCCCAATGGTTTCGATTTCATTGTTGTTACAGGGACATAATCTTTGTTCGATCGGTATTTTATTGTATCTTCCCTCTAGAATAGCTGAAGGGAGAGCGTTAAAGTGGGCCCTGGAAAATGCCCATCGGTGTTTAGCATTGTCTAGAACTTTGAGATAGTTTGCTAGATGGGGCCTTTGGGGGTTGTATAGAAGTTTATAAGTTATCGGAAGTTGATTAAAGTCATTTTGGGCTTCAATGTCCCTGAGTCTTTCTTTGATTATGTTCTTGGCCCTTCCCCTTTCTAAGCTTAATAAACCTTAACACTATATACAGAACACCACACCAGAAGGAAGAGAGATGGAAAAGAGTGAAACCCAGGCTCCTTCTGGCCTTATTATAGTTGGCATGACCTTGACAGATATCTCATCTGTCAGTTTAAACCAGCTGTACTCAGTTTCTCGGAAGGAATAACCCAAACATCAGGAACCTTCTGCTTGTTTCTTTCACACACAGCGGCTTCTAGAACCTTATTGAATTAATTCGAATAGGAAAGATTTCTACACATCAGATCAATACTTTCTGTACTAAGAAATGCAAACTGACAGTTTCTCCTTATTTTAATCTGCCTCTTGATACTTTCCCCAGTAACTTCTGGTGATATGGGGGAGAGGGGTGGCAGAGAGCTAGATAGTGGTGTGGGTGTCATATAATAAGCTACGAAAAAGTTTAGGAACCTGGTAGGTTGACCTGTACATGCTGTTACTGACAATGCTACAGTTAGCAGAAGATTTGCTCCTGTACCCCAGTGAAAAATTATGTTTATTGCGAAGCATCCAGCTGCATCGCTATTAGTACCTGTACTTCAAATTTGCAATAAATAAATGCAGCATTTGTCAGATTTCTGTTAAGGGTTTCTCACCTCTGATGTTGTGAATTGCTTTTGTGCAGCTGATGGAAAGTGTCTGGCGTCTATTGGGTTAGATGACAATCATACCATCGTACTCTGGGACTGGAAAAAAGGAGAAAAGATGGCAGCAACCAGGTAAGAACGTTGTCACGCAGGCATGCTCTCTCTTTTTTTTTTATAAAATATTTATTAGATTTTACAAAAAACAAAAAATTACAGAATAAAAAGAAAACAAAAAGAAAACAAAAAGATATAAAAAATACAAAAACACACAGAAAAAACACACAGAAAAAAGAAATTAAAAATTAAAAACAAATCCATTTTTTTTCCATATCTTGAATTTCATTTGCTTATTTCCCTGACCTCCTCACACCTCCCTTTTTTGTTTTCCCGTTCACATATTCAGTTCAGCAAATCCTTACCCTCTTTCAATTATCTTAACTCTATATCTCAGCATATTATATCTATATATTTTCATCCATTATCAATCCATTTTTACATATTCTTATTAACCTTGTTGCTAATGCCACTTAATTTCAATCCAGCATCATTTTAACATTCATTAATTTTACAATGTTTCTGCAGATAGTCTTTAAATTTCTTCCAATCTTCTTCCACCAACTCTTCTCCCTGGTCTCGGATTCTGCCAGTCATTTCCGCCAGTTCCATATAGTCCATAACCTTCATCTGCCACTCTTCCAGTGTGGGTAAATCTTGTGTCTTCCAGTACTTTGCGATGAGTATTCTTGCTGCTGTTGTAGCGTACATAAAGAAAGTTCTATCCTTCTTTGGCACCAATTGGCCGACTATGCCCAGAAGAAAGGCCTCTGGTTTCTTCAGGAAGGTATATTTAAATACCTTTTTCATTTCATTATAGATCATCTCCCAGAAAGCCTTAATCTTTGGGCACGTCCACCAAAGGTGAAAGAATGTACCTTCATTTTCTTTACATTTCCAACATTTATTATCGGGCAGATGATAGATTTTTGCAAGCTTGACTGGTGTCATGTACCACCTGTATATCATTTTCATAATATTCTCTCTTAGGGCATTGCATGCCGTAAATTTCATACCTGTGGTCCACAACTGTTCCCAGTCAGCAAACAAAATGTTATGTCCAACATCTTGTGCCCATTTAATCGTAGCAGATTTAATCGTTTCATCCTGAGTGTTCCATTTTAACAGCAAGTTATACATTCTTGAAAGTATCTTTGTTTTGGGATCTAACAGTTCTGTTTCCAATTTTGATTTTTCCACCTGGAAGCCAATTTTTTTATCCAAATTGTAAGCCTCCCTTATTTGATAATAGTGAAGCCAGTCTCGCACTTTATCTTTTAATTTCTCAAAACTCTGCAGTTTCAATTTGTCTCCTTCTTGTTCCAAAATTTCCCAATATTTCGGCCATTTGGCCTCCATATTGAGCTTTTTCTGAGCCTTTGCTTCCATTGGTGACAACCACCTTGGGGTTTTATTTTCAAGTAGGTCTTTATATCTTATCCAGACATTAAACAATGCTTTCCTGATAATATGGTTTTTAAATGCTTTATGTGCTTTAACCTTGTCATACCATAGATATGCATGCCACACGCAGGCACGCTCTCTAACAGCTTGAGTTGCGTTCATTTTTTTTTTCACGTCCAAATTTTAGGATGCTGTTTTAAGAGATCAAAATACCACCTTCCTCCCCATACCTTAAACCTGTATGTTTAGACAAGAGAGAGAGGAAGATTGTGATTTTCATCAATGCCCCACCTTCTCACATGCCAGATTTCTATGCGTTGATTAGAGCAGAGCTTTCCAAACGGTGTGTCGCGACATGTTAGTGTGTCGGCTTCAGTGTGTAGGTGTGTCACGCAAACACTCTCCATGCTTCTCCTGGGGCTGGAAAGAGGTTAATTTAACATCTAGTTTGCTAGTAAAACTGAATTACGGTGTTGCGAGATGATGCATGCCTAAAAAATGTGAAACCAACATGAAAAGTTGTGTGATTGGTGCACTTCATGGCCCTGTTCACACCAACAAAATATGTAGACTTAATTCATGGAGGGGTATTTAATCTTGAATGACATATTGATCTTTTTACCGATCGACACCTGCATGTTCACCAGTATTCCACCTATGTTGTTCATTCCAGATGTTACAAAGTTGCTTTGTCCTAACTAGCATAGGAGGTACATTTTGTTGTATTTTTTTGCTGTATTCCCTAACATTAATGATGGTAATAACATTTCCAGCCTTATATTATTATTGTTGTTCTTGTTGTTGTTGTTATTATTAATATTATTACTGTATTAATATACCACCCTATACCTCAGGGCAGTTCACAAAATAAAATCAAGATATAAAAGCACAAAATACATAATAAAAATAAAAACAACAACCCAGTTACCCCCTTATAGCTTACATTCTTGGTCCCCCCCCCACATTCTTGCGTAAATTTGTGATGAACAATATAGGTCTTTCCCTATACTGATTATATACAGAATAACTGTGAGTGATTGTTGGACCTCTCTATCTCAACCCTTACAAGGGGGAGTTGGGTGAAATTGGGGGGGTGTCGTTATGTGAATGGAGGAAACAACTTAAATTCCACTGTTCTGCCAAAGTAAAACGTTAGTTTGTGCTCTTCTGTGCCTTTATTCTGCAGTGTCTGCAACAAATGACCTATAGCTGCCCTCTTGCTGTGGACAGCAGTGTGGTTGGAGGGGAGATAGTTTGTCCGCTTGAACCCCCTTGCAGTTTTGGTGGTATAATACAAATAGTTTTTCAAGTCTGATAATGTCAGACAACCTCTCCTGGGCCCACTCCCATCTCAAATTGGAATACATATTTTTAAATTTTCCATTTGTTGCCTGGGAGTTTATCTGTTAACCTTGCAAGGGCTAAGAAGCTTTTGTGATTGCCTGAACGCTCAAAGTATTCGGGAACAGTTTGGTCACTTATCTAATTGGTTCTCTAATGGATGTTCTCATTTCCACTATTAAATAGAAGCTTCCCTTTTTATAAAATAAGGACGGCGCCCAGGCAAATCATGGATCTCAATGATTTCTTTCAATGCAGTACACTTGCTTTGTCTATTATTAAGCAGTAGTAGGGGTTTTTTTTATCTCAGTATAAAGTATTTGGCTGAAATCTTGCATACAGTTGAACTTTGTTACATGCTGGTTCAAAACACCCCAAAACATCTGAGCTTGAGTCCTTTGCCCTCCAACCAACAGCGAGGGCTGGGTGGGTTTTTGAAACGCATCCCAGCCCCCCCAGCCCCCCGTTGATAATGGACAAGACATCAGAGTGCATTCAAATGGCAGAGCATTGACATCCCATTCGGTTAATCTGCTGCATCAATGTGTCTTCTGCAAAGTTAGAATCCCCTTTGAATTTAAGTTTAGTTTTTGAGCCCATACTTTAAAAACACCTCCAGGGACCACGCAGAACCCAGAGGTGGCAAATGCTCTTAACTTTTTTACAATGAAAGCTACATTTCTCATGCATGAGCTGCCGTATCCCTTTGCAAAGATGGAAAGGCAGAGCCTTTCGGCTCTTCTCCTCCCCGTACAACTACCAGCCTAATAACTTCTTGCAAATATTCTAGCAGTGTTGTGATGATTTAAAACTTTGTGGGGCAAATCCCAGGACCCACTGAAATAACTAACATGAATTAATCAAAATCTATATTTCATGCCTTATTTCTGTTGGCTTTAACTGTTCTTTGAAATATGATGTTAATTTTTGCCCTTCTAATTATCCATCTAATGGGCTGCAATTACTTATCACGGATCTTCCAGTCCTCCTTCTGAGACTGCTTAAATATTAATAGCAACTTGCTTATCGCCTAGTGGTTTAAATGGCGCACTTTATAGCTCTCTTAATTAATTTGACCTGTGTCCCCTTTCCCTCTGTTATCTTGAATACATTGAAGCACAGCTGTGTGGGTTTTTTTTACCCCCTTATGAATTACTTTGCCAACCGTTTCCTGAAAACTGCTCTCCATATGAAATAGAGTCTGCTCAAAATGGGGAAGATTTGCTGAATAAGAATTATGTAGCATTGTTTCATTTGGTCAGATCCAGTTACTTTCCTGTTAGACTGATATACAGGTGACGTCTATAACAGTCTGGAGCAGCCTTTCTCAACCTGTGGGTCCGCAGGTGTTGTTGAACTACAACTCCCATCACCCCTAGCTAGCAAGGCCAGAGCTCAGGGATGATGGGAGTTGTAGTCCAACAACATCTGGGGACCCACAGGTTGAGAACCACTGGACTCTGAAGGCTGAGTATTGCCATGATATTTTGTAGCTGTCACTTCTCAGCCTTTTGGCTAAGATCAAGTGTAGCATCTTGTAGCCACTGATGGACTTAAGCATAACTGCTGCCCCCCATGTTGTTTTTGCTGAGTTGTGACCTCTCCGGGGCACAAGTCTGGGTAGTGTTTATGGAGATCCTGAGCTGCCCAGATGACAAGACCCTCCCCCTGGTCTTGTCAGTGTTTGTAAAAAGCAAAAAAGGCTTCTGACCTCCCTTTGTTGCCTCAGCCTGGTCCTCGGACCCTTGTCAGCAAAAAAGAGTCCATGAGAAAAGTATCCTTGCAGAGTACTTTCTGCTTTTATTCTTAAAAGTCTTTCTGCAAAAGCGACTGACCAACTGTACACACCAACACTACCAGCTTTCACTAACCAACCAACCAACCCCAACACAACAAACTAACATTTCTCACTCTATATATACAACCCAGTGCAGGAGGCTGACTCATGCTGACCCAGCTTTATAAGCATTAAAGAAACAGTGGCAATTTTAGCTGTGACAGGTCTTTTTGATGTGGTCCAAAGCAAAGCAGAACAATGCATCTGACACCATATTGGCTGCAGGAGTTGCCAGAAGGAGGTGTACAAGGAGCCATCCAGGGAGGAATATGTGTAGGGTTTACTCCTTAGCATGATCTTCTCCTGAAGATAGCCCTCAAGTTTAGGATCAGAGTTTTCCTTCTCCAAGATGGGCTGCCTTCCTCAAGAAATTGTTGTGAATAATGCTGAAACGATTTTGGTGTCTGCCTACTAAACTAAGGATCCATACAGTACAACTCCAATAAATGTCTCCATTCCTGTTGATTCTCTTCCTGTTCATTCCTACTATTAGTTCTATGATTTTGGGGCGTATGCTATTATCTCATGAAACAGTGAATACATAATTGACCGGACCCACAATGAGTTTCATTGAGCTCTGCTGATCGGTTTAAAATACTGATATTTTTTACTGGTCACCTTCACAAACTATGGGAACGAAGAGAGAGCTTTAATTTTGACTGGAGCCGTTATGGATAACTCCAGTTTGTTCCCTGTTCCCTTTTGTTCATTTAAATTAAAACACTTCGATAGTGCCTTTCATGTGTTTTTTTTAAAAAAAAATCCAGAATTCACAAAAATATCAAAACGGATTCAATAAAACTGGCATTAAAACAAAAGTACAGGAACTAGGAAAGTTTTACAAAGGCTGGATATCAATGACCAGAAATCCTTGGCCAAACATGTATGTTTTTAGCAAGTGTTGAAAACACACTGCAACTGGCAGTTTTTAGTGTATTTAGTGTATTTTTGGTTTCTATGGAAGCCGCCCAGAGTGGCTGGGGAAACCCAGCCAGATGGGCGGGGTACAAATAATAAATTATTATTATTATTATTATTATTATTATTATTATTATTATTATTATTATTCATGGACTGAAAGTAATTTAGCAGTTGAAGAGAATTAACAGGACTGGAGGAATTATAACAGGGGTGAAACTTACCAATATATATTTATATGAATCCTGTAGAGCAGGCTTCCTCCACCTCAGCCCTCCAGATGTTTCGAGACTACAATTCCCATCATCCCTGACCACTGGTCCTGCTAGCTAGGGATCATGGGAGTTGTAGGCCAAAAACATCTGGAGGGCTGAGGCTGAGGAAGCCTGCTGTAGAGTAACGCTTGCTTGGGCAGACATCTGCTTCCTACCTGCACTTGCTGCATGAACTGGATTCATCAGTATTTAATATGTCATGGATCATATTGATCATATTGAGATGGATCTGTCTTCACTCTGCAGGCTGTGCTAACTTCTCAGAGGATGTTAGAACTCCATTCAGTCATAGCAGATAAAACCAAAATGGCTTGTCAGAGGGACTTAATTCAGACTTTTCCAGACTCTGACCTCGCTTCCAGATGACCTGTTTTTTGACTATTCACCCTGATTCATTGCAAAAAGTTTGCAGGGAGTTTATGTGACATCTGCTGTTTTTTGAGCATTCATTCTGATCTATGCAACTTTGCATCAAGTGATTGGTATTCCATATGTTCCCCATCTTCCTCCTTGCTGTGAAAAAATGGAGGGGGGGGAAAGCAGGTTTGTTGTACAAGAGCACTAAAATAGTGCAAAACAGTGACAGTTTCAAGCACCTTAAAGATACAGGAACCCTTTTCATATGCTGTATGAGTTTTAAATCTTTCTGTTTGGATCAGCAATAATGTCAACCTACAGCAACCAGAATGTATACTAAATTTCTCTTCAACGTCTGTCTTGCAGTAGCAACGCATAGTGCACCTGTTCAGTTGTGTCCTTTTGTTGTAAAACAGGTCTGCTGCTGTCACAACTCGTTAGATTCTTAAGGCTTGCTTATAGATCAATAAATCCCCATTCAACTCATCTTTCTAATTTCTAAAAATGTATCCCAAAGCAGTGCCTTTTTTTGGGCATGCACCAAAATCTCTTTTTTTAAAAAAAATAGATGGGTAGACAACTCATGTATTCGTTACTCTTTAATTCATTGCAGAGGCCATAAAGACAAGATATTTGTAGTGAAATGCAACCCCCACCATGCTGATAAACTGGTAACCGTTGGAATGAAACACCTCAAATTCTGGCAGCAAGCAGGTATGGTGTTGCATTAAGAATGTTTAATGGTTATTGTATTTGTATTTGTTTAAAAACAAATAAAAATTAGTTTAAAAAGAAAAGAATGTAAGTTATTTCTTCCCCTTGGGCCATTCCATGCTGTTCACAAGTCTGAACTTTTCTCTTGACCTACCTCTGCTGGAAGTCATTCCTTTAGTCACACCCAGGATGTGAGCTGGTGTGCCCCTACACAACAGATTCCCAGTTAAGTTCCTCTGATAGCCAAAGCAGTTTTTCAAACCACCATACTCAAGGGTCGTTGGCACTCGTCGTGTGAATTGGTGTCAACAGTGTGCTGGGCTCTCAGTTTTGTCAGCTAAGGAGTATCTGAAAGTACAGTGGTACCTCGGGTTACAGACGCTTCAGGTTTCAGACGCTTCAGGTTACAGACTCTGCTAACCCAGAAATAGTACCTCGGGTTAAGAACTTTGCTTCAGGATGAGAACAGAAATCGCAGCACAGCGGCAGTGGGAGGCCCCATTAGCTAAAGTGGTGCTTCAGGTTAAGAACAGTTTCAGGTTAAGAATGGACCTCCAGAATGAATTAAGTTCTTAACCCGAGGTACCACTGTACCTTCATAGGGCGTAACAGGGCAGGAGCCACCATTAGGCCATTCATATCTCTCTCTCTCTCTCTCTCACACACACACACACATGCAGACACATACACAATTATAATAATGTGTGTTGCTCTGTCATCACAATTCAGGTGGTGGTTTCACCTCCAAGCGTGGCATCTTTGGAAATATCGGGAAGCAGGAAACCATGATGAGTGTTTCGTACGGACGAATAGAGGACCTTGTTTTCTCTGGATCTGCCACAGGAGACATTTACATCTGGAAAGATATTTTGCTGCTTAAGACGGTGAAAGCTCACGATGGGCCTGTATTTGCCATGCATGCCTTAGATAAGGTATGTATGCCTTGCGTCACCACCAGATATTCTTTGTTTGGCTTTGGAATTTCACAACCAGAGCCACGTACCTATCTCATTTCATATACCTATCTCGTTTCAAGCCCACCCCATGCGCACACAAAACAGACACAATTTCACGTTGGCATCCTTGGGGTTTGGATGCCCAGGAATCATTTGCTGCACCCTACAGCAGTGATGCCAGTAGGAATTAGGTAAAGGTAAAGGTACCCCTGCCTGTACGGGCCAGTCGTGTCCGACTCTAGGGTTGCGCGCTCATCTCGCTCAAGAGGCCGGGAGCCGGCACCGTCCGAAGACACTTCCGGGTCACGTGGCCAGCGTGACGAAGCTGCAGCTGGCTCGCCAGCACCAGCGCCGCACACGGAAACGCCGTTTACCTTCCCGCTATAAAGCAGTACCTATTTATCTACTTGCACTTTGACGTGCTTTCGAACTGCTAGGTGGGCAGGAGCTGGGACCGAACGACGGGAGCTCACCCCGCCGCGGGGATTCGAACCGCCGACCTTGCGATCAGCAAGTCCTAGGCACTGAGGTTTTACCCACAGCGCCACCCGCGTCCCTAGTAGGAATTACAGTACTTGGCTGAATTAGATCAAGGATCTATCAAGCCTTCTTTACAGTAGGACAGTTGGAAGATAGGTAGGATGTTTCTTCCTCAGCACCTAGAACTCAGTTTCACTGCTTCTGAGCATGGACACTGGCTGAGATCCTAACTTCACTTACCTTGCTTTACCTAATTGATTTTAACTGGTCTTCAATGGTGTTCAAAACATAACAATTCTGAAAATTCTACCTCAGAAGCCTTGGACTTCAGTTTCTAATACAAATCCGACTTCCAAGGCCACTCAGTTGCTTTTTCCCAGTGTCACTGGGATTCACACGTGCCACAGTTTCTCTCACATGTCATTTAGAGAGCTACTAATACAATTTTATGAGGTTTGCAATCTTTGAACTGGCAAGCCGATTGCTATTATTTGGGATTATCTGGCTTGAAGAATTCTGTGAAAGTTTTAACACGCCATGGTCAAAGGGATGGAAAACTGGGAGGGGGGGTACCCTGTTAACAGCATCTCTGCTTATCAAGTTCCAGCTTTTAAAAAAGAAGAACATAAGTACCTGTCTTATACCAGGCCACATAATTAAAATATACTCAGTGTTGAGTGTTGATTTCATGCTCTTTATTTCAGCTCATGGTAAACAGTGAGTGAGTGATTTCCCCCAAAACCTCCCCCCAAAATATACACTATTTACACAATGGGTCCCGCGTGATTGGCTGATTCAACTTCCCTCCTGGAGCCTGATTGGACTGCTCCTGCAGGCCAATCCGGTTGCAGATTCACTTCCTCCTGAAGCCGGATTGGGCAGCTCCTGCAGACCAATCAGGTTGCTGCCTTCTAGCATCCTACCTGCCTATTGTTCTAGGATCCAAGCTTAGTACATAGCAATAATGTAACCCACTATTGCCTACACTGACTGGCAGTGGCCCTCTGGGGTCTCAGACTGAGATTTCTCTTGCCACCTGGTCCTTTTAACTGGAGAAGCCGGGGGCTGAACCTAAGTCCATTTGCATGCTATGCATGTGCTGTATCACAAAGTGCCTTTGGAAATCAGATGGGCTTATTGGAGCTAGTTGGCTCTTGTTACACCTGGGGAAAGCATTGCCATTGATAGGTGTTTCCATCTATTAAAGGCAGCTGGGATGATCCCACCTTAATTCCCTCTGGTCTTGACCTTTTGCATCCCCTGCTACCCTCCATGACTCAGGCACATTTCTCTGCTGACCAGCCTCCTGGTTGATGTTAAAGCATTAAGTATAAAGCCCTGTGCGGTCTAGGACCCACGTACCTACGGGACGGTCTCTCCTGGTATGCCCGACGGAGGACCTTAAGGTCCACAAATGACAACACTTTGGAGGTCCCAAGTTGCAAGGTGGTTAGATTGGTCTCAACTAGGGCCAGGGCCTTTTCAGTACTGGCCCCGACTTGGTGGAACACTCTGTCACAAGAGACTAGGGCCCTGCGGGACTTGACATCTTTCCGTAGGGCCTGCAAGACAGAGCTGTTCCGCCTGGCCTTTGGTTTGGACTCAGTCTGACCCTTATTTTCCCCCTCCCCTTATGGTCTTGATATATCAGCTACTTTTAAAATGAGGCTGCATTTAAATTGCATTTTAACCTGTATTTTAAATTGGTTTTTTCCCCCTATCATGTTTTTTACTGTGATTTTATTGGTGTTAGCTGCCCTGAGCCCAGCTCTGGCCAGGGAGGGCGGGGTATAAATTATTATTATTATTATTATTATTATTATTATTATTATTATTATTATATTTACTTTTGTGCAGGGCTTTGTGACAGGTGGGAAGGATGGCGTGGTGGCACTTTGGGATGACACGTTTGAGAGGTGCTTGAAGACATACGCCATTAAAAGAGCAGCATTGTCGCCTGGCTCCAAAGGTATAACCTCATATGTGAGTTTGGTGAGAGACGCCTTCCCGCAGAACTCTTCCCCAAAATCTAGGCAAATTGGGGAAAACCTAGGCAGTCTGCTTAAGCATCTTATCAGAGCCACCATCAGCTCTGTATTGTTCTGCAAGTAGGGATCAGGGAGCAATTCCGCTTAATTCCCAATTAAAGATTAATCAGCCTAATTTTCACATCCCAAAACAATATGTGAACCGAAGCACATAATGATGATGATGATGATGATGATGATGATGATGATGATGATAATGGTAAATAAATAAATTTTATTTGTATCCCACCCTCCCGGCCAAAGCCAGGCTCAGAGTGGCTAACGTCATATAAATAAGATGATATGCATAATACAAGTGATCAGTCAATTAAGATACATCCCACAATTAATTCCAACAATTAAAATTAAAACTGGAGAAGTGGCAATCTTCAGGTTAAAATTGGAAGCGGTTAATACTCACCAAGACCAACTGTTTCCCCTGATATTATAAGGACCTATGAGCAGGCTGGGAACCTCCTTCGTGCTTGTTCTTATACGAAGAGAAAATGAGTCGGGCTGAATCCTGACCAAAGGCACAGTCATCCTTCAAAAAATCCGCACTCTTCTGAACGTTCCTTCCCTCTAATCTAATCTCCAGGGTTGCTGTTGGAAGATAACCCGTCCATTCGTGCCATCACCTTAGGACATGGGCATATACTGGTGGGAACAAAAAACGGGGAGATTCTTGAAATTGATAAAAGCGGCCCCATGACTCTGCTTGTGCAGGTACGATGAATTCCAGCATTTCTCCACTTGCTTACTTTCACGTGATCTTCACTTTGGATTGCTAATTAATCTCCATCTACCTCACTCTCTTTTCCTTTACAGTCAGATTGCTTTGGCTCTTGGTGTGCAGATCAGTTTGTTTTCAGAGTTTACAAGTTGCAAAGTAAAATGTTTCTCAAAGTTCCTTTGTTTTGGTGTTGCATGTGTTAATGGCTGCTCAGGTTTTAATCACAAAAAAATATCAGAAATATATGGTACCAGCAATAGACTTTAGGAAGAGGAAAAAATGGGAGAAGAATGATTATGAATAAAATAGCAAGCTTTGTGCACTTTTGAATGGCTGGGGTTTTGTGATTTTGATAAAAAGGATGGTTGCCTTTTTTTGTTGCATTTGGAATCAATATGAAACAAATGAGACAGTAAATATGAACGCATCTAGTATGGTTTAAATCAACTAGATTAATATTGTTTATTATAGAACTGGAAAATCAACTATAATAAGCAAGGCAAAACAGCAGAATACACAGTTGGTTTTGTGCTTCTCAAGTAGGAATGTGGGGAGAAATTCAATTCACCACACTTAAAACTGAACTCACTTAATTTTCACTTTCCAAAGCTCCTGGAACGCATTCTGTTTGAAAACCAAGGAACCACTGTATAGAGAACACTCTAGGATGTGTGGCAGAGCACTTTCTGACCATGCGGCTTGGTTCAGGCAGAAATGTCCTAAATGGTTTATGAAATCACAGGCGAGAAAGGAGGAGAATAAATGGGAATTACAGGGACCCTCGTTGCCAGAGGATGAGTAAGCAACACATTAAAAAAAAAAACAACCTACAACGCTCTTTCGAAAGTAATCCTAGCTTGGAATTGAAGCATAAATGTACATGGTTTTCTTTGCAAACCACTCTTTTTCTGTATAAACAGGGGCATATGGAAGGGGAGGTCTGGGGGCTGGCAGCTCATCCCCTCTTACCTATCTGTGCAACAGTGAGTGATGATAAAACTCTGAGGATCTGGGAGCTTTCCTCTCAACACCGTATGCTGGCTGTGAGAAAGCTTAAGAAAGGTAACCTTCCTTTAGTCCTATATATGCTATCAATACAGCACCTTTTTACTATCCTCCTTTGGGTCACACCCTACACCACACCCAGCCTTGCACCTCACACCTGGAGCTGCTACTTTTAGGAACTGCTCAGTTTTACAGCTGTTCACATGCATAGTTGTGCTCCTTCTGGGTAGTTTGTCCATCTTTGGTCCCCACCCTGCACTCAGCTCTCACCTGTGACCCCTAGAAACTGTCAGCGTGCGACAGCGGCCACACCCCGCGAATGGCTCCGACTGATCGGCTATACCAGGTGAGGGTTTAGCTGATGGGTCTCAAACCTTCCATGAGTTAGGGACTTCCCTTGTAAGCAAAGACAGACTCTGGCGGATTGAACAGACAAGACCAAGAGTGGGTCCTGTCAGGAGTTCAGCCTGCACTCGAGTAGGACCCTGGTAGAGACACATGCCCAACTGGCATGTTCTCTCCCTCCTGGTCAATCGTTTGGGAGCTTCAAAAGCTTTCTTCATCCCAAACATCACAGTGACCGCTGCCAACAGACATCGGCACACTTAGGGATCCGCAGAGTTTGCGCATTTCACGTGACAGAACTCAGCATTTTGGCTAATCGACTTTATTTACATATAAACACACACAGAGCACTGCAACATGGCTCCCTCTCTCTCTAGCATCAGACAGCAGAAAGAGAAAGCACAAAGGACAATAGTCTCACTTCACGGAACACAGTAACACAAACTTCCTGTCTCCGTCACTTCCCACTCTGTGGAGTCAAAACATATACCATCATGTGAAAGACAAAAATGACATGACTGCAATCATGGAGCAGGAATTCTAACAGGTCCAGTGGTCAAGAGGGCAGTTTCTTCACATGCTGTAGAGGGAAATGAGAGGCAGATGGAGCTCATTAACCTGGGAAGGTAGCTCATCTAAGAGAAGGCAAACTCTGATCCTAGACTTCCACTGTCTTGTTGCTTCTATTTGAGAGAAAACCTTAAAACATATTCAGAGTGGAGTCCCTAAAATGGTTGGATGGCGCTTCATACATTTCAAAGCACAATTCAAAGTGTTGGTGCTGACCTTTTAAGCCCTAAACGGCCTCGGTCCTGTATACCTGAAGGAGCGTCTCCACCCCCATCGTTAAGCCCGGACACTGAGATCCAGCGCTGAGGGCCTTCTGGTGGTTCCCTCATTGTGAGAAGTGAGGTTACAGAGAACCAGGCAGAGGGCCTTCTTGGTAGTGGCGCCCACCCTGTGGAACACTCTCCCATCAGATGTCAAGGCAATAAGCAATTATCTTATCTTTAAAAGACATCTGAAGGCAGCCCTGTTTAGGGAAGTTTTAAATGTTTAATGCTGTATTGTTTTTAACACTCGATTGGGAGCCACCCAGAGTGGCTGGGGAAACCCAGCCAGATGGGCAGGGTATAAAAAATAGATTATTATTATTATTGTTGTTGTTGTTGTTGTTGTTGTTGTTGTTATTTATTCCAGCAACTCCTGCAGCCAAGCTGGTTCAAAGCATACTGCTCTGCTTTCCTTTGGACCACATCAGCGAGGCTGAGCAGGAGGTCTTGTTGCCTGGGCAGCCCAGGACCTCCATACACACTGCCCAGGCTTGCACCCGAGTTGGTCACTTCGGTGCTGCTAGCGCAGCGGTTTGATTTCACCCCCGGCGGTGCACTCCATTGTCTCTCAAGTCAGATGCATGCCAACAACAACATGCATAGTTATTAGGGACACAGGAAGCTTTCCGACACTGCGTAAAACTTTTGGTTCTTCTAGCTCAGTGTTGTCTACACTGACTGGCAGCAGCTCTCCAGGTTTTCAGGCAGCCCTACCTAGAGTTGTCAGGGATTGACCTTTTGCATGGAAAGGAAATGCTCTACCACTGAGCTGCAGCCCTTCCCCTAAGACACTGGCTAATTCTAAGATGCTGATTACCGTATTTTTTGCTCTATAAGACTTACTTTTTCCCTCCTAAAAAGTAAGGGGAAATGTGTGTGCGTCTTAGGGAGCGAATGCAGGCTGTGCAGCTATCCTAGAAGCCAGAACAGCAAGAGGGATTGCTGCTTTCACTGCACAGCAATCCCTCTTGCTGTTCTGGCTTCTGAGATTTAGAATATTTTTTTTCTTGTTTTCCTCCTCCAAAAACTAGGTGCGTCTTGTGGTCAGGTGCATCTTATAGAGCGAAAAATACGGTAATCTGCATTGACTGCTGCCTTCCTCAGCATCGAAGCGCTAAACAGAAACTCTCTCTAAATGTCTTTTTTCTAGGAGGACGGTGCTGTGCCTTCTCCCCCGATGGGAAAGCCTTGGCTGTCGGGTTGAACGACGGGAGTTTTCTGGTAGTGAATGCTGATACTGTAGAAGATATGCTTTCCTTCCATCACAGAAAGGAAATGATCTCTGACATCAAATTTTCCCGAGGTGCAGAAGAAATAACTTCTTAATGAAAGGCTTTTTACCATGCAGTGTTACAAAATACCGAGTTTAGCCAATTATTTTCCTCTTTGGGTTTCTATGAAAATTGGGAAAAATTGAAAACTGCACCATCCTTGTTCAAGAGAGACGTAGCAGCAGACTTTGGGGAACCCAAAGATTTGCAGAAATGCAAAAAGTCTTTAGGGGAAAATCCTAGTGTGGTGTAGTGGTTAAGAGCGGTAGACTCATAATCTGGTGAACTGGGTTCGCGTCTCTGCTCCTCTACATGCAACTGCTGGGTGACCTTGGGCCAGTCACACTTCTCTGAAGAATAGAATAGAATAGACTTTATTTGCATAGCCAACAGGCCATTGCATCGAAGGACAGACAAAAACAAAAATACATTATGGAAATAGTTATCATAAAATAATCTCAGTACTTAAAACTTGGCAGAGGTAATGATAATAATAATAAGATCCTAGGCGAGGAATCCAGGTGACGACACTGATGTCATTCAGACAGCAGCTCTCAGTCTCATTGCTCTCTCGACAAACCTGGCAACCTTCTCTGTTGTCGAGCTATTCTGGTCGGCTAGGAGTGAGAACAACTTGGATTCACAAGAGCGGCCCGGGATGGCAGATAGGAGCGGCGTGATGGTCTCGGCCTTTTGGCTAAGATCAAGTGTAGTACTTCTCTGAAGTCTCTCAGCCCCACTCACCTCACAGAGTGTTTGTTGCGGGGGAGGAAGGGAAAGGAGAATGTTAGCCGCTTTGAGACTCCTGAAGGGGAGTGATAAAGCAGGATATCAAATCCAAACTCTTCTCCTCCTTCTTCTAATGAGAAATGACTGTGCTTAGAACACTGACTGACTGGAGGCAGTGAACAGAATGGAGTGTATTAGAAAAGGGCATGACTGGCTGGGACCCTGAACAGAACACTCCATGCTGCAACATTTTATTGCAGGTCCCACTTGTTCCTCCAGGAGGTAGACCACAGGCCACATCCTATTTCTCAGACCTCTCCAGCAGTTAACTCTTCCCCTCTATGTTTCATTGTCCCCGATGTTTTCTCTGCTGTTTGTAGTGACGGGTGACATCTCAGTTCCTCCCAACTGTCACATTTCCTTGTAATAAAACATGCACAGGCATAATGTTGCAAGGAAACTGCTGTCAGCATGAAGTGAAACTTACACGTGAAAGACTCTGGTGCAGTGGGTGGGAGGGGTATATGAATTATTATTATTTACAAAGCCCTCGGTCCTGTATTCCTGAAGGAGCATCTCCACCCCCATCATCCAGCCTGGACACTGAGGTCCAGCACCGAGGGCCTTCTGGCGGATCCCTCACTGCAAGAAGTGAGGTTACAGGGAACCAGGCAGAGGGCCTTCTCAGTAGTGGCGCCTGCCCTGTGGAAAGCCCTCCCAGCAGATGTCAAGGCAATAAACAACAATTTTACTTTTAAAAGACAACTGAAGGCAGCCCTGTTTAGGGAAGTTTTTAATGTCTGATGCTGTATTGTTTTTAATATTCAGTTGGAAGCTGCCCAGAGTGGCTGGGGAGACCCAGCCAGATGGGTGAGGTATAAATAATAAATTATTATTATTATTATTATTATTATTATTATTATTATTATTATTACAATTTATTACATTTGTATACCGCCCTTCATCCAAAGATCTCAGGGTGGTTTGCAGCATAAAAATTCAAAACGAAAACAAACTGAGTAGCACTGCATTACCTTTACCACGTTCTTTCCTTTTGCTTGCTACTTTTCCATTACAGTGGTATCTTGGTTCTCGGACTTAATCCATTCCGGGAGTCCGTTCGACTCCTGAAACCGTTTGACAACCAAGGCGCAGCTTCTGATTGGCTGCAGGAGCTTTCTGCACTCAAGCAGAAGCTGCATCAGACGTTCGGCTTCCAAAAAACGTTCGCAAACCAGAACACTTCCGGGTTTGCGGGATTCAGGAGCCGATCGGTTCAGCAACTAAGTCGTTTGAGAACCAAGGTACCGCTGTATTTTATAACTCAGCAACATTCCCCGATGCTTCTGCAATGGAAATAGAAAGAAAACCACATCAAATGCCATGCCATGATGTCAGGGAACTGACATCGGAGCGAGAGGCGGAGGCAAGGCTCCCAAGCGATGCTGGAGAAGGGCCCAGCAGGGAGAGAGGCAACTCATCGGCTGGGGAAGGAAATCAACGCAACACCAGGGATAAAGGGGGGCAGATGGGGGAATCGGCGAGGGGGCTCCAGGACTCCTCGCCGGAGACCAGCGGGGAGAGCACGGGTCCTCCGCTGCCCACACCCACCCTGCGCAGAAGACTTCCGCACAGGGAAAGTAGGCGTAGACTTGGCGTCAAAGAACTTCTTTGCTGGAAGAAGTTCAAGAAACGCCCACTGACGGATTCTGCCAGCGACTGAAACAGCCACAAAGTGAAGGGCTGTCCAGACAGAAAAGGTTTAACCAGGCAACCTAGCCAGGAGTGGTGGCAACTTACGCACGAGCAACCCCTATAACCATTACACATGATTTACTTCAGATTCTTTCTTTTACAGATGCAGGGAAATACCTGGCAGTGGCTTCCCATGATAATTTTGTAGATATTTACAATGTGCTTACCAGCAAAAGAGTTGGCATCTGCAAAGGGGCATCCAGCTACGTCACACACATTGACTGGGATTCAAGAGGTAAAAACCTTGAATATGCGTCCTAGCCTGGTCTCCAGTGAAACAGATTTCACAGTTCTTTTTGACATGCTACAAAACATGTGTCTCCTGCTCACCCAGTGATGAAACCAAAATATCCAGACAACCTCAACATTATATTACATATTTCAACATGAGCCAAATGCATTTTGACACGAGGGCCTAAAACAACATTTAAAACAAACAAAAATATGACTATTGGGTCAAACACTTCCGATGAGGGAGGTGAAACAGTTACTTCAAATCTCCATTTTAAGCAGCCAAATCATTATTTGTCATTATTATTCATCAATGCAAGCTTTCCCTGGCCAATTAACACCACCTACAGACTCAGAGTGTGTGTTATATAAACTGGGCACAATTCAGCTAGTGATGTCAATGGAAAAGTTAATGCAGAACCGCTGTCGGAATGTGGGCGGCAGTTTTTTGGTGACCTCACAGCAGGGCAGCCAATCAGCACCTTGTGCACCTGACTTCCGCTACAAACTTGTAGGGCAGTTTCTCCCCAAAGTTCTGCTCTGAAGACGAATGGTATATTTAGATGGAATGCTTTGAGAAAGCTTTCTGGGCCTTTCCACTCCTCTAAAATCTTACACTTATCCTCACTCTTGGTGGAATCCAGAGGTAATTTCCCCCTTGATGAAGACTGCAGTTATTTTTGTAAGTGCTGAATAACTAGGTTTTAGTTCTTTGTCAAAACAAACCATAAAGGGAATTTACCCTTCTTTGTCAAACCATATCTTAATTTAATAGTGAGAGAGCCTTGTCATAATATCCTCTTTCTTTTTGATCAAGGGAAGCTATTGCAAGTCAATTCTGGTGCCAAAGAACAATTCTTTTTTGAAGCTCCGAGAGGAAAGAGGCATGTTATAAGATCCACCGAGGTAGGAATGAAAGGGATGGTGGAATATGTCACGAATTGAACTTTCAAAGTTTTATATATTGTTGTTGTTGTTGTTTCCTTGCTCTCCAATAAAATAAGAGCATACAAACTGGTTTGCAGAGTTTCCTATTTGCCTTCACCAAAGCTAGTTTGTGATCAGCCCGGTCCTCTGAGCTGTCTTTTACTGTACTAGCCTCCCCCAACCTAGTGCCCTCCAAAAGGTTTCTACTACAACTCCCAGCAGTGCCACCTGAATTTGGTTTTCACCAGTTTTCTTGTGAACTGACCAGATCTGCAAAACCTAGACTAATGTGTGAAATGAAAGGAATGGAACTGTCCTTCAGGTTTCACACTTCTCTGGATTTTACAATGCAGTTCTTGTCCCAAAAACATACCCAAATTTGTATTTTTTTTGGGGGGGAGGGTATAACTTTTGAAATGTGTATATTGTGAGAAATACTTTAGAAATCAACTATTTTTGAGGACATACCTAGGGATAAACAGTGATTCAAACAAAACTTGGTGAACTTGATCCAGTAATGCAATGAGAAACTTCTTTGTGAAAGGACCCCTCTCCCAATTGCATTCCTCTGAATTATTTTGCTGATTCTTTGTTTACTTGAGAGTAAGTCTGACTTCACTCAGTGGGAAATATTTCTCAGTAGGCTCGTATGGGTGTGCACTTTCAGACAACCTGTTTAATAATAAAAATAAAATAATAATAATAGTTGTTGTTGCTGTTGATGCTGTTGTTGTTATTATAATATTTGTATGGCATTCATCGTGATTGGTTTGCCCAAAATTGGTAGGGAGGTTAGATGAGACTGACTATTTATTGAGTATCATTCCAATTTGTTTGTGGGGAGGTTAGACAATGCTGTATCAAGCAATTATCATCCCACACTTTCCAGGGCATTTCCCCATCAGTTTCCTGACCTGATCGCAAAAAGTCCAGTTTGGAGAGGAAGTGGGTTTGTTGCACAAGAGCTCCGAATCAACAATCCCGCATCCTGAATTGGAATCCCATCAGAAAATAGCCTGGAAGCACCTGCAATGTCTGGTTCCTTCCTCCATCTCCCATATCATGTGTTTTTAACCTTTGGTTCTGCTTTGAAATAAGGAATCTTTGGATTTCTTGCAAGACATTGTTTTTTTTAAAAAAAGAAAAGAAATACGGACGTGAGCTTAGTAGTTCAAGTTTTAAAAATAGGGTTGCATGGAACAGCACACAGTGATTTTGTGTTTTTAATGAGCCTGCTGCAATCACTGCCCTTTATTCGAGGCACATTTAACTGCACTACATCTTTCGAACAAAATGAGCAGCTGGAGGAACAATTCGCCCACTCTGTAAAAGTGTATGCTGCAAGAATCAATTCCCTAGAGGATGTGAGCTGCTCTTACATTTATGGATTCCATGTATATATATATATCTTTTCAGATTGAGAAGATCGAGTGGGACACGTGGACGTGTGTCCTTGGTCCTACCTGCGAAGGGATTTGGCCAATGCACAGCGACGTCACTGTTATCAACGCGGCTTCTCTCACCAAAGATCGCACGCTCTTAGCTACAGGGGATGATTTTGGGTTCGTAAAGCTCTTCAGATACCCGGTCAAGGTAATGTACAACACAACTCAGGTTGTGAAGTCTCTATACATGTTCCAAAAGCACGCTGGCAAATGGAGGCATCGTGTGTTTTAAGGGAAGATGGGAAACAAGCAGAAGGAATCCTCTTGGTTTCTTGCAGGGTCAGCATGCTAAGTTCAAGAAGTACGTGGGGCACAGCGCCCATGTGACTAATGCCCGCTGGTTACACAATGACTCTGTCCTTCTGACGGTGGGAGGAGCTGACACTGCTCTGATGATCTGGACTCGAGAATTTGTGGGAACCCAGGAAAGCAAACTAGTGGACAGCGAGGAGTCGGACACGGATGCCGAAGAGGATGGAGGTAATGTTGCCTATGTTTTTTTATTTGTTACACTTCCAAACTTTACGCCATGCATCCATACGGGAGCAGTTGAGACCAGATTCATGGGCTTTTTGTTCACTTAAGAGTCATTCCACACATTATGCAGGAAGAGGAGAAGGTGGCATATAAACTGGGCCTTCTTAGGTGAGCAAGGAGATACCATATTTTTGAATGCTTCCCAGTGAAAATAAAAACCTCTTTGTGTAATAACCTAGCATATCAGGACGAGGGCTGTGTGTCCCCTTTCTGCTAGTTTACTACTTGCAGGAAGGTCCGTCCTCCCCTCCCAATTTGGAGCAGCATTTAAAGCTATGTTAGCCCAGCCCTGCATTCTAAAATGGCACAGCCCAGAATTGTCCCAGCTCATCCTGGGTTGTGTGTAAATGGGCAAGAGACAAGAAGAAGATCACTCAGTGCTGTATTACCAAGTTTGCTAAATAAGTTAATCAGAGAGGACCTTGTGTCAGGAGCTCAGCCTACACTCGAGTAGGACCCTGGCAGAGACACATGCCCGACTGGCATGTTCCCTCCCTCCTGGGCGATCGTTCGGGAGCTTCATAAGCTTTCTTCAGCCCAAACATCACAGCAACCGATGCCAAATGACATCGGCACACTTAGGGATCCGCAGAGTCTTTGCAGTTTGCGTAACAGACCGCAGCAACTCAGCATTTTAGCTAATCTACTTTATTTACATATAAACACGCATGGAGCACTGCAACATGGCTCCCTCTCTCTCTAGCATCAGACAGCAGAGAGAGAGAAAAAACAAAGGACAATAGTCCCACTTCACGGAACACAGTAACACAAACATCCTGTCTCCGTCACATCCCACTCTGTGGAGTCAAAACATACACCGTCATGTGAAAGACAAAAATCCCATGACTGCAATCATGGAGCAGGAATTCTAACACCTTGGACCACCCTAATATTTACAAGTTTTAAACTGTCATGGCATTGGCCATGGGACCCTGTTTTTTGTTTTGTTTTTCCTTAGATGATGAGGAAGCATGCTTTGTGCTTAATGAACCATGTGCACGTTAATTTCTATGCTACGATATTGCAAGCACCTAAACTAGTGTCGCGTTCCATTTTGCATCCGTCAAAGGTTATGACAGTGACGTTGCAAGAGAAAAAGCGATTGACTACACCACGAAGATCTACGCCGTGAGCATCCGCGAGATGGAGGGCACAAAACCGCACCAGCAGCTGAAGGAGGTTTCCGTGGAGGAAAGGTATGGCAATGGGGAGGCGCTCAGTTACTTTCCCTCATTGTTCCGTCAAGGGGCCTGCTGGTCCGCACAGCTCCAAAACCTACATTGAGAATCCACGTTACTCTGCAAACTAATGCACTTCCTCTTTGCAATGAAACATGTTTATTTCAAGGCGTTATATTGCAACCATCCATTTTTTAAAAGTTCTTCTGCGTATACTTTAAAGTTCACTGTGGGTGTTGATACGTATTGCGTTTTTAAATCTACAGCTCATCTCCCTTATTTGGATGCTTCCATATCTACCAAATCTAAATTCTAGCTTTTCTACATATTGTGCTGAAATAATGTATTCCAGGTACCACCAATCTGTATTGTCCATATAATTAGGAATGCTACCATGTATTTCTTTCAAACAAAAGTGGAAAAGAAAAACCTTTCCCCATGGTTCTGGGTTTGCATTTGGGGTAGTAATTTTTCTTTTATTTTAAAAAAAAACTTTCAGTGGTTGTAGTTACATTGCAGATCTTTTCATCAACTCACGAAGTTTATGGTTCTCCCTTAGTGTGGGTGCCAGAGTTTGGCCTGGCAACTTTGTCTATTATTTTAATAGCTTGGGGAAATCAAGAGGCTATTCAGGAGACAAGCCTCTACTCCAGCAGCCCATTCTGCCACCTTCCTTTTGCCACAATCTGTGCAGCAGAACAGGAGCCCTGCTTGCTACAGGAGGCCGGGGCAGGGGGCAGGAAGGTTTGAAGGATAAAATGAACTATAGAAGTAATGCATATAAAAACAGCATGGAGCTGATAAAACAAAACTTGCTGTCTCTGGGTCAAGAGCTGGCCATCTTATCTGCTAGGTCCAATTCTTACGTTATCTTTTTTTGAAAAACACTTGTTATTAGTTTTCCAATATACCCCAATGATAGCCAAATTATAACAATAACAATTAATTCCCAAATTATACAATTATCAAAATGCCAATCGACTTAATGCATTTTAGTTTAAGTGGCTCTGCGGATGGTGGTTTGGGTGCATTTCTGATCTTATATCACTGTGTTCCATAATCGTAATTAATGTCAGTTGCATTTCAGTTATAATAAGAATCCCTCAGTCAACAGCTACATAATTAACGATTTCCATTTGTGTTGTTATAATATATAAATTTATAAAGCTTCAGGTGAGGTACTCAAACTATTATTTTTATTCTGCCCTGCATGTGAAAACACTTATGCCCATGGAAATTCCTTCTGTCCATATATGGTGTTGTCTCTGTTACTTCCCAGCTGTTGTTCTCTCCCATTGTGGCTTCAGACAGAACTGAATCTTGAAGTTTCTCAGAGGTCTTATCTCTCCATCCCTTGCTTCGATGTCTCAGAACAGGCGACAGTCTGCTAGAAACTATTCTGTCTCACCAGTAAAACATGTCTCAGATCTTCACCATTTCCTCCTCAGCCTAGGAAAAGGTGGACAGTTTTTGAACGCGCTGAAGATTTAATACTCCTTTCCAACACCCAGAATCTCTGTAGCGTTCTTATCACAGCCCCCAGATTCTTTTCCTTCCAGCTAGAGATTTATGGCCCAATTAAACTTTAGATTACATTCCATCAGTAACGCAAACAAATCTCAGTCTCTTTTTCCTGTCTGTTGTTTTTAAGCAGAGGTGAGGGGAATTACTCTGCCTTTCCAACACAGTCATACTTGAGCGTCCCCTCACCCTCCTTTCTTCATTTCAGATCACACATAGTTTCCATCTTTGCTTGTTAATATCAATATTACTCCAACGTCCCTTCTTCACTTGTAAATATCTTTTTGTCTTGCATTCTGGGGAGGGTTGCTGAATCATAAATACCATATTTTTCGCTCTATAAGACGCACCAGACCACAAGACGCACCTAGTTTTTGGATCAGGAAAACAAGAAAAAAAATATTCTAAATCTCAGATGCCAGAACAGCAAGAGGGATCACTACACACTGAAAGCAGCAATCCCTCTTGCTGTTCTGGCTTCTGGGATAGCTGCGCAGCCTGCATTCGCTCCATAAGATGCACACACATTTCCCCTTACTTTTTAGGAGGGAAAAAGTGAGTCTTATAGAGCAAAAAATACGGTATATAAAAGAAACTTAAAATAAACAAACCGTGTGCTTCCCTCTCCCCACACTCCTCACACTGAAGAAAATATCTGAGTTCAAACCTTTGATCTATGTAGCTGATATATTCCGCAGTATGTTGTTGCAGCCCTTTTCCATCACGCGCTGGTACATTAAAGTCAATAAAAAATCCAATTAAACAGAGAACCTCTGCTTCTTAATGGCAGCGTAGGAGCATTTTCGCCAGGCAAATTGTTTTTGAACTCAGCGCCTCCCTTCTTGCATTCCATGCCGGAGTGAAAGCCAAGTACCGAGACAAACTGTGAGTGAAGCCCCTTCCCCCCGTCCCTGGGGGGAATTTGCAAGGATGATTTGCCCTCTGTCATCCTTGTTTTTCATTTGCTGACGATCCCCCACTGTCGTGGGGGCTGCCTTCATTAAGGCAGGCAGGACCTGAAGCCTAATGCTTACGTTATCCAAGAGGCATGGGTGCTGATTGCACCCTCAAACAGTGACTGTACCTCATCAGTTTCACATAAGGAGGGCATTTATTCAAGGGAGGCATGGTGTTCTGCCACCACCTCGGCCTCCCTTACCTGGGTGGCACAGCAGCAATGGTAGGCTCTGGCAAAGTCTCATGCGATTTTGTCGAGATCTCAGAATATTTTGGCAAAATTTCACTGGAAGCCAGCACTGTCACTGGAGCCACATCTCCACTGGTAGTGGAGGTGGCAGGGTGCCTGCGAAGGTGCTACCTCTCGGGCTTCTGCCACCTGAGGCAGCTTCCTCCCCCTGCCTCACGAGTGGGCTGGCTCTGTCTGTTATCTCTTGCTGCCACCATGTGAAAGCCTTGTCAGCAAGCAAGGCCACATTTCAAGCCTGATCTTGAAATTCCTCTCCATGTGAGACTAAACGTGTTGGGAGACCGCATTTTACCATTCCCTCTCCATTTCGGAGTATCCCTGCTACGATAAAATCAGGATTGAGGGATGGGGACGAGCGGGAAGGCTGCGATTTGGAGGAGAACGTCATATTTCCAACGGAGAATTAATGAGAGGTACAGGAAGACGGTGGAAAGCAGGCTCAGAAAACAACGAGCCAAAATAATAGGTTTAGCAGAACGTTTTGGGTGCTGCTGTTTGCCACTCCAGTGCTGCTAAGCAGCTGTAAACTGCTTTTGTGTTGAATAAGCGGGCCTTAGAGTTGTTTTGCTTAGCTGGAACAGCACAAAGGATTCAGAGTTTACTCGTGGATCTAGCTGGCACTGTTTCTCCAGGGCTGCAAGAGGCCTCCACTCTCTGCATTGTTTTTATGTACTGCCTGTGATGTGTGCAGAGCAGTCACTGCTACTCCTTGAATACAGGATACGTGCGATTCCTCTGTCCTCTCCTTCACGTTGGCACCTTCCTTGCCAGCAAAAGGCAGTTAATATGCTGTGGCAGATCTCCATGGAAACGCTATCAGCTGGCTCAGGAGTCCCTCTGGTGTAGCAGAGGCACCAGAATAGTCACAACATGTTGCTGCTGCTCCTTCCTGTGAGCAACATGGAAATGGGCTCAATTTTTTCCACTTTTCATTTGTATGTTGTGACGTGGGGTTTGTGATTTCAGCTCTCTTGACATAATACGCTGGAGACAGTTCTGTAGTAACACTTCTTTATTAAAGCAAACAAGACTGAGAACTGAGGAGGGGAGAGCTACATTTATAGGGATAGGGAACTAGCTAGAAAGGATACATTTTGGAGGGAACAATATCAGGCAATCACAGTCCTGCCTTTTGGAGGAAACCAATAAGACAGAGGATCCAAATACAGCAGCTTAAATGAACCAATAGTAGCTGTACCCTCTGGAACCAAAAGGCAGTTACTTTACCCTACTGCAAATACAGACAATAATAATACAGATATAAAATCCTTTGACTCAATACACAACATTGTACACCGCCTTTCTGTCTTACAATACCCAAGGCGGTTTGCAAGCTGAAGAAACAAAGAATGTACACCTTATAACAATCCAATACAAAAATGTGATAACGAAACGTAACTTTAAAACAAGCAACTTATATCGCATAAAGTAATATTCAACAATCCGTTAGAATAGCATTGAATAATATTAAATATCGGCATATAAAAATTAAACAGAAATCCACTCTTAACAGTTATAATAAATAGTTTCTAAACTTTAATCAATAAAAGTCACAGTGCATAAAAGAATACAATACAAATTGAGAAGCAGAGACTGGAGGGTAAGGCAAGGTGGGTGGAAGGAGGTCTTGCCTGATGAAGTCTCTCCCCTCACAGTCTCCCCTCCATAACTCTGACTCTTCTCCAAACTGCAGACCCAGACTTGCCCACAAAACCCACACCTTTTGTTGGCAGCTTGTCCCCCGGCAGTCCGTAGTTAACCAGACTCTTCTTTCAAATGGCTGGGACTTTGCTTCTCCTTCGAAGGACACCTGCATGGTGTTGCCTCTCCCTCTCTTCAGATCCCCCCTAATTGTATGATACCTTTGCCATAACCCCTTGGCTCCCCACCCACAAATGAAAGAAACAGATGAGATCTTCAGAGAACAAATAAGCAGATTGAGTTATGGCGAATGAAGTTGTCCTGTTTGCTCAAGGACTTCCAGTTGTGCAATGGAACTTGCCCTCTTTCTCCTCCCTCTTCATGACCCCTCAGTCTGTTCTGGTGTTTTCCCCACTGGAGCAGATTTGCAAGGTGTGGTGGTGGCAGAGGTGCAGGAAGAAGAGGCGGGAAGGAAGCTCCATTACACAAGGGATATTCCTTGCAGGAATGGGACGACTTCGTTGGATGCAGCCCACTGTTACAATATGTTATGTGGCCACGCTGAGAACTCAGGTCTTGGTTGTTTTGTTTTGAAATGTCCTTACTTGCGGATGGTGTTGGAATCAACGCATCGGGCCCCTTCAAGCATTGCTCCCTCTAATTGCAAACTTGGATGGTGAGCTCCCACAGGAGTTGAAACTGAATGGCACCACTAAGTAGTGAGGAGGAAGCAACAGCATGCTCAAGAGAATCCTGGGATGTGTAGAGTTAAGAAAAATCATTTAAAAAAACAACCTAAAGGACAATAAAATAAAATATATATCTCCAGATGGCCCAGTAACGACTGTGTATGCTTAGTAGACAGTGTGTTGAGTGTGAAAAATAAAAATGGAAAGCTGGGTTGCTCTGCTTTGAGCTCTTTGCAGCTTATATTAATCCAGGAGAAAGATATGGTTGCTGCCTAGTTGGCTGGCACGAGGAGTTCTTCTGTTAGGCGTCGCGATACACGGCAATATTTTGTTCCAGGTCTCGCTTGTCTTACACTGTTGGTACAGTGCGTTCTGTGTCCTGGAAATGTCAGCACATCCTAAACTGAAAAGTGTGTTAATCCATTTGCAGAGCCCTTTGCAGTGACTTGGTTTGTGCAACATGGCAAGCCGAACTACGGCTTACTGGGATTGCTCAAATGGGTGGACTCCCCAAGATGCATTTGCAGCTGTTTTACTCCACCCTGTTTCGTTTTTAAAAACTCCTGAGCCACACTGAGGAGAGCCAAAGTTTGACCTGGTATGTGATCTGAATCTGGAATCACGGCTATGCTTAGTCCTTGAGAACCACAAGTTGCAGCTAACATTTTTTGCTTGGCTTACCATGCTGTGTGAACCAGGTCAGTGAGACACAGTGAGATCCTTTAATTGAAGCCACTCGTGTATTTTCAAGAAGTCTACTGGAAACTACTAAGAATTTCTTTTTAAAAACATTTGTATCCCATCACTCTTCAGATAACTTAGGTTGATGTTCATGGTTCCCCTTCTACATACCTTTTATCTACAGAAACAATTCTGTGTGGGTTGGTATAAATTCGATTTTTCTCATAGCAGCTGGCCCCAGGTTGCTCCATAAGGTTTATGGCCGAATCCAGATTTGTCTTCTCTAGATTTGTCTTCTCCAGATCCAGCTGTTTGCCCACTGGCATTGGCTGTCAAAGTCACCAGATTCCTATAAGAAACTACATTGTACAGAGCAAAATAACAACAAGCCAGCAATGAGCAAGCTGCTATTTGCCTGTGTTGAATGTTTCAACTTTCAAAAATGAAGGGTTCTAAAAAGTTGTAACATGATTTGGGAATTCAAAAAATATCTTTGTTAAATGAATATGATTTAGTTTTGCTTGGTAAGTAGTATGTGTATAACATTGCTTAGAAATCATTAAAATGATTGCAAAGTATTTGCAGTTATATATTAATATTAATATTATTATTTAGCATTACCTGGATTTTTCAAAAAGATAAATTTAAAATTATTTGGTTTTCTGAAAGACCTTTATGTGCTTCTTCATCAGATGTAGACTTAACCAAGCTGAATATTGTCCGTTCACTAAAATAATAGCAGATTTGAATTCCTTGCACCCAAAAAACTTTGTCAGTGCTGTTTAACCTGTTCGGTTTCTGCTTTCGGAAGGAGGGAGATGTGTTTTGTCACCTTCTTGAAAGAGATTAGTTTCCTCCCAGCCAAGCAACTTCTCTCTTTCCCTGACTTGATGCATTCTTTCTTGAAGACCACCCCACGCCCAGGTTCTGGCCTTGAGTCTTAGCCTCCTCTCCCCACACACCACTACAGTCTTGCTTTTCACACCTCTGCAAGCATCTGCCATCTGTATCCACTCCTCTGCTCACCAGCCAATATTTGTATGTGCCACTTATATGGAGGAACACATGCCAATCCTCATAAACCACAGCAGCTGTAGTTCCAGAGCCTGCAGCAGCCATACAGGCTAGATGCCAAGAATATCTTCCATGTTGTCCCCTGGGGTTTTTAAATGCTGAGTTTCCAGAAGCTGGAAAAGGAGGGAGAGTCTCTCTCTCTCTCTCTCTCTCTCTCTCTCTCTCTCTCTCTCCTCCTTCTTACAAACAATAGGAGCATTCAGACAGCTCCAACAATGCGGATTGAAATTTAGGTTTCTGCTTCATCTCTTGCCAAAAAGTGTTTGCTGGGCCATTAGAAGCCAAGGAGAGGCCATTGAAAGCCTTTCCTGCTGCCATGGTGGACTCTTGTTAGACACGTGGACCAGCTGAGACCAGATCAGCCTGAGCTCCCACAGGCCTGGAAAACCAAGGGCAACCTTCCAATTATTCTCACGACTTTTCACCTTGCTTTACAGTATACTCAATTGGCTAACAATACGAGATGGTTGCAACAGCTTACTAAAAATAAAAAAGCTTTAGCAACAAATCTAAATAGCATTACAAACCAAACCCATCCAGTAATATTCAATAAAGTTAAATGTAACAGAGACCAATAGATTATTTCAACCGGCCACCAGTTGTTTGAATGCACATTTAGCCTCAGCAACCCCATTATTAAAAAAATGCTTTAGGAAGTTTACAGGCTATGGACATCTCCCTAGGTAAGTTATTTCTAGACTCAAGGAGCCACTACCGAAGAGACCCTTCCCCGACCCATAAGGCATGCTTCAGTTCTGGGTGGTGTCTTCACAGGGCCTCTGACTGGTTGTAGAGTAAGAGAAAAATGACTTGGATCCTCATACGTCACAGCTATGCGGGCTAGAAATTTTGTGCATTAAAAACAAACCAAATCTACAAGATACCAGCTCTCTCCATCTTCAACACGATGTGGTTTGGTGGTTTGTGCGCAGAGGAACTGTATACCTGTGAGAAATAGTATTGGCGCCTAGGGGTTGTATTTAATTTTCCAAGCCTTCATAAAGCACAGTTTGTAAAGCGATGGACGAACGCCAAAGCTCCCCGCCCCCCAAAGTCTCATGCTGTTTTCAAATCTGCTCTGGAGAGTTGCAGTGGGACCCAAAGCCAACATAGGAAGTGTTCTGCTGAGGAAAGGGGAATAATTTTTTGTTGCACAAGCAGAAATCCTTACACTGAGGGAACCTTAGCCATAGTGCTACATTGAATATGCCCCACAAACACTTGGGTTTTAACCTTAAAACATTCCAGGCTGGGTCATGCTTTTGCACCCAAAAAAGAAAAGAAAATGTCGTTGAGTTCCATTACCTGGTCCATTTTGAGGAGTTGATGGCGAATTGTTTTTAAAGAGCTGCTGTTTTGAACCTCATTTGTGCCTACCTAAAACTTCGTAGACCTTGATTCTTCTTTCTCCAAATGTTTTGTTGTTCCCTTCCAATTCAGGGCTTTCCTCTACAACAGAAAGAGAGAAGTGAAATTTGTATTGTAACAATTGTTTTAACAAGGCGGGTCTGGGCATATAAATCCTGCGGTGATTTTAGTATGTGCATTTCACTGAGAAAATTAATGGATGTTTCTCTCTCCTCTCCCCCCCCGTTTTTCTTCTCTCCCTTCTCGTTTTGCTATCTCTCCCTCCCCTCCATCTCCTCCTTTCTCGTCCCCTTCCTTCTTTCTCTTGTTCCTCTGATTGGCTCTCCACCCCTTGCACTGTCTGCTTAATTTAGGAGTGGGGCACTTATCAAAGGAGCCACAGGAACAGTCTCGCGGTGTGGGAGTCCTAAGAGAAGTGCTCCCACACCACGGGACCATTTGGTCAGTGGCGCGACTGTCCCGGACAAGCCAGGGCAATTGTAAGCCATACAGTTTTATATTTAGGACACGAATGAATTGTACCTTGGATGAGAAAGATATTTATATGCGCCAGACTTGAATCGCTTTAACCAAGCAGGCCATATTGTTGATGGTACTTCTGATGTCTGCAGTTGTTTGATGTTACTGATATGTGGGGCATTGCAAAAAGCCTTTGCATTTTGCCTTTTACTAACACCTGATTTGTATCCCTTGTTTTAAGCATCCGTCTGTTTTGAATTGCATGGCCGGGTGAACAAATAACCTCTGTGCTAACCAGTGGGGAAGTGACCCTTAAACAGAAAGTTAATTGCACAAGGCACATTAATTGCTCTGCTCTCTCCCCCTGCTGCCTTTCTCTAATACAGCGGTTCTCAACCTGTGGGTCCCCAGATGTTGTTGGACTACAACTCCCATCATCCCTGAGCACTGGCCTTGCTAGCTAAGGGTGATGGGAGTTGTAGTTCAGCAACATCTGGGGACCCACAGGTTGAGAAAGGCTGCTCTAATACAACCAACGCAGTACGGGCGTCCTTTTTTGGCAAGCATGCTTCAACTCAAATATGAAGTATTAAGCACCACTCTAATACACCTTGCAGAATATATGCAACCCCACCAGCAGTGCTTTGCTGTATCTCTTCTGTTGGCCTACTGTGTCTGACAAAAAGGGTTGCCTCCTGGGCACTAGCCTGTCTCATGAAAAACACCTCCAGCATTTCCCTGTTCAGACGTTATTATCAAATTTCTTTGTGATCCTTTTATGCTGCATACAAACGATAGGACCGCCGCACCTTCCAGAAGTCGCTTATGCTATTGACAATACTAACTACTAGCTGATATGTGACTTACCTTTCAAAATGGCTCCCATATTATTTTTTTGCATCGCTACTTGAATTCTTGAGACTAACTGGTTTGTGTAAAGTTGGTTCATTTGTGTGTGCAGAAGGTACTTTTAAGAGAAATGCTTAAATTGCTTTATGGATGTTCACACGTTAAGTTTATTTGCTCCTTTCGAAATGCCATCCATGCAGTTTTTGATGGTGACAGAGGACAGAGGGGTAGGGTTTGGGTGCTATGGCAGTGTGCACCTACTGGAGCTTGGACCAGCTCATTTACCCCTTTTGAGGAAGGAATATAATCCAGGGCAAGTCTTGGGCTCTCACACAGCCAACTCCACCCCTGAAGGAAAATACAGAAAGTGAGCCATTCTGTGCTGCTTCATCTGTCCCTGGAGAACATGGAATGTGCCGAGCAGGTGGACAGGAAGTGTCTGTCTGTCTAGCCCTCTATATATGAGAGATGCACAGGCTTGGTGTTTACATGGATGAAACACCTGTGTGTTTCATTTGAAGAGGGCTTTTACCTCCCTATCTCCTCTCTGTTGCTGCTGTGCCATCTATATAAACGGCACCTTACAAAGTTACTGTTCACGGCTTGAGTTCATATGCAACAGAAGAAGTTAACTATCCTGAAATGAATCCTTGTTTGGGGAACACAACCGTAACTGTCATGCATTGAGAATGGGACTTAGTACGAAAAAAGAAAGTTTGTGCTTGGATCAGATGTTTCTTGGATAGGAAAGAGTTTTGTAGTCCTAGCTAACGGACTTATTGGAGAAACGAAGCCAGCCATGCTGGCTTCCTTTGTTCTCTGAGTGAGATCCAAAGGACATCATCTCAACAACTTCAGTGTCTGAAAGTAGATGGAGATGTGAGATGGAGGTAGACGTCAGAGAGGGTGCAACCTGACAGTTATCAGTCTAAGCTTCAAAGGAAAGGTCAGCACAGAACTCAAAGGACAAATAGAGTTTAGGAATCTGGAGGTTTCCCGCTCTCACTGTCTTGACCGCCATATAAACCTTTCTAAGCAAACTGATCTGCTTCCCGCTTCCAGCAGTTGCGTAGGTAATGTGGACAGCTCAGGATAAGCTAATACTGCAAAATGGACAATGGGAGAACTTAAAGAAGGAACAACCCGGATATTCTGCACTTGCTTCTGCCTGCACAATATGGAAGTTTTTTTTCCAAAACATTCTTGCTGCCATGATCTTGGGGAGCCAGCCATTCAGAAGGCACAGGTCTGCTGGTCTCATGCCAGCTTCTGCCAGGCCACATTGATTGGCTCAACACAGAATGAAGTAGCCTGAAATGAGAGCAATTATTGGGAGGGGACCCGCTGTTTTCTCTATAAAATCCATGATCGCTCCTTGTCAGTGCAAACTCAACTGAGAATTCCAGAAAACCTCTCCCTCTTGTTCTTTCTTTTGGCAAAACCGTAAGATTGGTGTGTGCAGTGATTCCTTAGCTCAGGCAGGTGTATACATACCGAGAACTATAATGCTTCTGACTTCTATCGGGCTGCCTACAGAAATGTCTCATTTTGAGCTGCCGCAAGGCAGTCCTTTGTGATACTTTTCAGTACAGCTGAGGCTTCTTTTGCACAGAAAGGAAAGTCTGTCATTGTATGCAGTAGTTACAAGCCAGTGAAGTAGTTAGACAGCCTGGCCCAGAATATTGCTTTGTGTTTTGGCATTGCTCACAAGACTGCCCGCTATTTGTATTTTAATGCACACCAGAGTACGCTGGAAACGATGAAGAGACAAGGTCCTTCCTTCTTAAAAGCAGAGTCCGCTTGCCCAGAAGTGAGATGTAATCAACTGATGCACTGCAACACCCCCACACAGCCAAAGGGCTGGTCATATTTCATTGATCCAATTTACTTTTTAAAATTGATAAAATACTGCCAGTAAAGCAATTTGAAAGAGATTCCTCTGCCAGCTACAAATTCCAAAAACAGCCTGCCAGGAGAAATACCTTCCAGATCATCCAAGTTATCAGCAAATTCAGGCAGGGGGTGAAATCTATAAGCAGCCATAAGCTCCCCTGTATTCCCCTTTCCTCCTCGAGCATCGTTCTGAGGAGCTCCAAAGTTTCTGCTTCTTGAATTAATAGTAATAAAAACTTTACAAAAGAGAAGAAGTTTCTGCTTCCATTTCCATAAACCACAGTTTGGCATGTCATCCAAACCCTCAGGTGATATTAATCTTAACTATGGTTAGTTGAATCAAGCCAGCTTCATAAACTGTGGTTTGAAGTTGGCCTCTTTCGACTGGACATGATTAAAAATAACTGAAGTTAATCTGAAATCAAAGTGAGATCTTCTGGACTCCTCTTTGATGCTATTCCAGAAGAGGCGAGGGAGCCCAAATTCACGATGGGAGCCTAACAGTGCAAAACTATGTATATTTGTTGTTGTTGTTTAGTCGTTTAGTCATGTCCAACTCTTCGTGACCCCATGGACCAGAGCACGCCAGGCACTCCTGTCTTCCACTGCCTCCCGCAGTTTGGTCAAACTCATGCTGGTAGCTTCGAGAACACTGTCCAACCATCTCGTCCTCTGTCGTCCCCTTCTCCTTGTGCCCTCCATCTTTCCCAGCATCAGGGTGTTTTCCAGGGAGTCTTCTCTTCTCATGAGGTGGCCAAAGTATTGGAGCCTCAGCTTCAGGATCTGTCCTTCCAGAGAGCACTCAGGGCTGATTTCCTTCAGAATGGAGAGGTTTGATCTTCTTGCAGTCCATGAGTCTCCTCCAGCACCATTTGCTCGGAAGTAAATCTGTGTTCAATAGTGCGCTTAGTATTACAATGAAAATGGGCCAGTGGGAAATCTACACCAAAACATATTGGTGTGTGTTTGGGGGAATGTTCAGTACAGTTCCAACCATGCCCACCCTATCAGGTGAGTGAGAGAGACGGTGCTCCTGAAATAGCAAGGATCCTACTCTTGCACATCAGTGTTTAAGAAGGAGACAAACATCTTGGCTTGAGCAAGCCCATTCATCACTGATCTGCTATGCCAGGACCCACAGCAAAACAATTGGTAGCTTGAAAAGAAAGGTCCCCTAAATCCTCTTCAGCTCTGATTATATTAATCTGCTTTTCTGCTTGCTCATATTTGCAAGCGGAGTCAGAGTGACACGTGAATGCAATAAGTAGCATTCAAGTAGCAGAACTGTTTTGCTGGAGAATTCATGGTTTCGCTATCCTTGGTAAAGCAAGTGTCCGGTGATCAAGTCCCCTTGGGTATTATTTTTTCACCCTTCCTCTTTCAACAAATCTGTCCTCACTTAGCCTTCTGTCTCCAACAGAACAAGCTCTCTGCTTTTACTTTTCCTCTCCAACCAAACTGCACTGGTCAGTTTGCTATCTTCCCCTCCTTACCTGGCTTGGCATTTTCTGTTTCTCAATCAGGGTTCTGTAGCCTTTAACTTCTAGTAAGTCCTTTGGCTGAAACAGCAATGATTTCCCTAAAGAACCCCGAATTCATTCATTCCATGCAGAACAATGTTTATGCCTAGCTCAAGCTATTCCTGCTTCAAATATTTTCTTGTAACTTGTGCCTCTTCACTGCTAATTCGACTAAATCCTACTCAGGTCTCTTTCGATCTACACTTTGAAGGGTGACTCATATGAACATATTTCCCATGATTACTTATTTAAATTTTGGGGTTTGCAAATCCAGTTTACGTTTTAGTTCAGTTCCTACTAGTCCCTTGTTGGTTCACTGTATAACCTGGCCCAAATGGCTGCTGAGCTGCAATGCTAGCCATTATATGGGTGCAGTAAAAGGACCCCTGACCATTAGGTCCAGTCGTGGCCGACTCTGGGGTTGCGCGCTCATCTCACTCTATAGGCCGAGGGAGCCGGCGTTTGTCCGCAGACAGCTTCTGGCTCATGTGGCCAGCATGACTAAGCCGCTTCTGGCGAACCAGAGCAGCGCATGGAAACACCGTTTACCTTGCCTCTGGAGCGGTACCTATTTATCTACTTGCACTTTGACGTGCTTTCGAACTGCTAAGTTGGCAGGAGCAGGGACCGAGCAACGGGAGCTCACCCCGTCGCGGGGATTCGAACCGCTGACCTTCTGATCGGCAAGTCCTAGGCTCTGTGGTTTAACCCGCAGCGCCAATCTGGGTGCAGTACAACATAACAAATATTGGGCCAATAACTCTCCCTCTTCCTTGAAGAGTAAGACTCTGGGGTTGCCAGAGTGCCAGGTTTGAGTTTTGTGGTGCTTTACATTTGCAAAACATTGGAAAATTCCTCCGCAATATTTGAGAACGCTTGTAGTTTTCTCTGAGTGCCATTCGTGGCAAACACGCACTTCCTTGTTATGCTACTGCAAAGAAACCATTAATACTTGTATTATGTTTTAACTTGCTTTCCTTTGGAGGCAGGGAATTGTCAAGTAAGTATAAGCAACAACCAGAGGGGGGAGGGAAATAAAACCCACACAGCTTTCTGTGAATGTACCATTCAGCTTACTAAGATGTCTTAAGGGTGACTATATTCTGCTAACAACCATACAGATTTCACATCCATGGCATTTTATTGTTCAGAATGAAGCGGTTTGGGGGTCACAAACCAGCTTTCACCAGACTTCCTAGGAGTGTTACATGACTTGTGATGTGGCATTAGCTTTACATCTCTTAGACAAATGTTTGAGGTGCTGGCAGACTGCAAAAGGCATATGTGTGCATATATACATGTTTATGTATATATGAATACACCGAGTATTTGCGCATATATGTGCTGTGCATAGAGAAATATAAAATTTCACAAAATTTTATATGTATGTATACATTTTCAAATTATATCTTGTGTTTCTTCTCCTATATGGCTTATGTCATGGTGAGCAGTGTCTTCCTGGGCTGAAAACAGATGTAACATTCTTAAAAGCAGGTCACGTTGGGTTCTCAAACCCGCAGTAATGAGCCTCGCTTCACAAATTCCCTTGCATTCATGCATGTATTGCAAACAGAAGACTGGCTCAACTCCCCAGGCAGACTGACCAGCTTCTTTTTAAATAGTATATGCCCTTTATTAATGTTTATATTCTTTACTTAACAATTTTAAAAGCCACAAACTTTTTTAAAAATAAAACATTTGCAGAGCTGCTCTGGGAGTTATGGAAGAGGTAGGTTGGTGACGGCATAGGCGCTAGCCAATAAGTACCCTGGCACTTGCTTGTTCTTCCCTGGCATGCTAAAAACACGGACACCCACCCACTCCCAACAGCTTGTTCCAGGACAAAATAATGTACCTGTGTGTTTTGAGACAGTGGATGTGCTTGCAGAGCTCTTCTCCCACATTTAATGTTACATCTGTCTTCACCTTCGCTTCCTCCACAAATCCTGCCTTGCTTTCCCCATAAACTTTATCAGACATCCTTAGGAGGAGAACTGTGGAAATCGGTTCATTTCTAAACTATACTAAAACAGAAAGAAGAGAAAAACTGGTTCGAGAGAAACTTTTGAGTACTTTCCAAATTGTTGCTGCTAAGGCTTCAAATTTCCATGCACACCTTCTGCCCTGATGCTAGCAATTACAAGCACTGCATGCCTGATGCTGTTCATGCAGTTCCAAAGAGTGATAGATGCTGAGTATCGTGAACTCTCTGCACTACACATTTAAAGCAGTACCATCCCAATTTGAACAATTATGACTTCCCCCAGGAACTTTAGTTAGTTAAGGGTGCTGATAGTTGTTTGGAAATGGTAGCTCAGCGATGGGAATAGGGCTTTCCTGAGTTTCCTGGGAAGAGCCATTGATTGTTAAACCACCCTTGAGAAATGTAGCTCTCTGGGTGAAATGGGCATCTCCTAACGCCTCCCAGCATCCTTAACAAACCGCATTTCCCAGGATTCACTGGGGGAAGCCATGCGCTTTAAATGTAAAGTGTGAGTGTAACCACAGTCAGCTGTAATGGGGGGGGGGGAGAAGCAGTGCCGAATCCAAACACCTCCTTGTTCCTCTTCTATATAAGGGTGTGTAAATTATCATTGACGAAAGGCAGTTTTCCCCCACGGGCAGTTTTGGGAGCTGTTCTTGCGAAATCCGTGATTGCCTATGCTCCCGGTAGTCCCTTTGCAAAGCAGCAGAATGCTGAGAGCATTTTGCTTTTGAGAGGGCGACGGAGCATCCTGCCCGTTCTCCTTGACCCCTGGAGAAGGGCAAGGAGGAACATGGCTGCAACCCACGGGTCAGCAAGGTTTACCTTGCCTGGGTCAGTTCACTCCTGTGGGGATCCCTCTGTGAGCCGAATTGCGTGCCCGTCCACGATTTTCTGCGCCTGTGCAGACACGATTTCCGGCATCTGCGTCTGTGCAGATGTGATTCCTGGTGTCTGCATCCGCGCAGACACGATTTCCAGTGTCTGTGCATGCACAGACACAGTTTCCTGTGCCACGGAAGTGAGTCCCTACGCTGCATTGCGCCGGTTTAGTGCAGCGTGCGGGGACTCGCCGAGCAGGTGGCTTGGTTCTGGGGTGGCTTATGGGCCAGTTAAATAACCCCCATGGGGCTCTTGTGGCCCATGGGCCTTAGGTTGCTGACCCCTGCTCCAACCCATGGAAATTTCTGTTGATAGTGGCTGGGCTCACTCAGTGTTGGAGCGGCAGGCTGGTTCCTTACTGCTCCTGTGGAAATGGATATTAGAGAAGATATTCAGACACACCATTGCCACCTGGCCTTGGTGATCCCTGTGCCTAGAATGACGTAAGTCCCACTGTGTCCAACAGAGCTTACTCTGGGGTACGTGTGCCTAGGATCGCTGTGTTACAGCACCATCTTATATACGCTCGCTCGGAAGTAAGTCTCATTGGCTTCAATGGGGCTTACTTCCAGGTTAGTGGGCAGAGGAAAAGAGTCTTAAATCACTTTTCATACAATGCTTTTTCCTATTCCCCCCCCCTGCAAAATGGGAGTGGGGTGAGGAATCCTTCAGTTCTTCACCCCTTTTGGAAATTGCTCCTGAGACACGAGTTGCTGGTTTTCGCTTACCGTATTTTTCCATGTATAAGGCTAGGTTTTTTCCCTAAAAAATAATGTCAAAAATTAGGGGGCATCTTATACATGGATAGTGCCAAGGGTGGACTGGCGATTGGTTGTTGCCGCAAAAATTAGGGGGCATCTTATACATGGGGGCATCTTATAGATGGAAAAATACGGTAATTCTATTAGAATTAGAAGATTATACAATGCTGGCCTAAAGGAGTGATCGGACCACATTTCAGCCCAAAACCTTATTGAATTGCCACTTCAACATTGCAGAATTTACTAGCATTGCATGACAAGGGAGGAGGCAGCAGTCTAGGGTGGTGGAGAACTTTGTACCCTTGGTTTAAGGAATCTCTTAAAAACGGACTGGGCATTTGGAGTCAATGGCAGCTGTACAGCAAGAGCTTAGCCACACCTATGTTCTTCAACGATTGTTGCTCCCATTTCGAGCCAAAGAGCAGGTTTCCCCTGGGAAGGGGGCAGGGCAGTGGGGAAACTTTGGGCTTTCTTGACATGGGACAAGTGGGAGTGCAGAGGTGTCTTAACACTCTACAGCCATCCCACCCCTTTAAAGTGAAACTTCACGGACAGAGCCTTTGGATCAACACAATGCAGAAAACATTCCCTATCCTACACTCTCCTTCCATTGCAACACTACAGTCCGGTGAAGCAGCGAATCTGGTATTTCTTAGGACAGCCTTCCCCCAACCTGGCACCTTCCAGATTATTTTGGACTACAACTCCTATCAGCCCCAGCCAGCATGGTGGTGGCTGATGGGACTTGTAGTCTGAAACATCTGGAGAGCATCGGGATGGGGGAAAGTTGCCTTTGGATGGGGACAAGGGACCACTTCAAATATCACGTATTTAGGTGTGCATTCAAAATATTTTTTTAAGTGTGCACCTCAAATAGACACGGGGAGATGTGACAAATTTGTGTTTGCAAGCACTTATATCGCACAGGAACATTCTTCAAGGAGTTGTGATTCTCTGCAGTTCCCTGCTGAGTGTCTGCTCCATGGCAAACTGGTTTTATATATGATGCTTTAGAGCAAAAAAACAAACAAACACCACATCCATCTATTGTTTGAAGCTGTTGCTATACTCTGGACTTCTCTTTAGGTGTGCAAGATGCCAAAAGACTTTTTTGCAGGGGTGTTTGGAGCATGTGGGGAGCACTGATAAAGCTTCCTCTCTCTCTTTTCTCCTTGTCTTATAGGATCTTTAGTGCAGACTTTGCCCCACGATGTCAGGGTATGATCTTTCTGAATATGCGGACTGGTGCACTCTTTTAATTTCTGTTTTAGTTCTTGCTGGCATGCTTGAATAGCATGGCCTCACAGGAATGACCGGTCAGTTCAAAAGAGGCTTGTGCATGAATGTCTATAATGGCCTGATTCTATTTCTCTGAACTGTACTAAGTTTCTCACTTGGCTTTATTTGCTGCTTACAAGGGGATCAAGGTAACTCTTTTCAGTGTTGAAGTGTTTTGCTCATGCTTAAACTGAACATACTTACCTACCTGAGTTGTGGTCGTTTGGTTTGCCGCTATTTCCTCAATAACTTAGCTGCAACTTTTTATAGCTAAATAATGTGAGATAGTCAGTATTAGCTGTCATCTTTGTGACGACCTGTATTTTTTAAACTCTGCTTCCAAGGTCATTGATACATATTTCTGTACATCCATTATGATTGTCATTTGACTGCAGCCTTCTCCAACCTGATGTCTTGCAAGATGTCTAGGATGACAACTCCCAATGGTGAAAACATCTGGACACCAAGCTGGGAAAGGCTGTTCCAGTGGATTTATTTATTTTACTATAATATGCTCGGCATTCCTCCAAAGAAAATAATTGATCTGTTGTATATTTCATTCAGTGCATTGGGAAAAATATATTAGACCTTGGTCTCATTCATATATATATATATATATATATATATATATATATATCACTTATTTTTACATCCTTAAGATATCAATGACTTCCCTTCTTCTCTTTCCATGGTTCATTTTGCATATCACAAATCCCTGCATATTTTACAAAAACTATACCATTCAGTATTCCGTTATTACTTCCATCAAAACTTATTTACACTTTTGAGTTTACCTTAATGCTGCCATTGGTCTTAATATCACAAGGTTATTGCAAGCCATGAAATGTCTTACGTGCACATTTATGTCTTAGCAAGTTTTTGTATGAGTGTGCTTGATTCAGCTGAATAACCAAACCTAACAATGAAATATCCTTTTTTTAAATGCAAAAAAATGCTCACCGTGAAGCTCACGTTTTCATGGCTGCTCACAGTGTACTTGAATGGATAGATTACAGGGGTGGGGGCAAAGGGATCATAAACCCCTTACCTTTTGTGACAGTCCTCTACATTACTGTTTTTAAGAAGACTACAGTAGAGTAATAATTTTACTAAAACTGGAAGGAGTCAAGTGGTAAGACTTAAATCATGTCATTATGCACCCCCAATCTTTACTGCCATCATTTGAGCACTGTGTGTAACAACCCAATTCCTGTGGTTGGAAAGTTATGCTCCTAAAAAGTTGTTCTCAAACTACTTTTTGAAGTTCAAGAAACCAGGACTCTTTAACAGGTCACTGAAGGCCAAAAAGAAAAAAAGAGGTCTCTTATTAACAAGCTTATTCTAATTCTTCTTTGTGTTTAAGATTAGAAAGACCCAATCTGTGCAGGGATCTTCCACCGTCTTCAAGATGGGTGTTAATTTTGGGATCGGTGTTTCTCATTGCATGCACGTTTTTTGCAACCCAAAGTGGACTCTGCAAAATGCATGCATGCGGCAAGTACTAACACCACTGTTACCGAAACACCAGCCCATATCTGCCCCCCAATTTAATCCAGATTCATCCTTTCCAAGGGAAATCAGATAAAGTTTTTTTTTAAAAAAACAACGCATTGTTGCCAGCATCCTATTTGTGATATCTCAGTGGTTTATTCATAATATTAAGCCCATGTCTGAAAGAACCCATAGACTTCTATTCCATTTGCATGAAAGAGTAGCAGTATTTATAGAAGCCAGCAATAAGGGCTTTGTATCTGACAGCTCATTGTATTTGTCTTTTCTGTTCTATTTCCACCACCCCAATAATTATAGTTGTTTACTTTGCAGGCATTAATTGCTACTGCAGTAGAGACAAAGAATTATGAGTCAATGTCGCTGGCTGATCCTTACATAACAAAGCAAAGACAGAAAATCAGCCAGATATTATTACCCCCAAACAAATGCTCAGTAAATAACATAGAAAACCAAGCCCTCACTAACAAAAACATTCTGCCTTCGTCTGGCAACCAATCTTTCAGAAAACACAGTCATGTTCTAGGAGGACTCAGAAGTCACTTGGGTCAGATGTCTACAACACACAGCGTTATTAAAAACAAATCACAGAGTCAATAAACGTCCAGTTATATTGCACATGGTAAAATTCTATTCTTCATGCCTTCTTCGTTTCATACAGAGATGCTGTTTGAATTAGCAGCGCTTGTTTTCATGCTGACAGCTGGGTCCTTGAAAAATCAATCAGAGACGACAGAGTAGCTGTGGATTTTTCCCCCTTTTCAAAAGCATCTGCAAAGATTCCATCCACTCCCAGTCCCTTCTTGGAGAGTGAACAAGAGCCCTTAGTGAACCACTTCCAGTCAGAGCAGACAATGCTGGATCAGTGCTATAAAGCAGCTCCTTGTGTTCCTATTTTTTAAAAGATCAAGAAAAGTTTCATCTTAGAAATGCCTTACACTGAATCAGACCACTGGCCCATCTAGCTACATATTGTCTTCACTGACTGGCAGTGACTGCCCGGAGTTTCAGACAGGGGACACTCCCAGCCTTACCTGCAGAGGCGGTTTTAGGGTGGCGCGGCCATTGTGGACGCACTGGGTGCCATGCTGCAGGAGGCACCGCAGCAATGCTGTAGAACAGAGCATAAGAGGGAAGGGGTATCAAAGTTTAATGTTGCACGGGGCACCGCTGAAATCCGAGAGCCCAGAGTCCACCTCTGCTACCTGGGGACGACAAGGATTGAACCCGGGACCTTCTGAATGCAGAGCAGACGCTCTTCCACTGAGCTGTGGCCTTAGGCTAGGAGGCAAAAGGCCACACATTGTGTTCTATGTGCACATCCTCTCCCTGCCATCTCAGCCCTCTCCTAGAGAATCAGAGAATCACAGAACTGTAGAGTTGGAAGGGACCCATGGGTCATCTAGTCCAACCCTCTGCAATGCAGGAATCTCAGCTAAAGCATCCAAGACAGATGGCCATCCAACTTCTGCTGAGAAACCTCCAAGGAAGGAGAGTCCATAACCTCACAAGGGCGTCTCTTCCACTGTCAAGCAGCTCGTACTGTCAGAAAAAAATGTGTTTAGTCAGACTCTCCTTTCTTGTAACTTGAAGCCATTGGTTCGAGTCCTGTCTTCCAGAGCAGGGGGGAAACAAGCATGCTCCCTCTTCCAGTGACAGCCCTTTAGATATGTGAAGATGGCTATCGTGTCTCCTCTTTTCCAGGCTAAACATACCCAGCTCCTTCAGAAGCCACTCCTGATGGTCAGAGCAGCCTTTGATGTAGCTTACATACAAGTGAGCAGGAGCCCTTGGGATTGGTGCAGATTTCTTCCTTTCTTTTTTATGAAATCAGTCGCCTTTCCTGACATTTATACGTAAGGGACCCTTTCATATGCTAGCCAAAACACCTTTGGCGTTGTTTCAGATTCACTCCAGTGTGATTTTGAAATAACATGGCAGAGTGCAACTCATTCTCCTGACCATAGATAATCTCAAACCCTTGACAGCGAGATATACACCGCCCAGGCTCCAGCTAGCTAGTTTCATTATCCAGTAGGTTATTTCTTACCCATTCATGTGTGCTGATCTTCGTGTTTTCGTTGTGCTTCTTTCAGGCCTCCAGTTAGCAGAGCTGCTCCTCAACCTGAGAAACTGCAAAAGAATAACATCAATAAAAAAAGGAAACTGGTTGAGGTCAGGGTTAATCCTTCGTTGTTTTATGCTAATTGCAACCTGGGCTGAATGATGTTTTTGCTTTGGTTTGGGAGTTTTTGTGTGCGATGGCAATTACGGACAAGCAACAAGCTGGTCTTTGCCCTCAGTGATTTTTGTTTGTTTTTGATGCTCTTCTCCACAAGCCATGCAAAATGTTTAATTTGCACATGCAGTTGCAATGAATTTCTTATTGGCCTCTTGCAGCTTTCAATTTTTGTGTCAGCTTTTCCAATAATGCTACCTGCCAGAGCAAACAGCATTTGTGTTTTCCATGTATGCCATCTGCATGTCAAGACCCCCTAGGCCTCCCCCTTGTGTTGAAAAATAACATGTGGGCACCATATTTTAGGTTAATGGGCAAAATTTAGGCCACAACTTTGTTGGTTACAGAATGTGAGCGGTATTGGCTTAGGCATTGGAATTGAACCGACTATATCTGACTCCTGCCCGCCTGCAGGAAGTCTCACAAGGGTTAACCACCAGTAGGGAGAGTCCTGTTGATGCACGTCAACTCAGAGTGCCCCCCCAGGATCAGCGGAAGGTCGTGCCATGGTCCTAGACTCCACCCGGGCTTTGGACAGGAACCATGACCCCCGGATTCCTTTAGCGGAATACCCTTTAGAATGGAGGAGCCGTTGATGGCCACACCTCCCCTCCCCCAATCCAGGTTTTACCAATACCTAACTGCCACTCGATGGGACGTGGGTGGCGCTGTGGGTTAAACCACAGAGCCTAAGGCTTGCTGATCAGAAGGTTGGCGGTTTGAATCCCCGCAACGGGATGAGCTCCCGTTGCTCGGTCCCTGCTCCTGCCAACCTAGCAGTTTGAAAGCACATCAAAGTGCAAGTAGATAAATAGGTACCGCTCCGGCGGGAAAGTAAACAGCATTTCTGTGTGCTGCTCTGGTTCACCAGAAGTGGCTTAGTCAAGCTGGCCACATGACCCGGAAGCTGTACGCCGGCTCCCTCGGCCAATAAAGCGAGATGAGTGCCGCAACCCCAGAGTCGGTCACGACTGGACCTAATGGTCAGGGGTCCCTTTACCTTTTAACCGCCACTTGAGCTGAAGGCTTGCTGCCAATACCCTCACACCTGCAACCAGCCTCTAATGCCCTCAGAGACCACGGCCAACCAAACATCATTTCCCCGATTGGAAAGATGTACGCCATCAGCACAGAAGAAGGCCTCTTTTGCCTAATGTAATGGTGAGGTGCGCAATCACCCGGTCCTTCAGTTCTTCCACCTTCCGAGTCACCGCTCGGTTCATGAGTTTTCCCGGCCTTGTTAGCGGCAGCCGGGCAAAGACTGTTACGCCACACACGTTTTTCCAGGAGCATTGACCAAATTAGAGTCATGTTTGGAAAGGCAGCCACCAGCTTGTCAAAGTCCTTTTTAACGCTCCAAGTCAAATCAGAGCAAACAGCAGTTGGGTTTTCCATGTATGGCATTTGCTCTGATTTAGCAGGTTCAGTAGAACGCAGTTTTTCCCAGAAAAGCACTGGAACAACAACAACAAAAAGTCTGCTCAGATGTGGAACTGAAAAATCCAGACCACTGCCTAGGAAGTATGGAGCAAAGATAGGTTTGGATGAGCCCTTAGATGTGTAATTTCTCCTTTGACAATATGATTCTTGGCTGCTGATTCTTCTAGACCTGTCAGCAGCCTTCGACATGGTCGATCACGAACTCCTAGACCACCGCCTTGCCGACGTGGGGATCCAGGGCACAGTCCTCCAATGGCTGCGCTCGTTTCTCTCTGGTCGGGGACAGAGGGTGGCGCTTGGGGGGGAATTGTCATCGCGCCACTCCTTGGTGTGTGGAGTGCCTCAGGGTGCGATTCTCTCCCCGATGCTTTTTAACATCTTTATGCGCCCCCTCGCCCAGCTTGTTCGGAGTTTTGGGCTGGGTTGCCATCAGTATGCCGATGACACCCAACTCTATCTGTTGATGGATGGCCATCCTGACTCGGCCCCAGACACACTGACCAGATGTCTGGAGGCTGTGGCTGGATGGTTACGTGGGAGCCGGTTGAAGTTAAATCCTTCGAAGACAGAGGTCCTCTGGCTGGGACGGGACGATATGGGATTGAGGGGGCAACTCCCATCTCTTGCGGGGGTGCAGTTAGTGCCAGCACCGTCCGTTAAGAGTTTGGGTGTAATCTTCGATACCTCCCTCTCTATGGAGGCGCAGATTACAGCTATAACAAAGGCGGCATTTTTTCATCTCCGCCAAGCTAAGCAGTTGGCCCCTTATCTCTCTCGCCCTGACCTAGCCACTGTGATCCATGCGACGGTCACCTCCAGACTGGATTATTGTAACTCGCTCTACGTGGGGCTGCCCTTGAGACTGACCCAGAAACTCCAGCGGGTGCAGAATGCCGCGGCGAGACTCCTTATGGGGTCTTCGCTGCGAGACCACATTCACCCGGTACTATATCAGCTGCACTGGCTCCCGGTGGAGTACAGGATCAGGTTTAAGGTGCTGGTTTTAACCTTTAAAGCCCTATACGGCCTAGGACCCTCGTACCTACGGGACCGCCTCTCCTGGTATGCCCCACAAAGAAACCTACGGTCTGCAAATAAAAACATCCTGAAGGTCCCAGGCCTCAGAGAGGTTAGGCTGGCCTCAACTAGAGCCAGGGCCTTCTCGGCTGCAGCTCCAATCTGGTGGAACGCTCTGTCACAAGAGACTAGGGCCCTGCGGGACCTGACATCTTTCCGCAGGGCCTGCAAGACAGAGTTGTTCCACCAGGCCTTTGGTCAGGGCGCAGCCTGACTTTCTCCTCTGGCAACCTGCACAGAGTTTTGCTTAATGGTTGCCATCAACTTGATTTTAATTAATTTTTATAATGAAATATTTTTAGAATGTTGGTTTATTTGATTGTTTGATTATTTGATTGTTGTTAGCCGCCCTGAGCCCGGCTTCAGCTGGGGAGGGCGGGATATAAATAAATTATTATTATTATTATTATTATTATTATTATTATTATTATTATTATTATTATGAAAAGGTAAATGCCAAGTGAAAAGCTACAGTACCTTGCATTGCATCACATGTAGTTGAACTCGCATGCATTCATCCCATGAAGACTTATCAATAGATTTGTGGCATAGGGATTTATATTTTGCTTCTTGAGTACTAATAAGGATGAGAATAGCATGGAGAAAACCTGGTGCCATCACTTCTGGAAGAGCAAGAAGTGTCTGTCAAGCTGTTACTTTACAATTTTTATTTCTTACGATGTTGAACTGGCTTTATTGTGAATGAGGTAAATATTTGTTAATGTTCTGCAAACCATTTTTTAAAAATTGCATGTTGCTTATTGATTCAGAATTTCTTTGTATGATTTGGATAAACTTTTGCAAATATTATCAGCATCAGAACAATTTGGACATTGTTCCTCTCTGATTTTTACTTTTTTGTGGTTGGTGGCTGGAGAAAATGTCTCTCTTTAAAATGTCGTTGCTGATGTGTCTCCTTTGAGGAGGAAAAAAGAAGTGTTCACCAAAAGTAGCATATAACCCTCTTATTATCTTGGTACATTTTTCTTTCTAGGAATTGGCTTTAGACCATGTTTTCGGGTATCGCGGATTCGATTGTCGCAACAACCTTCATTACCTCAACGATGGTGCTGATATTATTTTCCATACTGCTGCAGCATGCATAGTTCAAAACCTTTCCACAGGTAATTCAAAGACATTTTGAGTAAATAATGGATAGATGATGAAGTATGGCATAAACAGGTGTTTATGCCAAATCGCTAACAGTGCAATCTTAACTCAGGTTTGCTGAGAAGTAAGTCCTGTTGAATTCAGTTGGGCACCCTTCCAGATAAGCAAAGTTAGGATTGCAGCATAAATCATTGTTGAAATGGTCTAAAAGCTATTCTTATATCAAGCTACAATTGTTCTTATGCAAATGGAAGTGATAATTTCCTTTTCCCCTCTTCAGATAAGTTCATTTTTCTAGGACTGACTTTTTGTACGTATATTGCAATCGCCTCTGTTTCAATTCCTATTCTAAAACCAATGTTTCTTTGGAATCGCATAGGAAGCCAGACTTTCTACCTGGAGCATACAGATGACATCCTCTGCCTAACAGTCAACCAGCACCCAAAGTACAAAAACGTGGTGGCAACCAGCCAGATTGGTAGGTTCATAGTCAAGTTAAAAGTAAAGTATTTAGTTGAGATTCCTGCATTGCAGGGGGCTGGACTAGATGAGCCCTGGGATCCCTCCTGACTCCACAATTCTATGATTCTATGATGCTGGCCCTCTGTTTAGATGTAGGGAGTATGAAACTGGACAGAGTTATCCTTCCTGAATTATTTTTCCCCCACCCTGCTATTGGATGGGCATCTTCATTCCGAACCCAATATAAGGTCACCACCTAGGCCAGAATTTTCTGCTCAGACATGTAGCAACTCCCTGAGGTCTCAGGCAAATAGTCAAGGGAAACATCCCTGTGAATCTGGAGAGAACGCATCTCCCTCTTCCAGAGTGTCTAAATCAGGGGTCGGCAAACTAGGGCCTGTGGGCCGTATACGGCCTGAGGGGGTCATTAAACTGGCCCCCGGTCCTTGCTGCCCGCTCGGTCATTCCCCATGCTGGTTTAGCTCCGCACAGGGACTGACTTCCGGGACGCAGCCAGGGCTTTCTCCTCCCCCGCCATGGCTCCAGAAGCCAGCGAGGGAAGAGCGGTGTACACATGTGCACGGGTGCAAGCGCACCCGCGCGCTCCTGCGCACGGGCGATCCGGCCTGCCAGCGGAAAAGTTTGCCAACCCCTGGTCTAAATGCTATGTTGCTGCATGTAAAACAAAACCCACCGAGGACTGATTCCTTTTAGCAAACTTTAATTTTTGCTTTCTATGCCTGGCATTCTATACTATGATACAGCTGCAAGTTATTTCATTGCTACAGTCCTCGATTGTGCTTTGTTTGGTGCTATTTCATCTCTTCGGACCTCAGTTTCCCTTTTGAATACTGGTAATTGACCGTAATAAAGAGATAGGATTCGATAGGCAATGCTAGGCATTAACCCTGACAGTTTTCACATGCAAAATGTGTCCTCTTCTCTAGCTAGCACCTTTGATATTACCCAAGCAAAAAGCTATCATCAAAATAGCCCCTGCGTGTCTTTGGGGAATCTCTGGATAACAGCTGTTTGGTGTGCTGCCATTTACCACGGCTTCCTTAATTCGCTGTCTTCTCATTAACCTGCCACATGGAAGGAACTCCAGTTCTCATTCAGTCTCAGTCAGCAATTCCATTGGAACTCTCTATTTATAGCTACCTAATAAAACGCCTGTGTTTCTTTAAGAGCTTGAAACTACCTGCATGCAGATAGATGATTTGGGGCCTAACACAGTCATCGCACTTCACAAACTGAGAGGTTTAAGTAGAAACTTCTCCTGCCGATGAAATATTAGGCTTGAGGCTCTTGACAACGTTTCGAAAGGAAACATCCTTTTCCTCCCTTGTCTTTGTGAATATCCATCAGGAAAGTAAATCTAAACACACACGATATTTTTTGCAATATTTAAGGAACTGAGAATATTTTCTGGCTGGCTGTGTTGGCAGCTTGGTTGGCTGGTGGAAAATTCCGTTTCTCTTGGGTGGTGGAGCAGGGCATGGCAATGTTTTGACATCATGGGTGTGTGTGTAGGGGGTTTGACATCATTTTACAACTTGGGCTGGATCTACATGGACCTATTTAACATTATTTCCCCCTATTACAACAATATTAGATAATGCCGTTCTAAAACGTCATGGGGCATACTTGTTAATTAAAACATTTTTTACCTTGGGGTTTGGGGGTATTTTTTGGAGGGGGGGAGTCAGATATAAGTAATACCCGGCCACACCCTATTCCAAAACACTGTTTCTTTCCCTCCTGCTTGTCGCTGGTTGCTCTGCTCCACATTTTAATTCTTCCTCCCTCCCTGAACATCACCCCTTGAATACATTGAAGGGGGGTTGGAGTTTAAATAGAGTAAAAAAAATTAAAAAGGTAAAACCCTACATAAGGGCGTATGAGCAGTGTTTTACCAACATAGCAGTATAAAGCTATAAAAATAAGCAGTAAAAAGGCAAGGTAATAACACATTATGAACGTAAAAAGTAGGACCTCAATGTGTCCATCGCCATTACCAAAACCATTCCTTAACCCTTCCTTAACGTTAGAAACCATGAGGGTAGATCCTCCCTTGGAGTATTTAACAACATAGTTTTAAACATCCATCTGTCGTGGATGCTTTAGATGAGTCCCTGGTCCCTTCCAACTCGTAAGATTCTAGGATTCTAAGGTAGGGGTCAAAATCAGGTTAATATTAACAGAAGCTAAGGTCAGTTCCAGTGTTTTCCATTCCTGTGGTTCAGAGGGTACTTGCTGAGAGGGAAGTGGGGAACTACATTCACAAGACTGGCTCATGATCTCTTGGCAGCAGTGAAGAGAAAGCCAGTGTTACATTTCCATCAGTCTGCACTGGAAATTCTTCTTTTGCAGAATAACCCACTGCATTGGGGCAATTTTGGTTCTCTACAGGTATCAGCAGAAATGCATTACGTTGAATATATGATTCAACTATATTCCTGCCTTTCTTTTGTTTTTGTTGTTTATTTATCCATATTCATGTTGATTTTGTTTAAAACTTATTTTTTATTTGGTGCTCCTTCCTTCTGGTGCTGATGTTGAACGCTTCAGCATTAGAAACAGTGACTTATTTCCGCTATTGTTTTCCCTTGGTGCTTTCTCATTTGCCATTGCCCACACCATGCAGGTGATATGACAGAATTTCCAGGTAAGGCTTTCCTCTCCTGTGAGTCCTAGTCAGAAAAGTCGCGTCAGGTCCTTTTCATGCTCCTCCTCTTGTTGTATCTATGTCAGCTGCAGATACAAGTTGAACATGGGCAGGTTTGGGTTTTTTGTGTGTGGTTTTGTGCATCTTTCCATGAATATTTCCTTATGGTCATTTTAGAACATGTCTACCATCATGAAGTCTGATATTTCTCCCCCCAATCCACTCATGTGTGTTCCATGAGCTATTACTACATGTGGTTCTCGGGGAGGGCTGCAGATGGTTTCGTCTTAGCTGCCTTACTGTTGATAAAATGCACCTGCCTCTCAAGATCGATGACTTTAAATGAAACTTTCTTAATTCCCCATTCCTTTTAAAATAAATCAGGTACAACCCCTTCTATCCACATATGGGATGCTATGACTAAGCAGACTTTGTCTATGCTGCGCTGCTTTCATTCCAAAGGAGTGAATTACGTCAACTTCAGCGCTACTGGCAAGCTCCTAGTGTCTGTGGGAGTTGATCCTGAACATACAATCACAGTGTGGAGATGGCAGGAAGGTGAGTACACAGTCTCGTTCTTATTACCATATTGGCCTGAAGAGAAGACACACCCGCTAATTAAGACACACCTTTAAAATTCAAGGGGTGGGTGCATGGGAAATATAAGCCACACTTTAACTTTTCACGGTCGAAATTTGGGAGAAAAAGTGTGGCTTATATTCGGGCCAATATGGTAGTTAGAAGAACCACGAATTCTAGAGGCAAAGCCACACATTAAATGTTAAAACAACTTTTTAAAAGTGTGTGTGGTGCTTTTAACAAACACTGATGCATCTGTTGTGTTTACTGATTTGCCGCTCCCTTTCGATTTCCGCAGGTGCTAAAATTGCAAGCAGAGGAGGCCACCTAGAAAGGATCTTTGTGGTAGAGTTCCGTCCAGATTCAGACACCCAGTTTGTCTCTGTTGGAGTCAAACACATGAAATTCTGGACTCTGGCTGGAAGCGCTTTGCTCTATAAAAAGGGAGTCATTGGTTCGTTGGAAGATGCCAAAATGCAAACCATGCTTTCTGTGGCCTTTGGAGCGGTGAGTTTGTACTTTTACTTGTGGGATTTTCAGCAGGGAGGCGGGATATTCCCCCCCCCCCATGACTAAGGCTTCAGTCTGAAACCTACTTCCTAGGAAGTAAGTCCCACTGAAAGGAAAGAGACTTACTTACAAGTAAACAGGCTGCAGAATTGCTCACTTCTATCTCAATGATTTGAGTTGCTTCTTCATTTCTGTAGCCTCTGGTAACAAGGAAATCCTGTGCTGCTAAGCAGGTCCATCCAAACCACATCCAACGTTTCCCACCCATTTGACCAAAGTTTGTATAACTAGGCGTATTGGAATCAAGACATTCTGCTAGAGTGCACCAACTTCAGAATGGAATCTGTCCATTCATGAGGGGTCAGGGTAGATGCCAAAGCGCACTGGTCCAAGTAGCTGACAATCTGTGACCTACAAGATTGTGGTTAGTTATGCTGAGAAGTAACAGAGTCCTTTAATGAATGGCATTTACAAAACAGCTCATGACTGTTTCTTTCAGAATAACCTTACTTTCACTGGTGCCATAAATGGAGATGTTTATGTCTGGAAGGATCACTTTCTAATCAGACTGGTGGCAAAAGCTCACACTGGGCCCGTCTTTACAATGTACACAACGCTTCGCGATGGACTCATTGTCACTGGAGGGAAAGAAAGACCGTAAGAGACTATAACTTGTTTCTGTTTGCAGTTGCCACCGCTTGACAATTGCTCCACTTCTTCAGAGAGGAATTCAAATCACTGTTAATTCCCAAAGAAGAAAATCTGCTTTGCATGCTGCAACAAAATACATCTCCACCTTTGGTCGCTTGCATTTTTTGTGCTAATTATAGGGCATTCGTGCATCTGAAAACATGCTAAACATGCACCCAGCCTGGTGGGGTGGCGTGGGTGGGGTTACTACTTGTTTTCAGACATGTAGATGCCTTGCAGTCATTGCAGGAAAGACACAGCCAGCCTTTAAAGGGAACGCGGAAGCTATTTTAAATGACATCCTGCATACTTTTACCTCCGCAGGACGAAAGAAGGAGGTGCTGTGAAACTGTGGGATCAGGAGATGAAACGCTGCCGGGCATTTCAGCTTGAGACAGGGCAGATTGTGGAGTGTGTCCGTTCGGTGTGCCGAGGCAAAGTACGTGAGATACACAAAATGCATTGCCGTTTGCTCTCCTCGCAAGTGGCTCTTGTTAAGATCGAGCGTTTAGCAAAACAATAAAAAGCGATCTGCACTTAGAGATTCCGCTTACGGAGAAAAGGATGCTAGGAAGCTCCAATGGGTAGGAACAAGTAGATGTTTGAGGCAGGTGGTTCTGAATATCTATCAGACAATCTGTCTTGATTCCCTCTGGGTTTCCTTATTCTGGCCACGAGTGGCGGACACCTGGGGAAGAGGGTGATGAATGGCAGGGATGAGACAGCAGAGCACAGCCGCATCTGACACAGCAGAAGCATTCAGAGGTGGAGGAGTATCTGGTGTAATAATAATAATAATAATAATAATAATAATAATAATAATAATAATTATTATTTATACCCCGTCCATCTGGCTGGGTTTCTCCAGCCACTCTGGGCGGCTTCCAACGGAATATTAAAATACAATAACCTATTAAAAATTAAAAGCTTCCCTAAACAGGGCTGCCTTCAGATGTCTTCTAAAAGTCTGGTACTTGCTTTTCTCTTTGACATCTGGTGGGAGGGCATTCCACAGGGCAGGTGCCACTCCCAATAAGGCTCTCTGCCTGGTTCCCTGTAACTTGGCTTCTCACAGCGAGGGAACTGCCAGAAGGCCCTCGGCTCTGGACCTCAGCATCCAGGCAGAACGATGGGGGTGGAGACGCTCCTTCAGGTATACTGGGCCGAGGCCGTTTAGGGCTTTAAAGGTCAGCACCAACACTTTGAATTGTGCTTGGAAATGTACTGGGAGCCAGTGTAGGTCTTTCAAGACCAGTGTTATGCGGTCTCAGCAGTCGCTCCCAGTCACCAGTCTAGCTGCCACATTCTGGATTAGTTGTAGTTTCCAGGTCACCTTCAAAGGTAGCCCCACATAGAGCGCATTGCAGTAGTCCAAGCGAGAGATAACTTGAGCTAGTATTGTCTCCCAAGGAGAGGCAGTGTGTTGATAGAAAGAGGAGGCGCAGCCCCCTAGACACAGAGCCCACCTTCAAGCCCAAGATTCCTGCAGGGACAGAATTTCTTGTGAGTAGCACAGCATTCTCTGCATCTGCTTAACATCTTGGTGGGTAGGTGGGGAAACTTGTTGGAACAACCTCACAGCTCCCATGTGTGGGAGATTAGCAGCCAAACCTAACAAATGCATATTCTTGCTAGCGAGCATGGGAAAGGGCTAAGTCCGCAGAGATGTGTTGCTAAAGAGGCAGATACTCAGACCATAGAAATACAATTGGTAGAGAGGGTTCTCTGTGATATCATCCCCTCCTCCCCAGAGAGGAAGGAGCATGTAGTACTTCCTGTTCCTCTCTCTTCCTTTGATCAGACTTTTTTTTGTTAACTTTGCTACGTTACATGTGCATTCTGTGGTTGGCTTCCTTTGCAGTGCTTTATTTTGAAATCCTTGAGATAATATTTTAGTTTCCTGTTAATTACGTTGCTTTGAATGTATACTTTATGTTTGACTTTCTTCAGTAATGTTTTATTCTGGATTGTTTTATTTGATGTTTTAATGTAGGTTGCAAGCCACTTGGACGGGGTTTTTTTTAAAAAAAAATCAGTATAGAAATGAAATGAATAATAATAATAATATGTGGGGGAAATGCAGCAGTCTTTTGAAATTCATGCTTCTCTAAGTAGAGTTTTTAAAATAATAATAATAATACATAAATACTGACTTGGACTTTGAAATATCAACAGGGCAAAATTTTAGTGGGAACCAAAGATGGAGAAATAATTGAAATTGGAGAAAAAAATGGTGCTTCTAACCTGCTGATTGACAGCCACATGGAAGGAGAGATTTGGGGCTTGGCTACTCATCCCTCCAAAGACATCTTCATCTCTGCTAGTAATGATGGCACCGCAAGGATCTGGGACCTTTGTGACAAAGTAAGAGCTGCTTCAGTTGAATTGAAGCCTTCAGTGTACTTAGGAAAATTATAGGCTACTGCTGTTGTTGGAGCTTAGAATTTATCACTGCACCTCTCATTTCCAAAATGCTTCATAATTTCTTGTGTTTGCCCTGACAGCAACTCTACGCAGAGGGTTAACATAACCCCTATTTTACTGGTGAACTGTTGAGTACAAATTAGATTCACTTGAGCCACATGTGCTTAACTTTGCCTGGATCATGCCTGGTGACTTGCAAAGGTGTCTCTGGAACTCCAGGTTCTTCAGCAAACCTCCAGTTATCACAACTAATCATTATTACTTATATACATTTAAGGGCTTTTCCAAGCAAGCTGTAAAGATGTAAAGCATTTCAGATTATCTGATTAACAAAGATCGTCGGGACATTTTTCAGTCGGTTCAAACCGGCTCTACTGCCAACGGAATGAAATCCAGAGCTGTATATCAAGGGATCTGAATCCACTGTGTTTGCAAACCTGCTGTTTTAATCAAGCTACCAGGCAGATATTGTAGGAAATGAGGTACTTCTTCACACATCACAGAGTTAAACTACCACAGTATGGCCTCCTGTGTCGAAGGGCTTCAAAAGAAAATTAAACAAATTCATGGAGAATAAAGCTATCAATGGCTGCTTGCCAGGATAACACCTTCAGGCTTAGAGGCAGATTCACAAGGGGAGAAAGTGGAGGTGGTTACCTGCTTATGTTGACATCCAGTGGGTCACTGTGAGAACAGGCTCCTGGACTAAATAGGCCTTTGGACCAGTGCCAGATTTAAAGGTAAAGCGATCCCTGACCATTAGGTCCAGTCGTGACCAACTCTGGGTTTGCGGCGCTCATCTCGCTTTATTGGCCGAGGGAGCCAGCATACATCTTCCGGGTCATGTGGCCAGCATGACTAAGCCACTTCTGGAGAACCAGAGCAGCACACGGAAACATCGTTTACCTTCCCACCGGAGCGGTACCTATTTATCTACTTGCACTTTGAGGTGCTTTCGAACTGCTAAGTTGGCAGGAGCAGGGACTGAGCGACGGGAGTTCATCCCGTCGCGGGGATTCAAACCGCTGACCTTCTGATTGGCAAGACCTAGGCTCTGTGGTTTAACCCACAGTGCCACCCATGTCCCTTAGTGCCAGATTTACGTATAAGCTAAAAAAAGCTATAGCTTAGGGCCCCACTCCCTTGGGGCCCCCAAAAAAAAATTTAAAGGAAAAAACAACTGGATGTACATTTCAAAAATATAAGATAAAAAAAACCAAATAAAATAAAACCTACATACAGCAACAGAGTTTTGTGTTGTGTAGGCTCCTATGATGTAAGTAATGGGCCCCGCCTGCTAGCCTGCTCCCTAAAATATCACTGGTTTCCTCATTTCTTTATCAATTACTTTGATAAAATACATATTTTGTTATGTGCAAATGGCTTTAGATACCTATTAGGCCCATAAATTACCATATAGCATATATTCAACACAAAAAACAGTGACAATTTGTTGTTGACAGAGGACAGCTGGACATATAAAGGGCCCCATTACCTTCAGTAGCTTAGGGCTTCATCAAACCTAAATCCATAGCTGTCAACTTTTCCCTTTTCTTGCGAGGAATCCTATTCGGAATAAGGGAATTTCCCTTAAAAAAAGGGGAAACGTTGACAGCTATGCCTAAATCTGGTCTTGCTTTGGACTGATTCTGTAGGACTCTTTTTACATTCTTATGATATCTTTGTAAATATCGCCACAACCCAGTTAAGGGGCATATGCATGCAGAAACTAACTTCCCTGCTTGTATCCCTGACTGCATGAAGAACCATGCAGTGTGCATGGTTCGACTCCTGATCCAGAAACTGAGATTGGGTTCAAAGTCCCAGTCAGAAGGTTGATGCCAGCACTGTTCAGCTGCACGAACTGGTGTAGCTGAATGAGGATGAAGTATGTGTGTGTGTGTGTGTGTGTGTGTGTGTGTGTGTAAGTGTCTTGAGTTGTAAATGATGCCCTGAAGCAAAGTGTCGCTGTCTCCATCCCACAGAAACTTCTGAACAAAGTGAATCTGGGCCATGCTGCCAGATGTGCCGCCTACAGCCCTGACGGCGAAATGGTCGCCATCGGCATGAAGAACGGAGAGTTCATCATTTTGCTCGTGAACAGCCTTAAAGTGTGGGGCAAGAAAAGAGACCGCAAGTCTGCCATCCAGGACATCAGGTATTTTGGCTAGGTTGTGGGGTGACCAAGATGGGCAGAAGTGCAACTGACGGGCTCGTGAGTCATTTGGTTTTGCACCGTGTGGTGCTTCCTAATGGCTTGTTATCTTTGGAAAGCATTGTCCAGGTGGCATTAGTTCAAACTAAGCCTAGGATAGGTAATGTGGGGCCCTCCAGATGTTGCGGACTAAATTCCCATCACTCCAAGCCAAGATGACCAGTGGTCAGGGATAATGGGAGTTGTCCACAACATTTGGACGGTACTACATTGGCTTCAAGAACTTCAAGAAACCGTAAAGCTAATAAAACAGCTATTCCATAGCCATCCCTAGTTCTTGCTAGCCAGCCAAAGAACAATAAGTGCATTGAGAGCAATGACTCTGATCAGATAGGCCTTGCAGAACCATATGGAACCCCTAACCACACCTCTCGAGTGATATTCTTTATAATCACGGGGCCACCACCAAGAAAGCGCTGCTGCTTCCATCAATGTCCTCACTTTGTGACTCAAGGGAATACAGATTGGGGCTCTTGAAGGTGGCTTCAGCAAGTGGGCAGCCTCAAGGGGGGGGGGGGAGATGATCTCTAAAATAAGATCTCCCCTGGAACAAATACTGCAGCTGTTGAGCAAAGGGATTTCCAAGGGAAATTTAATTAGGCAGAAACTCCATTCCGCTCTGTAGCCTGTCCTTTGCAGGTCCCATGACCACAAATAAAGTTGCGCTGAAATGCCAGATAATCTGAGGAGTGGGGGAATTATTTGGGCAGTGGGGGGAGGAAAGTCTTCTCTTGCCGTGCTTTTGAGCAGATCTGGAAGCTGTAGCAGGATCTTGTCTTAAGGAGATAGGATTGGGTTGGATAAATATCTTCAAGGGTCTTATGTCACACAACTTTTGGCTTCCTCTCCCCATACCTGTAAAAGAAATGAAAACTCTGTATTGACCGGAACATACATCTTATTTAAAAACAGCTTTCCAAACCACCTGAGCACCACTCAACAAACCACAGATGATCTTCCCAGGAACGAAAGGCATTCTAAAGTATCATTTGCCAAGCATCATGTGTAGCCTTTTCCCAAGCAAGGAACTCTCCTAACACTTCATGGCCCGGCACTGTCTTAACAAATCCCTGCTCCTTCTTGTTTTGCTGTGCAGAATCAGCCCTGATAACCGGTTCCTGGCAGTGGGCTCACAGGAACACACCGTTGACTTCTACGATCTCACCCAAGGCACAACCTTGAACCGCATCGGCTACTGTAAAGACATCCCAAGCTTTGTCATTCAGATGGATTTTTCCGCAGACAGCAGATACATTCAGGTAGGTTTTTGCCTTCATTTCTTCTCTTTTCTATTTTCGAAATTAAAATTTACAGCTCTTCTGATATAGAAGGCTCCATACTGGTGATAGTGTCCCGGATGAAATGGATTCTTGATGCAAAATATCGCCTTCTTGCAGTCGGGTGGTTTAATTGTAATGAGCTGCATACAACCCACCCTGGGACCACATGGTGAAAGGCCAGGCTATAAATGTATTTATTTATTGACAATATGAATACGCTGCTTATACAGTGGTACCTCTGGATGTGAATGGGATCCATTCTGGACCCCTGTTCGCATCCAGAAGCAAACACAACCCGCATCTGCACTTGCGCGGGTCGCAATTCGCCGCTTCTGCGCATGCACATGACGTCATTTTGACCATCTGCGCATGCGTGAGCGGCGAAACCTAGAAGTAACGCGCTCCGTTACTTCTGGGTCGCCGCATCGCGCAACCCGAAAATACATAGCCCGAAGCTACTTCAACCCGAGGTATGACTGTATATGGTTATTTAAATGCCTATAAAACAAAAGCAGAGAGGCAGAGAAGAGGGAAAGAAGGCAGTGAATGAAAATAGGCAGCCTTACGTTTCATAGATCAAAATGCTGCTGTTATAATGCCTGTGGTACAGATATTCCCTGCACATAGAAAACTAACATGTCAGGCAGAAGGCAAGCCTGGAATATCCTTCACCCTGATCAGGGCCGTAGCTAGGGGGGGTGAGGTGGGCTCCCGTCAGGGGCACAGGCGAGGGGAGGCTAAAAATATGTCCATAAATATGTCTATAAATAAAAATATCAATTATTGTCTCATAATAAAAGGTTTTAAACAGAGGGTAAATTGAATGGGTGGAGGGAGGGTGGTTGGAGGAGAGGCAGAAAGAAGAGCTAATTTGTCCATGGCTAGGGGGCACAATCTGTACCAGGCTTCCTCAAACCCGGCCCTCCAATTGTTTTGAGACTACAATTCCCATCATCCCTGGCCACTGGTCCTGCTAGCTAGGGATCATGGGAGTTGTAGGCCAGAAATATCTGGACGGCCGAGTTTGAGGAAGCCTGATGTGGATGGTTCTGCCAAGATCACCTAGCTATGGGTCTGACCTGTACATACCTGTTCTTAATGTGCAGAAATGCTTTTCCACAAGGGTTTAATGTGATAGAGTGAATTCCTAACTTCAGTCTGACATGGTTCAGGCCAGGCAAAAGTTCATTGGCAGAGTGAAAGCTAAGCCAAAGGGAACAAGCCATTTCAAGGAATTTCATGTGATGCATGTGCTTCAGTCACATTTGTCACATTCACACTTGACACAGAAAAAACGTAGAGCATTAAGTAGCCTGACAGCCAGCACAGCAAATCCTAGCCATTGTTTCCTACTCAGATTCCTGCATTGCAGACACTGCATGGACGTCAGAAGGTTTTCTCTGAAGAATGTGCGAAATGACCTTTCGTACATATAGAGAAAGCTGTATAAATGGGAATAAAACGTGCGTGACTCTGTGAATGTGCTTCCCTGGAGCTGAGCTCATTTGTGGCACAAGTCTCAACGAAGACAGAACAGGGTGGCAAGGCATGGTACTCAAGATCTGTAGTGGCCTTTCTGACAGTAAGAAATGTTCGACAGTGGAACGGTCTCCCTCAGAAGGTTGTGGACTCTCCTTCCTTGGAGGTTTTAAAGCAGAGGTTGGGTGGTCATCTGTCATGGATGCTTTAGCTGAGATTCCTTCATTGCAGGAATGAGGTCCAGCGCCAAGGGCCTTCTGGCAGTTCCCTCGCTGCGAGAAGCCAAGTTACAGGGAAGCAGACAAAGGGCCTTCTTGGTAGTGGCGCCTGCCCTGTGGAGCACCCTCCCACCAGATGTCAAAGAGAAAAACAACTACCAGACTTTTAGAAGGCATCTGAAGGCAGCCCTGTTTAGGGAAGCTTTTGATGTTTAATAGACTATTGTATTTTAATATTCTGTTGGAAGCCGCCCAGAGTGGCTGGGGAAACCCAGCCAGATGGGTGGGGTATAAATAATTATTATTATTATTGTTATTGTTATTGTTATTATTATGGCTTTTGAGGTCCCTTCCAACTCTACAATTCTCTGATTCTGTTACCTTTCCCTGCTTATATCTCAGATAAAGCAAAACAGGCACAGAGTCATAATCCGTGAGCCTGCATTTGTCAACACAGAAATGCCACTTAGCATATGCATTTGTCCGGGTTGCAGATTAATTCCTTCATATTTTCTTTTAGAGAACTGTGTTTCATTAAGGAGAGCTGCAGACCTATGGCATTGCTAGCTGCCGTGGTAGGTGCTAGACATGGGGACCAAGTGTTTTGGCACCATCCGTGTGACGATCATGATGTCTTGCCTCCCTCAGGTATCAACCGGTGCCTATAAACGCCAAGTCCACGAGGTGCCATTAGGGAAGCAGGTGACGGACGCAGCCTTCATCGGGAAGATCACCTGGGCCACCTGGACAAGGTGATGCGGCACAAAAAAAGCTGTGAGCTTCACGGTGGTACAGAAACAAGAGATACAAGGGATGGGTGGCAGGAGAGCAGCATCGTGAGCCATAGCTCAGTGGTAGAGCATCCGCTTTGCATGCAGAAGGTCTCGGGTTGGATTCCCGGCGTCTCCAGGTAGGGCTTGGAAGTGTCCCTTGCCTGGAACCATGAAGAGCTGCTGCAAGTCTTTGTGGACAATAATGAACTAAGCTGGCCAATGATCTGACTCTAGTATAATGCAACGCAGACTCCTATGTTCCTAATCTCACCCAGTAAGAATTCACCCACTTGTAATGGGTGACAAAAAGTACACCCTGTTCTCCACCCCAGTCAGTTTGCTGGAAACTAATTGGGAGAAGAAAAGGCTGAGGAGTAAATCCTACACAAATCTGGAGTGCTGTCCCTAAGGCAGTTGGGTAGCACCTTGTACGCCTCCTTCCAGCAACTCCTGCAGGCCAAGCTGGTGCCAAACGTATTGCTCTGCTTTCCTTTGGACCACATTGTGGGACTGTTAAGGACAGTAGGAAAGGATATATTGAGTAAGTAATATCCTTCCTTCACTCACACCAATAAGTGATGTAGCAGAGCCGATTCCCCTTCAATAAAGCTGGAAACTAGATTGCAGATTCGTTTGAATCTCCTAGTTAAGATTATTTCCTGGTGTCCCCTTTGATCCTTCTTAAAAGAATAAAGGCACAAGAGTCCTTCTGAGCAAAGTAACAAAAAGTTTACTCACATTTCAGTTCACGATTTGATCCCTGAAAGGCGGGCTTTGCTTAATGGTTACACAACAAACTGTGAGTTCATCTCATATGGAGAATGAACTCGTGTTGCTGGCAGAGAGCCAGCAGACAGCAGAATTACATTCAGATAGCAAAATGGCTGCAGGAGAGCAGCATGGCAGCAAAAGAATAGCAAGACAATAGAAAGACAAAAGTAGACTGAGAAAATGGCTGCAAGACTCGGCTCTTTTAGGGAGTCAGCCAGAGCCATGCCCATCTCCCAGATCACATGCAGGGGGAAGACGCTCCAGACCAGTGGAACAGAAAGTTACACTGACTGGATGTCCCCCTGCCTGTGCCCATGCTAGGGAAATGAAGAATGTTGCATTTGACTGTACCAATGGATTACATCCCATACACAAAAATGAGGCCAAGGCAGGGTCTTGTTGTTTGGGCAGCTCAGGACCTCCATACACTCTCCAGGCTTGCACCCCGGAGAGGTCACTTTGGTGTTGCTAACGTAGCAAAAATGACATGGCAGGCAGCAGTTATGAGTTTCTGGTCTCTGCAGCCACAGCAGCTGCTGTGATTCCCCAGCAATTTCACTTCGCTCCCAGAGGTACACTCCATTGTCTTTCGAGACAGATGGATGCCAACACGTTTGGACTGGCTGCCTCTGTGCTGCCAAAAGCATCTTCTCTGAGAGATCTCAGTATATTTTTTCTTTAAAAAACAACAACAACATACCTGGCTCCCTAAGGGCTTTACTGTCTTCAGAAACACATTGCCCTAATGCTATACTATCTTTTTTCTTTCGTCTTTCACCATTGGAGCAGTATCCTTGGAGATGAAGTCATTGGTATTTGGCCTCGAAATGCGGATAAGGCAGACGTCAACTGTGCTTGCGTAACCCACGCTGGACTGAACATTGTCTCCGGGGACGACTTTGGACTAGTCAAACTCTTTGACTTCCCCTGCACTGAAAAATTTGTAAGTTGGCTTTCTAGCTTTGTGGTGTCTGTGCACAGAATCAGAAAACGGGGTGAGATGCTGAATTCATGAATAAACGAGAGAGAAAATTTTCTTAGAATGCCAAAAATATATATTTTTTAATTGCCTGGTGCATTTTGGAGGCCAGGCATCTGGCAAAGAAGGAAACTGTAGTAGTATATATTTTTGCAGGGAATCCCCATGACGGGGTGAGCTCCCGTTGTTCAGTCCCAGCTCCTGCCAACCTAGCAGGTCTAAAGCATGTCAAAAGTGCAAGTAGATAAATAGGTACCACTCCGGCAGGAAGGTAAACGGCGTTTCTGTGCACTGCTCTGGTTTTGCCAGAAGCGACTTAGTCGTGCTGGCCACATGACCCAGGAAAACTGTCTGCGGACAAATGTCAGTTCCCTTGGCCAGTAAAGTGAAATAAGCACCACAACCCCAGAGTCGTTCGCAACTGGACTTAACTGTCAGGGGTCCTTTACCTTTACATTTTTACTGCCCCCAGGACAGGAATTTCTTGTTTCCAAACTGTGCCACACAGCAATAAAAGATTTGGGACACTGTGAGAACTTTTTCTCTCCAGTTTATTCCTGGTTGCATCTACCAGAGATGGTTAGATGTGAGAATTTCAGCTTGTCATTTTCCCCAGTCTTAAGTTCAATTCTCCACATCATCTTGTGATTTATTTATTTTTAAGTCCTTCTGAGAATTCATCAGCATCTTCATGCAAATTTCTCCCAATATACACATTTTGGGATGCTAATTTCTCCAAATATGAACATTTTTGCAAAGCAATTCCCCCCAATACATTTCCTGCATGTTATTTTCATGAATATCTGCATATTTATCCTAACGTATGCATTGTCAAACACATTACTTAACTGTAGAATTGCACTGCAAAATCTGAGGAACTGAGAATCTCAAAGGGTGGCTCTTGTTTTGGTTCACACATTGTTTCAAACAGTGCAAGTTATATAGGTTCACCTTTAAAGGCAAACCAAGTTGCATTCCGCCCCTGCCCCGCCAAATCCTCGGTTCAGGCTTCTGTCTCCCCACTTACAGCATATAGGTGAAATCATGTATAGTGGGGAACACCATCTACAAAGCCTGTAAACCCCTCTCTAAACTTCTGGAAACCCTTGAAAACCTCCTTTAAAAAACCAGACGGGGATAAATGGTAGCAAAGGTGGCTCTCTGTCTTCCTTATCACAGGAGGACGATTTGGAAATGACGACAAGGGAGGTAGACCAGTACCCCGAAGTGCCTGGCTGTGATTCAGAAGTAGACTCCTGCAATCACTAGCTGTTTTTCTGCTCTTTCCAGGGTGTTTTTGTCTCTTTTGTGCCTTTTTGGAGTTTAAATTGATTTATTTATTTTCCCCCCAACACCACGCATATATGCAGTCGTGCTCAAGTTAAACACACATGAGGAGGGAGATGCCCGTTTATAGAACCATATTGTGGGTTCTCAGAAGTGTTCAGATGCCCGTGATCAATGTAGTCAGTCTTCATTGCATTCTGACGATTAGAAAACACCGCAGTTGCCAATGTGGATGGAACGAGATGGTGCTTTTTGTGTGTGAGAGAAACCTTGCCTTTTCCCAACAGGCCAAGCACAAGCGTTACTTCGGCCATTCGGCTCACGTCACCAACATACGCTTCTCTCACGATGACAAGTACGTTATCAGCACCGGAGGGGATGATTGCAGGTAACTTTTTGCATTTGTTTATGCCGAGCTGAGTGTTGGGTTTGGGTGTGAGAAAGCGGAGTTTGGGTCCCCGCTGGGAGATTCACGCTTAACTTAGCCTGCTTCGCAAGGCTCTTGGGAGGCGAAAAGACATTGCTTTGAGCTCTTGTGGTGGAGAGGATAAAAGAATATCAAACGGAAGAAGTCAGTGCTAACCGCCAGATCCTACAAGCTGCTGTAGGAAATGGTGGCAAAGAGACACACAACCCTTTGCTGGAGCAAGTCAGCAGTTGGGCAGAGCAAAGGATGTAAACTTTGCCTTTCTGCAGTAGGCTGGATTCCTCACAAACCATTCTGTATCTTCCATGCAGACAAGTGGAACAGTCTCCCTCGGAAGGTTGTGGACCAGTGTGGGAGCCAATGTGGTGTAGTGGTTAAGAGCAGTAGATTCGTAATCTGGGGAGCCGGGTTCGCGTCTCCGCTCCTCCACATGCAGCTGCTGGGTGACCTTGGGCTAGTCACACTTCTCTGAAGTCCCTCATCCCCACTCACCTCACAGAGTGTTTGTTGTGGGGGAGGAAGGGAAAGGAGATTGTGAGCCACTTTGAGACTCCTTCAGGTAGTGATAAAGCGGGATATCAAATCCAAACCCTTCTTCTTCTTCTTCTTGGAAATTTAAAAGCAGAGGCTGGGCAGCCATCTGTCATGGATGCTTTAGTTGAGGTTCCTGCAATGCTGGGGGTTGTACTAGGTGACACTCAAGAGTCTCTTCCAACTCTAAGATTCTATGATTCTGTGATTATTCGAGTGCAAGGACACATTCCAGCCAGGCAAAAGCACTTGGGTGGGGATACTTCTGAGGGCCAGATAAAGAAGCCCAGGGGCCACATTCCAGCCCTGAGCCTGAGGATCCTCACCTCTAGTTCACACAGTACTTAGCTGGATGGGCTCAATGATCTCCCTCAATGAAAGGCAGCCATCTGTTAAGCATTTTACAGTCATACCTCAGGATGAATACGCTTCAGCTTAAATATTTACGAGTTGCGCTCTGCGGCGACCCGGAAGTAACTGAGCACGTTACTTCTGGATTTCGCCACTTGCACATGCGCAGACGCTCAAAATGACGTCATGCACATGTGCGGAAGCGGCAAAACGCGCAGATGCGCAGTCACGTCTTACGTTCGGTTCAGGATGCGAACGGGGCTCTGGAACGGATCCTGTTCACATCCAGAGGTACCACTGTATTCCTCTTTTCCATTCCTCCAGAGCAGGGCTGGAGAACCTCAGGCTTAGGAGGTGCATGCAGCCCTCAGCCCTTGCGACTCTCCCCAGACCAGGCCCCTTCCACAGCCGGCTCCCTTGACATCCTTTGATCCTCCCTGGCTGCACCTTCCTTGGGTTTCGCCATCTGGCTGGGATGTGAATTCTGATCATGCTTCTTGCCCATCGGAATGGAGGCTGACGAGGGAGAAACTTGCCTACTGTACAAAAATGTGGCCCCCAGTCAGGGAGTGGAGCCCTCGGGCTACAGAAAAATAGACCTTTGGGCCTGATCCGTCTGCTTTTGCACCCCTCCCTCCCTTGCTTTCCCTCTACTGAGTGAGAGGAGAGTGCTTGCACCACTTTTGTTTCCTCTTGCAAGCCAGGAAAGCAACATTGAGCAGCAGGAGGGGTGCAGCAGGGCCCCGTCTAAAGAGAAGGCCATAAATAAACGGAACAGTTGTTACCGTCGCAAGGAAATGTTGGAAATGCTTAAACTCAGTGAACATGTAGGAAGCAAACCAAAGGGCATCGCTCAAGACATTAGGCAGCCCGGATTGAATGTTGCACGCAGGCAAAATTGGATTTGTGAACCCAGGTCACTGGTAAGCCAATATCTCTGCCATCCTCTGTTCCTTCATCTACCAAATTGCAACGTACGTGTCTGGGTTCTTACAAGAATGAGAGGTGCAGCGATTACCAAAGAGCCTCCATGTCAGAAATAGAAATGTTAAACTAGTAAAAAATAAAATGAAAAATTAACCCTCACTATTCAGGTTTGAAGTCTTTCATGTCCCTGGCTTGCCTTAATGCCCCAAGTCATATTCAACTGTCTTCCCTGTGTCATTGGAAGGAATTTGGGGGGCGGATCTGAGTCACTAAACAGCTGCAAGAGTCTGGCATGGAGAAGATGCCATTTGCTCCAGAGGAACAAATTCTAGGTCTGAGAGGATGCATCTGAAGTCTTATGGCCTGTAGAGATTCACTTTTAATATAAAGTCATACCTTGGCTGTCAAACACCTTGGCTCCCAAACAAATCAGCTCCCGAACAATCAGAACCCGGAAGTGAACATTCCGGCTTTCGAATGTTCTTTTGGAACCCGAACATCTGACGCAAGTTCTGCATGTTCTGATTGGCTGCAGGAACTTCCTGCAGCCAATCAGAAGCCGCACTTTGGTTTCCAAACATTTTGGAAGTTGAATAGACTTCTGGAACGGATTCCGTTCGACTTCCAAGGTCCGACTATATAGCATGTATTGCTGGATGGGGTATATTTCTTGAATTAGAATAACCATGCAGATAAGGAAGTTGGAGGGCAGAGCCAGGTTGCCAGTTTGTTTTGCAGAAGTCTTGATTTCAACCACACATGTGCACACAGATGGTAATTGACATTTCTTCCTTTCTAGTGTATTCGTATGGCGATGCCTTTGAAGGTCAATTTCCTCCAGTGCCGCTCTTGCTACCACCGCCACGTGAGTGCCAAACAGGGATGTCTCCCAAGACTTCAGCAGGCGGCTTTGTTACAAACGCTGCGTAGATTCTAAATGTGTGAAAATTGACCTACGTTGGATGCCACAACCATCCCCAAACCATTCAACCATTGTGAAAGAAGGGAAAATTACCGTATTTTTCCATATATGACTAGGTTTTTTCCCTTAAAAATAATGTCCGAAATTTGGGGGCATCTTACACACGGATAGATCTCCCCCCGTTTTCTTAATTTGGAGTCCCCAAAAATAGGGGGCGAATTATACATGGGGGTGTCTTATAGGCGGAAAAATACGGTAATTGATTTGGTCCTTAAGACTGAAGGGTGCCCAGTTTGGTTTGCGCTGACGGCTATCTGTCATGGGTGCTTCAGGTGAGATTCCTGCATTGCAGGGGGTGGGACTAGATAATTTTTTTGGGGGGGGGTCCCTCCCAACTCTATGATTCTGAACCTCTCTTGCTGAAAATCAAGTGTCCTAATCTGCAAAGCCTAGCCCATAGTGCAAACTTAAGCTTCAGTAGCCTTTTTGCCAACAAAACGAGTTGCGATTTGAAGATTATTTTTTAAAAGTATTCATGTTCTTTCATAAACCAAACCATTTTGAAACCACCCACTACAAAACCTTATTGGGCAAGGGACGCCTTCGGAGTAAAGAAAGCTTTGAGCCATGGCTAATTTTATACTGACCAAATTATCATTCCCCCCTCCCCTCCCCAAATATTTCTGGTTTTAAAAATAAGTTCATTTGCCAGTTTTCTATGAAGTGCCTTTTGAAAGCTTTGCCAGTGCTACAGGCTTCCTGCCTGTGTCTGCTTTCTACTCTCGGTGCTACAACTTCCACAACTGACGAGGGCTGACAAAGTCATTCCCCCTCCTGCCCTCCCACCCTCGATGTTCAATTCCCTCTTCTTTTGCATTTAATCAGTCTCAGTATTTTAACTTGAGTCTCAGCTGGTTCTTTTAACAAGAGTGGGTGGGGTGCAAGGAAAGTCTCTTATAAATAGCTGCCTGTCAAATCTGCAATATATCTAACACAGTCTTGAGGATACGAATGGGGGCCTTGTGGTCCTCTGGATGTTGGTCAACTCCTACTCAGGTTTCCGTAAGGAAAAGGGAGAGATTATTCTCTTTCTGGCCCCCTCCCACTTGCAGAAGAACCTTTTCCCGCTGCGTTTCTAGATCGGGGCCAATAACGGCAATGCTTTGATAAATAAACCTTCCCCCACCTTTGTTCCAAAGATTTGGCAAACAAATCGGCAGCTACACACACAGGCTCTCAGGCAGGGGACCAAGAAGCTGCAGAATTTTGTTCCTCACCCAGAAAAATCCAATAGCAGTGGTAGAACATGCCTCCTATACTTGGAAGATTACAGGTTCAGTTTCCTCCACTTCATAATGGAGTTACAGGGAAGAAATGGAAAGATCCTTTTGCCCCAAGGTACTGGGACGCGGGTGGCGCTGTGGGTTAAACCACAGAGCCTAGGACTTGCCTATCAGAAGGTCGACGGTTCGAATCCCTGCAACGGGGTGAGCTCCCGTTGCTCAGTCCCTGCTCCTGCCAACCTAGCAGTTCGAAAGCACGTCAAAGTGCAAGTAGATAAATAGGTACCACTCCGGTGGGAAGGTAAATGGCGTTTCCGTGTGCTGCTCTGGTTCACCAGAAGCGGCTTAGTCATGCTGGCCACATGACCCGGAAGCTGTACGCCGGCTTCCTCGGCCAATAAAGCGAGATGAGCACCGCAACCCCAGAGTCGGCCACGACTGGACCTAATCGTCAGGGGTCCCTTTACCTTTACCTTACTGGGTTCGGGTGCTATGGTTAAGGCTGCAATAGTTAGCTGGCCAATGAAGGGAAAGGGTTCCTCCTATCCTCTTCGCTAAGTCAGGCAGGGGCCACCACCAGCTGCTGAAAGAGGCCACTGCATCCTCCTTTTGCTAGCAATACTCTGCAAACAGATAGCCTCCCTGCAAAGGGACAAGCAGCAAGGTTTGACGTGCAAATATCTTTGTTCCAACAAGCTCTGCTTGAGGAAAGCCACGCGGGTAAGCAGCTCACTCCCAGGTTTAAGAGAGAGCCAAAATAAAACTGGAGAATTCTCCAGAGGGGTAGGAGAGGGGATCAATGTGCAAAAGTGCTACCATTTGTCAAGAGTCGATCAATAGGATATATTAATGCCTTACATGCCTCTATGATTTCCGACACGCAGGTCCCTATGCAGTCTTATTCCCATACTTTTCTCTGTTAAGGAAGCCTTTCTGTAATCATATCGAGTGTAATCATATCGAGCCGTTGATGTCAGATGGTCACCTTGTTTGCCTATGTTGTAATGCTGGCCTTTTCATATTGATTGTATCCTAATTCTTTTTTTAAATAAAAAAAAAGTGACAGAATGAATTGCTATGTAGTGAAATTGTGCAAAAAATATTTAAGAGCAATAGAGTGTGTGTGTATGTGTGTGTGCGCCAGGAAGAGATTTGTTTGTATTTGTTTATATGGTTTGATTTTAGGAACAATGTGCTCCTGGTGCTGTATTATAATGTAAATTAAAATAGTACTTGCATGAGTTTATTTTTCAAGCAATCCAGTAAAAGATTTATGATTTGAAAACAGCTGCGTGTCAAGATTTTTCATTCGAGGTCTGCAGCGCGCCAAAAACAAGCAGACTGGTCTTTGCCCAGCTGCCCCTTCTTCTTACAGCATTGATCGTAGACAGCAAAGATCTCATTTGTCAAAAGTTCCCAGAACAGATAAATAAAAGCTAGTGACTCATTCACATACTTTTTCTGGAAAAAAATTATTTTTTTTAAAGAGAGTAGAAGTGGCACACACTAGCTGCCTTTTTATTTTGTCACATGGTCTTGAACAGGGGTCGGCAACTTGTGGCCCATGGGCCATAAGCAGCCCAGGGAAGGTCGTTTAAACAGCCCACGAACTGCCCCTGAACCGAGCCACCCACTCAGTGAGTTCCCGTGCGCTGCACTAAACCAGCGCAGCGCGGAGCGGGGACTCGCTTCCGCAGTGCAGAAAATCACGTATGTGCAGATGCCGGAAATCACATTGGTGCAGATGTGATCCAGCCCACGGAGCAATCTCTGCGGGAGTGAACCGGCCCAGGCGAGATAAACCTTGCCGCCCCCTGATCTTGAACACTAAATCAGAGGTAGCCAATATGTTGTCCGCGAGATGCTGGTGCCTTTCAACTCCCATCAGCCCCAGTCGCCATGGACAATGGGGTCAGGGATGCTGGGAGCTGTCATCTGTGAGACTGAAATGGACTTGCTGCAGTATTTCTTCACTGGTTAATTGGAGCCGTAAGTGGCAAAGTACATGTACCAATCTACCACCATGCAGCAACTCAGCATAATTTCGGTGGAGAGGATTCGCACATTCAAGCTGAATACCTGTAATTTGCCGGTCCCTGCCCTCATGCTTAATTTGCTAGACAACACACAACCATTTAAGTCTATACGCTTTATTGATACTCAAATTGTTTTGTTTTTACATTTCACAATGCATTCCACAGACTTAGTTTAATACAGCTTGAACCGTAAGTGTATACATTTTTTTTTCATTTGCAATTTCTTGCATTCACAAGGTTCGAAATTTCCAAACGACATTTGCAGCATCGGGGCACAACCCGCTGACCCATGCACAGGCGCTGAGGATTCCGAGCACATTGGAGAACAAGCATGCTGGGTATTCCTTGCCAGTGCCTCGCAAGGATCTTGGGAGTCACACCTTCAGAAATTCCTTCCACAGATCCAGAGTTTTGAGAGGCTGTAAACTTATTTACTCAAAATAGACTATAGGAGGTTTGTGCAGCAAAAGTTATGGCGGAAAACTGTGTAATGTGCAAGAAGAGTTGGGTGTTTTCTTTCTTTAATAGATGCTAGTGTTTTTTTTCTGAAGATTTAAGCTAAATGGAGCTAAAACAAAACCCAAAACAAAACCCAGTTCCGTTCTCCGATATTCCAAGCACTGTGGAGGAGCTGGACATCCTAAGCTGCTGTGAAACACTATATATATATATTTATATAACTTTTATATTGGCAATTGATAAAACAGTAAAATTAAAAAGCACAATACGGCTACACTCGATACCAAACGGGCAAGGCTTTTTAAGCTTGCTTTAATGGCATATTCTTCTACACATCTCTCTCTTTGTTTTTAAAGAAAATCTGCAGTCAACCTACACAGACCAGAGACAGTGCTAAACTGAAATGCTCTCCCTGCACTCCAGCGGCACTGCGCTGTCTCGAAACGCAGCAAGACTACCTAGGCTGAAGCATAAAATGCACAGCTCTCCAATCTGTTATGTTAACCAGTGCTGCACACGGGAGAAGCAAAAGAGGATTAGGTTTAAATCCATACATAGCAGCTTACAATACTTATGATGAACACACATGGCAGTCAAGAACAGGTTATTTTCCCCCGCCTCAAAACACTGCATTGCTAAAAAATAAAGATCTGTGAAATTGCACTGCAATGTCAAGGTTTTGCTATTCCCTGACCCTCCCCACGTAATCCAAATGAATATGCCTCCCCTTCCCCACTTAAAAGATGAACTCCTATTTTTAATAAAAGTTGCTTTAGGTTTTTCATTCGGCTTTGCGCTTCACCCCGGGGATTTTAGCTTGGATCCTGCAAAGAAACAAAAACAAGTTGTTTTAAATGTTATGCCTCCTGCCTTCCCCGATACCCCATAATCCCCCAGAGTCGGTGAAGCTCATTTGACCTAAAACCAAGCCTCTAAGTGGCATTGGTCCAGCCGTGTGGAATGCTCTCCCAACAGAAATTCAACATGCATCTCCTGTTTTAACTTTTAAATGATGGCTGAGAATTACCTTGCCAGTTAGAGTACTATTGGCACAGAAATGGAAACAAGAAGAATTCCCGACGAAAGAGGAATGGTAGACGAAATTAATGGACTATGCAGAATTAGGTAAGATGACAGGAAGGATTCGAAACCTCTGGGATCAGAGATTCTCAAGAGGACTGGAGTAAATATGTGAATTGTTTGGAAAGCAATTGTAATCAAGAGATTACGCTAGTAGGATTGCAAAAGGTTTTGTAAGGAGGACTATGTGAAATATTGCAAAGAAAAGTATGAAGAGAATTATTAGTGAAGGACTATTAAAAGTAAGTGAAATTAATGAAATGCAGATTAAGTGATAAAGATTGAAAAATCTTCAGATGTGGTTGATGGAAATCCAAAACACTGAATAAGATAAGAAAATATGTTGTATGTATTTTTTGGAAATTTTATGTAAAAAATAATATTATTTTTTTTAAAAGAGAGAATTATCCTGCCAGTTAAGAAAGCATTTTTCTGCAATAGTTAGCTGATGAGCTCCAATTTTAAATCTGCACATGTTTTTTATTGTACAGTGGCTGCTGCAAACCACTTTGATTTTCAAATTTCATTTATCAAATTGCGGTGTACAAGTATTTTTTATATAACAAACAAATCAACCTAAGTAGTCCAGTGTAAAAAGTGCAGGCGGACAAAGAGGCTGCAGAGCAAAGAGATTAGGGTGCTGACCATCAAGGACAGGCACCCCTAAACTCGGCCCTCCAGATGTTTTGGGACTACAATTCCCATCATCCCTGACCACTGGTCCTGCTAGCTAGGGATGATGGGAGTTGGAGTGTCAAAACATCTGGAGGGCTGAGTTTGGGGGTGCCTGATCAAGGAGAACAGAAGCAGAAGAACAGAGAGAGGGAGAGACAAAAGAAAGAGAGGGAGAGATAAAGAGATGTCATACAGAAACCCAGAGGTTCTAGTGAATTTCAGTTTTGACCTGAAAATACTTCTCTTTGCAACCTCAAATATCGAGTGATAAGTCATCCACAGATGGTAGTTTTGAAAGTTACAAGGAGCACAAGTTTAATATGCTCATTCAGCTCACATTCAGCAATCTGCTGTGTGAGATTGTTATATTTATCAGTTGCTTCCCACCCCCAAAAGTGACTTACAAAAACAAAGATTAAAAAGAAGAATAAAAACAAGCGAAAATGCAGTAATATGTCTGAAAGTAACTCTAAAGTCTTGAGTAAATAAAAATGCTTTTACCTAAAAGCAGACAATGAAGGCACCAGATGTGCCCCACCTGGGAAAAGCATTCCAGATTACAGTGGTGCCTCGCAAGACGAAATTAATTCGTTCCGCAAGTTTTTTCTTCTTGCGAGTTTTTCGTCTTGCGAAGCACGGTTTCCCATAGGAATGCATTGAAAATCAATTAATGCGTTCCTATGGAGACCGCTTGCCAGGCTGGCGGTGCGGAGAAGGGCTTTTCTCCCCACCGCAAGCCTTCAGGACAGGTACGGGAACAGAGGGGAAGGCGCGCAGCGCTTCTCCTCTGTTCCCGGGGCTTGCGGTGGGAGAAGGGTTTTTCCTCCCCACCGCCAACATTCAGAACAGCATTCTGAATGTTGGCGGTGGGAAGGAAAACCCTCCTCCCACCGCAAGTCTTCAGGACAGCCATCTGAAGGCTGGCGCGGGGAGAAGGTCTCTCCGCCCCACCGCCAGCCTTCGGAGGAGGTCCGAGGACAGTGGGGAAGACGCGCTGCGCTTCCCCGCTGTCCTGGAGATTTCCCTATGGGCTTTCGTCTTGCGAAGAAAGCCCATAGGGAAATTCGTTTTGCGAAGCGCCTACAAAATGGAAAACCCTTTCGTCTAGCGGGTTTTTCGTCTTGCGAGGCGTTCGTCTTGCGGGGCACCACTGTACAGGGCCTTGAAAGAGGTGTGTGTGTGTGTGTGTGTGTGTGTGTGCGCGCACACACACACACACACACACACAAGTAATCTCTCACTAAAAATAACATTGAAAGGTATCAGCTACTTCAAAATTATCTTCAAAATTCTATATGCTCACTTTGCCACTGCATCTTTGACATTCTTGTTCACAAGTCCCAGGTAATGGTCAATTTGAACCTGGCAAGTAAAGACACAAGGATGAATTACCATTTCAATAACAGAGGAAATCACCATGTATTAACACTTACTTTCTGCTCAACATTCCCCCCATAACCAGGGACAGAGGCTTCCCGCCACCCTAACAAAAAAGGAACATTGATCCCCTATTCTACTAGGCCTTGATCATGTCTTCTGTATGTGTATCTATTTCAGAACTGTGCAAGGCTTTTTATTTAGTATAGGATTAGTGATGTTTTAAAGATTTGCAGAATCTTCAGTGCCTTTCCCCCGCCGCCCCCAAATCATTTTTATTCATTTCCCCAGTTTTACCAAATCAGCCACAAATTAAGGCAAATTTAATACAATTTTCAGTGTCTCGTAGAGGATGTCTGTAAGTTTATGCCTGTCAAGCTTCATTGTAGGGCCACCAAGCAAAATATTAATTTGAAGCCACTGTTGAACAGGGCTCAACAACTTTTGTGTCTGGAGTTCCAATTTTTGAAATGTGGCAACCCTACCGTTGAAGATGGTCTAGGAGGAATTTATCCATATATGGGGGCAGAGGGGACCCACTATCTGTTTACTTGAAATGGTGCTCTTTTATTTTCTTTTTGCTAGCCTGTTCTCTGAAAGTCTTGCCCCCCTCCAATCTAGCTCTCTGTCTCCCAGCGTCTCTAAAGCAGGTCATTTGGAGTTGATCAGCTCCAAAGTAGTTTCCCAACCAGTAAAGCCTGCCAAGTCAGCTTAAGAGGGACACCCTCCAGGGACTTACATAACCCCAGCTGAGCACTAGGAACAGCAGCAGCTAAGTAGATCAACAGGAGAAGAGGTGGGATTGTGTTCTGCAGAGCTCTCTCAAATCTTTTTCAGTACACAACTTACTTTTAATCATCCCAATTAACCATCACATTTTTGGCAGAATTGTCAGGGAATACGCGCCACACCGTACACTCACCTGGTGCTTTTCATAAATAATAGGAATACTGAAGAGCGAAATCAGAGCTGGAATGGGATGCAGGGGAAAACAAAACACAAGAAACATCCGTAAGTGTATGCAAATGCAGGGATGCAGAAAAGATCAAGTGAGGCAGGGATAGGCAAACTAAGGCCCAGGGACCAGATGCGGCCCAATCGCCTTCTAAATCCGGCCCGTGGATGGTCCAGGAATCAGCATGTTTTACATGAGTAGAATGTGTGCTTTTATTTAAAATGCATCTCTGGGTTATTTAAAGAGACGTGGGTGGCACTGTGGGTTAAACCACAGAGCCTAGGACTTGCCGATCAGAAGGTTGGCGGTTCGAATCCCCGTGACGGGGTCAGCTCCCTTTGCTCGGTCCCTGCTCCTGCCAACCTAGGAATTCGAAAGCACGTCAAAGTGCAAGTAGATAAATAGGTACCGTTCCAGCGGGAAGGTAAACGGTGTTTCCGTGCACTGCTCTGGTTCGCCAGAAGCAGCTTTGTCATGCTGGCCACATGACCCGGAAGCTGTACGCCAGCTCCCTCGGCCAATAAAGCGAGATGAGCGCCGCAACCCCAGAGGCGGTCATGACTGGACCAAATGGTCAGGGATCCCTTGCCCTTTTACTGGGTTATTTGTGGGGCATAGGAATTCGTTCATTTCCCCCCCCCCAAAAAAAAAATATAGTCTGGCCCTCCACATGGTCTGAGGGATGGTGGACTGGCCCACGGCTGAAAAAGGTTGCTGACCCCTAAAGTAAGGTGTGCGAATCCAGGCTAAAACAAAAATACGAGGCTGCTGCAAATAGCCCTTGCAACGGACAGCAGTCTCTGCATTCTGTGAGTATGGGGTGCAGTGCCCCTAGACAATGACTGGGCGTGTGATGTTGAGCTGGACAAGCAAAGCAAGGTCCCCAAATACATCATCCAGACACCTATGCACTCACCTGAGCTACTTAAGATAGCTCAGTCGGTAGAACACGAGACTCTTAATCTCAGGGTCATGCAAGATTCCTGCAATGCAGGGGTTGGAAGAGATGGTACTTTGTGGTTCCTTCAATGATTCTATGAAGTTGCCTTAGCTCATACCATACAGACCATAGCTCGGTATCATCTGCGGTGGCCGGCTGCAGCTCTCCAAGGTTTCAGGCAAGGAATCCTGCACAGCTCTATTCGGAGGCTGATGGGTTGAATTTATATACTGCCCTATACCTGCAGGTCTATGCTGGGGATTGAACCGGTGACCTTCTGCATGCAAAGCGGATGTTCTGCCACTGAGCTGCAGCCTTCCCTTTACTTTGCCCTGTAAGAATACTGATCCTGATCGCTACTATTGGCGTATCAAGCAAATGACTGGGATCAAGTCAAAAGCAATGGAATCTGCCCTCCTCTGCAAACCCCCCAGATTAAAACATGGCGTTTCTATGACTTTCCCCACAAAATCTCTGCAGCCTTTGCCGATTTGCTCTGACGCCTCGGCATCATGCTGTGCCGTGACACCAAAATCGCGACGACGTACCGCTTTTCTCACAAAATGCTTTGCGTGTTATTTGGTGCAACGTAGTATAGAGAGCCGACTTACCCAGTATCAGCAATGTCAGACCATTGAACAAGGCACCAACATAGGTGAACACCCACATCAACACGGCAAACTGGAAGAAAAAAAGAGAAAGCTGAGTAGGAATGCAGAATGTGGACCATTTATTAGAGCTCAAGTAGGCCTTGCAGTTGCCATGGGCTGGCTGCTACGTGGGGAGTGGAGGTGGCTGGAGACTCCCCAAGTGATGGGAGACTCCCCAAGTAAGCCATTCTAAAGCCTTGCATGTGGGAAATGGGGAAAGTTGACATGGGAATGTCACTCGCAGCAGCAGCAGCATCCCCCGTGGCAATTTGGCATTTGTTCCGACTCTTCAGGTGGCCTTCACTGAAGGCAGCATGGAAAGATCAGGCAGCGAAAAGGCAGCGCTCCAGCCTCCGTATGTCAGAGATAATTATAGCCAAAAGGACTTGTAATGGGATCCCACAGACTAGCTTTGAGGTTCCCTGGCTGTGCTGAGAATGACGAAAAGTCTCATAGGATTTCAGGTCTGCTCCATCTCCCTGTGGCTTGTGTGGCCATTTCGACCACAGAAGAGGTTCAAGTACAAGCAATGAGACAGGCCCTGTGCCATTAGATTTAGGGCTAATAATAATAATAATTTATTTATATGCCACTCATCTGACTGGGTTGCCACTCTGGGCGGCTTCCAGCAAATCATAAAACCCAAAGCAAACCACAACACATTAGAAACTTCCCTATGCTACTTCCATGCACTTAAGGTCTCCATGAGCTGCTCTTACCACATGGGGAATGTTTTGTTAGCAAGATACCCTCCAAGCAGCAAGCAAGGTTGATATATATTACGTAGGGCAGAGGCTTTCAACCTTTTTGGGTCCACGGCTCCCTTGACCAACTACATTCTTTCTGTGGCGCCCAGTTAAATCACCCTGTGCCTGCAGAGCCGGCAGTCCCTCACCCTTTTTCGAACACCCTCCCTTGTGAAGTGTTCACCAAGCCGCCTCTCCTCTCCCCTCTCATTGGGAGTCTGCAGCTGCCGTCTCTGGTCTTTGAGCTGCCCCCCCTTGCCCCAAAGAGATGTGCCTCCTCACACGGCCCCACCAGGGCCTGGGAAGCACCCCCTGCCCAGCGCCAGAGGCGTCATTCACCTGGGGAGCTTGCAGCCAGCGCTACTGCAACAAACAGCTGTGCAAGCCTTTGGGAGGGTTGCACAGCTCTCTTCGGAGACTGGTGGACTGAATTCGGAGACTGATGGAGGGAGAGATGGAAAGAGGGACAGAGGCCAGTGTTGCCCGCAGCACCCCTGACCATTGTTCAAGGCACCCCAGGGTGCCACGGCACACGGGTTGAAAACCACTGATGTAGGACAAAAGCTTTGTTCTCTCTACCACCACCCACTGCAGCCTCCTTCCTTGCATTCCGCTTCCCAAACACTGTAAGCTTCTGTTCGCAGAACACAGAAATTAGATGGTGACCTAATTGGTTCTTTGTAACCTAGTGCTAATGGGAGGAGTGGGGTTAAGGTTGTCTTCAGTAGCAGCGTGTACACACACACACACACACACACACACACACACTTTTATTAATTTTTTTACATATCAGTTCCAACAGTCATACAACATAACTTCTCATCTTATACAATATTTTAGACTTCCGTCAACACCTCTGATGATTTTCCGTTCTTTATCACTTATTCTGCATTTCTTAATTTCTGCATTACATTTAATTGTCCTTAACTAATAATTCTCTTCGTAGTCTTTCTTGCAATATTTCAAATAATCCACCGTACAAAACTTCTTGCAGTCCTACTAGAGTAATCTGTTCATCACAATTACTTTTCAAATAGTTCATATATTTACTCCAGTCTTCTAAGAATCTCTGATCTCGCAGGTTTCGAATCCTTCCTGTTAATTTATCTAATTCCGCATAGTCCCTCAACTTCATCCTCCATTCTTCTTTCATCGGTAGGGGGCTGATGAGAGTTGGAGTCCAGTAGCACTTGGAGAGCCACAGGCTCCCCATCTCCGGTCTGAAGTCTAGAAGGGAGGAAGCAGCTTTGCAAAATCTTTAACTGCAGAGCTGTGGATGTGCACAGTTCCCACTTGCTGTGTCAAAGCACCAGTCCATCCAGCCCAGCAGCTCTCTATTGTTTCAGGCAGGGAGCTGGGGAAGAGCCATGATCCATGGTAGAACATCTGCTTTGCATATAGACGCTCCCTGGCACATACAGGTAAGGCTGGGAGACAGCCCTGCCTGGAACCCTGGAGAGCTGTTGCCAGTCAGTGCAGACAACACTAAGCAAGATGGACGAGTGGTCTGGCATGGTATACAGCAGTGCGTCGAGTCTCTTTTGGTCCTGCTAACTTGACATCCTTTCTGCCCAGCTCACCAGGGACTGAACTTGAGAAACAACTTTGTCTGTGGTCTTTCTTCTCAAGGAACTGGTGGCTCTTTAGCACTTGAGAGAGGAAGCAAGGAGGGCCCAACTCATTGGGAGGCAAAATGTTTACCTTTCCTAAGCAACTAGTTAATTGCAAACCCGAAACCCCAACCACGTGAAACTGGAGGAGGTGGGGGAGAATCACCTTTACTATTCCAAATGTAACATGAGAAATAAGGGAACGAGACCAATGTGTCCTGGGATGAGATAGAGCCCTGCTAGTTCCCAGAGGGTATAAGGTCTACTTGCCAAGTAAGAAGGGCAGGGGTGTGGGGGTGTGACCTGGAAGTGCTGAATCACTAATGTGTTGCGTGTGGGGTGGTGGGTGAGAGTTCCCAGGTCAGCTGATTCCCACTGCTAATCTGAGGGCAAAACGTTCAGTAGGGGAAGGGCTCTCTGAACAAAATGACTAAGAGCACATTTGCACAATCATTTACTTAGAAGCATTTATTACTTGGGCTGGGTTTTCTTTTTTATTGGATAATGTTCGAAGTAGGTTACAAGCCTTTAAGATATAACTATGAATTGAGTTAATTTTTAAAAAAAGTTCAGCAATGCATTTAAAAAGTAGTAAACAATGGCAAATTAGCAAGTTTATCCAAAGACTCAAGGGCACTGTTTTCCCCTACACCCTGTATTTCTCATTCTTGCATTCTAAGAAACCCCTGGGACGCGGGTGGCACTGTGGGTTAAACCACAGAGCCTAGGACTTGCCGATCAGAAGGTCAGCGGTTCGAATCCCCGCGACGGGGTGAGCTCCCGTTGCTCGGTCCCTGATCCTGCCAACCTAGCAGTTCGAAAGCACGGCAAAGTGCAAGTAGATAAATAGGTACCACTCCGGCAGGAAGGTAAACGGCATTTCCGTGCGCTGCTCTGGTTCGCCAGAAGTGGCTTAGTCATGCTGGCCACATGACCCGGAAGCTGTACGCCGGCTCCCTCGGCCAATAAAGCAAGATGAACGCCGCAACCCCAGAGTCGATCACGACTGGACCTAATGGTCAGGGGCTCCTTTACCTTTTAAGAAACCCTTGCTTGTGACCCTTGGTTAACCAAAGGTATCCTGAATCCCCCCCAAAAAGAACTTGGGTCTCCAGTTGTTCCTGGACTACAAGTCCCAGCACCCCTGACCACTGGTCCTGCACGCTAGGGATGATGGGAGTTGTGGTCCAACAACAAACTTGGGGACCCAAGTTTGAGAAGCACTGCCCAAGGAGAATATAAAGAAGCTTTCGCTTGGCACCTGAAATGCTGGTAATGTCACTATTAAATGGGTACTGGTGACAAAGTGCCAGCAACCCAAAGGCCCATCTCCAGTTAATATGCCTCTTGCTCTCCACTGGCCGCAGCACCTTAGCAGAGGCGCCTGCTGAACGCTTAAACCGGCAGCAGCACACCTGTGGCCCTGTAGATGCTTCTGGTCTGCACCTCCCTTCATCTCTGACTACTGCATGCAACCTGGGGCTGCTGGGAGAGGCTTCTATGTAGATTTAAGATTATGCATTCTTGCCTTGACACAGTACTTTTGACTTAAAAGCATGGCGTACACAGCACCCTGGGAAGCACCGACAAGAAAATGCAGCAGAAAATGCTTGGTGGCATTTATCAGGGAAAGGGAACCCTTCTCAGGCTGAGGGCCATGTTACCTGTATACCTGAAGGAGCGTCTCCACCCCCATCCTTCTGCCCGGACACAGATCCAGCGCCGAGGGCCTTCTGGCGGTTCCCTCATTGCGAGAAGTGAGGTTACAGGGAACCAGGCAGAGGGCCTTCTCGGTAGTGGCGCCTGCCCTCTGGAACACCCTCCCTTCAGATGTGAAGGAAATAAGCAGCTATCTTATCTTTAAAAGACATCTGAAGGCAGCCCTGTTTAGGGAAGTTTTTAATATTTAATGCTGTATTTAACACTCGATTGGGAGCCGCCCAGAGTGGCTGGGGAAACTCATCCAGATGGGCGGGGTATAAATTATTATTATTATTATTATTATTATTATTATTATTATTATTATTATTGGTGACAACCTTGCAGAGGCCACATGTCAGCAGCAGGGGAAAGAAGGTGTGGCCAGATGCAAAAGTAGGGAATGCATGAAAACTCCTTGGCATAGAAGGATGCATTCCAGTCACAGAAACGCCAGAGGTTTTACATGTACCCCTTTCCATTCTTCAAGGCCACATTCCAGGTAGACAAAAGCACTCAAGGAGTGTGTGGAGAAAGGGAGTTGTTGTTGTTGTTAAAAAATCAGCCCCTATTTCAGAAACTGCATAGAAGTCTTACTTATACAACAACTATGGGCAAAGGGCTGTTTCTGCAGAACTCTGGCCTATCTCAGAACCGGCTGCAAGTCTTAGCAGATGTTAAGGCTCAGATAAGATACCTAAATCTCTTTCCAGGCAAGGGCCCTTGTATGTCGCTTCTTCTTTTTAAGGCTGTAAGCTTAAGCAAGAATTATTGTGAGCTAGGACAGGGTGCATCTTACAGGAAAGTCAGTCCATCAAGCAGGATCAGTTACATGAACGCATGACAACACAGCATTGCAGAATCATCCCTGCCCATATGGCTCTGCCATATAGTTAGCCAAGAGCATGGGGGCCACTACAGGAAACAGACACCCCCAACACACACACACACACAACCCTCTATCTTCCATCAACAAGAAAGAGGCATTTCCAGAGTTTCCAGCCAGGCAAGAGAGGGTGTGTAGCAAAACCATGAGGAGTGTAACCTGGGGAGAATTCCAAGGGCCAGACCAAATGTCATGGAGGGGCGCATTTGGCCCTTGCACCTAAGGCTTTTAATCCAGTCATATTGGGCTAAATGGCATTAAACCAGCCTCTCTCAACCTTGAGTCCCTGGATGGTGTTGGACTACAACTCCCACCATCCCTAGCAACCAGGACCAGTGGCACAGGATGATGGGAGTTGTAGTCCAACAACATCCGTGGACCCAAGGTTGAGAAAGGCTACGTTAAACCAATATGTGATCTGTTATATGCCTCCTTAAGTGACTCCTACTATATTTAGCAAGAAAAATAATCAACCCCAAACCCAACACTGAACAGCTGACCCCTTAACACAGTTTGAAGATACTAAAGATAGGAGCGAGTCCTGTGGCAGAATAAGACTGGCTGGGCCATATGTTTTGGCGAATTTATACTGTGCTGCAATCGCTACAGCAGATCTTGATAAAATCACAGCATGACTGAAAACTTTTCAGCAAACCTCCTGCTCCTCAAAAGTCTACTTTGCCGTCACTGCATAGCTGGGAGTTCTTTCTTTTGATCTGCCATCATCACCTGGCAAATGGTATTGGGAAACTGTTGAGCAGTCCCTCCAGCACATGTGACTGGCATCTCCTAGGCTGCCTGAATTTCCAAATTTAAGGAATAGGGCAGTTTCCACTCCCTCTTTGGCATTTTAAATATGGCTGACTGCAGGCCTTTCCCCAGAAGGGGGTGGGATGCCAAAGATACTGCAAACCACAGAGAAAACTCATCCAAAAGTCATTAATAAAAAAAACTCCACACACTACAGAGAAATATCTTCTTCCCTTTGTGGGGGGGCGGGGCGGGGAGAAACACACAATATGCACCTCAGCGCGAAAAGATTCTAAATCAACTTTGGGTTGATGGCTTTCCAGATGTTTAAAGGTAAAGGAATCCCTGACCATTAGGTCCAGTTGTGACCGACTCTGGGGTTGCGGCGCTCATCTCGCTTTACCGGTGTACAGCTTTCGGGTCATGTGGCCAGCATGACTAAGCCGCTTATGGCGAACCAGAGCAGCGCATGGAAACGCCATTTACCTTCCCGCCGGAGCGGTACCTATTTATCTACTTGCACTTTGACGTGCTTTCGAACTGCTAGGTTGGCAGGAGCAGGGACCGAGCAACAGGAGCTCACCCCGTCGCAGGGATTGGAACCGCCGACCATCTGATCAGCAAGTCCTAGGCTCTGTGGTTTGACCCACAGCAACACCCATCCCGTCAGCTCCAGCTAGCACGGCCAATGGTCAATGGTGATGGGAGATGTAGTCAAGCAACATCTGGAGGGTACCATGTTGACCATCCCTGACCTGGAATGCTAGAGTAGAGAGGTATCTAGTCTTATACAGCAGGATTCCTCTGGTGTTCTTAAGCCTCAAACAACTGCAGTGGGGAGAACAAAACGATGCTAAAGGTTTTATTTTGTTCCAACGCATCTTGAGTTCCACAGAACCATCCTTCAGGAATTTCCTTTTACATTTTAGGAATGTGTTGCTTCAGTCTTGCTTTATGCTGCTGACTGCTGGGAGAAAGCATTCAGCAGAGCAAGAGGGGACACTGGCTTGAATCTTGCTTAGGCAACACCAGCAATTGAACCAAGTCAGGGAGTTGAAATTTCAACACCCCAAAGTCGCCAGTGAGCAAATTCTATAAGTCAGTAAAGCAAAACAGATAGGCTTCAGTCAATCAACAGTGTCAGGTAGTAACTCAGATTTTCTGATAAGGAGACAGTTGATCCTCCTCCAGGGCTGTTGAAGACTCCCATTGAAGTGGTTATATCAACACTGGAAAACTTTGCTCAGATCACCAGCCTGTCAACTGGAATTATCCAGTAGCAAGAAGTTGTAAAGTGGCATTTAAATGTACTCTAAGGTGGCATTTTTGCAGATGGAAAATAAAGTAGTTAAATAAGAAAATAAGTGGTTAAATATTAAAGGTGTCAAGTCCACAGCCCTACGGTATCAGCTACTCTAGCCTAGATCTAAAACCAATCATGGTTTTAGATGGATAAAGAAAATATCCAAGCTATCTTCCATTTCAGAAGCACTTCCTACGTGCTCCTCTTCATATAAACCTACGTGGTTATGCAAGTCTTTTGAAGCATGAAAGATCGGCAGAATGCTAAATCAATGAGCTGGAAAGGAACTGCAGAATATTCCCTTGTTCAGGGCAAGAATGAAGACTTTACTGACAGTTGAAATTAATTTTTCATATCAGAGGGTTTCTTCTTCCTCTTTTGCCAGTTGGATCAAAGACTTTTATTCTATTGGAAGTATTATGCTCTGTCAATGTTCACAACATTGTATACTGTCTGCACAGAATCCATGGGTGGGGGCCATCTGAAGTACAACACACATTCACAAACGTTTTTTGGTGGGTGCCATTTTTAATGACCCCCATACATTTTTAAAAGCCAACACTTTTAAAGTGTTTTTAGCAATAATGAAAGGATTAAAAGTCAAAATCATGGTCATGAAATGGCACCCACCACAAATTTTATAACGAATGTGTGCTGAACTGTGACAGGTCCCAACTCATGTCCAAAATTCACCCTTTTAAAAAGACAGAAGAGCAGCTCTAAAACAGCCTTCCTCAACTGGGAGAGGGCATTGATAAAGATGGGACTAGGAATTCAGACGGAAGACAAATATCAAAAATACTAGATGATGCTGTTGGGTGGGTGCCCCCCACCCAAACTGTGATCAAACCATGGCAGTTCCACCTTAAATAACTAGTATGGAAGCATCCCAAGTCTCCTGCTTCTGGCCCAATAGTCAATTAATATAGACGAACCTTGCTTATAAAGCAACAAATTTCAAACATGCCTGCCTAATTTAAGAATAGGCATAAATACTGAAGAAGAAGAAGAATTTGGATTTGATACCCTGCTTTATCACTACCCTAAGGAGTCTCAAAGTGGCTAACAATCTCCTTTCCCTTCCTCCCCCACAACAAACACTCTGAGAGGTGACTGGGGCTGAGAGACTTCAGAGAAGTGTGACTGGCCCAAGGTCACCCAGCAGCTGCATGTGGAGGAGCGGGGAAGCGAACCTGGTTCACCAGATTATGAGTCCACCGCTCTTAACCACTACACTAAAGGAACTGAAATCCAAATAGGCCCACATACCCCCGGTGGGCGTTAGAACCTCTAACGTGTGGGTCGGGAACTTGTTGACCTCCATGTGTTGCTAGACTACAACTCCCATCACCCTCCAGCCGATGGGAGCTGCAGTCCCAAAATCATCCAAAGCAAGGGCACAGTTCGCCATCCCTGCTCTATAACCATACAGCCACATCTCTGCCCACCTCACATGCTTTATTGCATTTGGCAAACACCAGATGGTCCTTCAGGTCAACCTGGACGAGATTCCCTCCCCTTCTGCAAGTATATACTCCGGAAAGGTTGAAAATAATGGAAGTCTCTTACCTTTAGCGAATCCACCAAGTCATCCACTAGGAAGAGGCGTCTGAGCTCCTTAACTGTGTTGTTGAAGTGGCCAAGCACCATATGGCTGTATTTTTGCACAAGCTCCTCAGACACAGCGACATCTTTATCCAAGTAAGCCCTAAAAGAGGGAAAGTGCCGTTCATAACATTCGACTTGGTAGCACAAGTTTCTTTGAGCTCTCCAAGCTCTCAGCCAGAGCACAATGGAGAAACAACATGGTGCTCAAGAATTGTATAGATGAACAAAGACCCAAGCGTGAGGCGCTCCATAATTTATTCACAGCAGTGAAGCTGCCGCGCTCAAAACCCCAGGTCTTTCCAAGAACCAGCACAATTAGTTCATTAAACTGCACTTAAATGGTAGAAGCAAATGTCTGGCCACTTAAAGCAGGTAAACGAAAGGGAGAAAAATAAATAAGACTGTGCGCCTTTTTGCACATGGAAAGGCAGGCTTGGCAACTAAAATCAAATGTCTTTTTGGCTAGATATAACTGGAGGTGATGTCCTACTCAGTCCAAAGAAGAGCCTTTGTTTTGAAACAAACAAACAACACTCCCGCAGCTTCACTGCATTAAGCAAACCCACTTCCCAGAATATCGCAACCCTCAAAGTTCTACTTTCGTCCCACTAACCTCTTGCCAATCAGCACAACATGTTTTAAATATTTTAAAAGGGGAAATAAATGCTTCAGCCCATCCCAGCCCTCCAAAATTGCCTCTGGGGGTTAGGAGAATCCCCAGGAGAGAACGCAGAAGGAGGAGTGGGGGACTGTTGCATTTAGCAAGCTGAAATGTTCGCCCTGATGGAACCGCCACTTTAGCACAATGTCAAATTCCTCCCATTTTATCCTATTTGCAGAAATGTGGCATCCTTGAAGTTTTCAAGATGCTCCTTACACAGGCATGTAGCACCTGCCGATTCTGCTCACACGATGCTTTTCTTGTTGTGAAAGGTACCTGATTTTAAAGCTACCGCAGGTTTCACGACTGCCCAGTTCAAAAGTGGTGGCATTGCTTTTGAGATGGTTCAATGTTGGCTATGTAGGTTCCAAAGCAACTTAAAGGGCCAAAGATTATGAAATTATTGATATACCACACCAATGCAATATAATGTAATGAAACATTACTGTACTGAAGTGCATTGTGAAATTATGATAAATGCCTAAGGATCCAAACCTACCTGGGTAAACATGTTTTAGTAGGAAAGAAAACAGTAATCTAATGTGCATAATTTTTATTATGGAGATCTGCAAGACTGTTGGTATGTGGAGGAGGGCACATACGAGCATGCACTGTAAAGAAAGCTAGGTGTCTGGTAAGCCATCTTCTAATGGATTAGACTCCTAAGTTAGCATTGAGTAAATCTGTTGCTCTGTCAACCTTTAATTGCTTCCATTAAAATGGGGCTGGGAGCTTTAAAATAACTTAAGCATAAACCTTTGCTCTAAAGAGTTTTACAGCCCAGAGGTAGGAGGTCAGGGAAGGGGAAGAAGCAAATTTGCATGCTGATCAGCAAAAGCTGCTGTACAGCAAGCAACCCAAGAGACACAGTGTGCACAAGGGTGGCAGGGTGGTGGTCATCTGTCATGGATGCTTTAGCTGGGATTCCTGCATTGCAGGGGGCTGGACTAGATGTCCCTTCCAATTCTTCACTTCTATGATTCTATGACCATAGATGATGTATGGAAGTGAGAGCAGGACCATAAAGAAGGCTGATCGCCGAAGAATTGATGCTTTTGAATTATGGTGCTGGAGGAGACTCTTGAGAGTACCATGGACTGCAAGAAGATCAAACTTATCCATTCTGAAGGAAATCAGCCCTGAGTGCTCACTGGAAGGACAGATCCTGAAGCTGAGGCTCCAATTCTTTGGCCACCTCATGAGAAGAGAAGACTCCCTGGAAAAGACCCTGATGCTGGGAAAGATTGAGGGCATAAGGAGAAGGGGCCGACAGAGGACGAGATGGTTGGACAGTGTTCTCGAAGCTACCAGCATGAGTTTGAGCAAGCTGCAGGAGGCAGTGGAAGACAGGAGTGCCTGGCGTGCTCTGGTCCACGGGGTCACGAAGAGTCGGACATGACTAAATGACTACACAACCATGACCATAGCTATCTCCCTCTGCGCATCTCCCTCTGCACATAACAGGGGGAGACATTCAACTAATAGCTGATGTGTCAGCTTACACATCAACTAACATATAAGCCCAGTGCTGAAGCACAGAATACCAACATGGTGACAACTTCTGTACATAGACAGGAACTTTCTCCATTTTCAGCGCCAGCTGAAGACGTTCCTCTTCCAACAAGCCTTTAAACATCTTTATCCCAGTTGGCAACTGTTCTGGATCTGAATCAATATTGTTGTTTTAAACTGTTTTTTTATTTTTAAAAAATTATATCAGTTGTTACTGTTTCTATATTGTTTTTATATGCAATTGTTTCTGCCTGCTTTAATATACTGTGTGCCATTATAGCCTTTAGAGCTGCCTTGTGGGAAGTGATTCATGAATGAAGCAAATAATTGCACAGGCTTCCCATTTGCTTCCAAGGCAATTCAGGGTGCTGGCACTGCTCCTCTGTGAGCCTGTCTGCTCACAGGCAGGTTTAACAAACTGAAGGACATTGTCCTCTTTCTATGCTCCTCCCGATAGAAATATGCAGATGGGGACAGGCATACCCCTGCTTTAAGTCGTTTACATACTGTTCTCTCTTGTGTATTATTTACTACAAAGCTTGATGACTAAGCTCTTTAGCAACGAAACATCGGATTACTGGAACGACGTCCTAGCACTGGTATATCACAAGTGTACTCTTTATTCATGCGTTTGCAATTGTTCAAGATAAAATATATTTTGGAAAGAGAAGAAATGAGCACTGAACCACTGATATATGACAAGTGGAACTCTTTATTTACTGCATTTGCAATTGTTTAAGATAAATCCTATTTGGGAAAGAAACTACTTTTGCCATTTTTTATGGACGTTTAGTGTTTGTTTACAGATAGTTGCCTTGGTGGTATTATCTTGTGTCCATTGCAGGAGTCTTGTATCATCAACCTGTTTGTTATTTCAATCGCTATTTAAGGTTGTCAGCTCAGGCCCTGCTCTGCATCCTTCCCAAAGGCTTCAAAGGTACCAAGGCATCCAAAGGCAGATAGGTAACATTTAAACCCTCCAATTCAGTGCCAACACTAAAATCCCGGCACTCCAGTGAAGCAAACAGGCAGCTTTCTGCATGCACCTAAGATTACTCAAACAACAACAGGAGCCGCTACCTACAAGACTACTCCGTGCCAAAGCCCAGAAAGACTGAAAAGGAACAAGGGCTTATCCACACTTACCTTTCTTCTGCTCTTTCCAGGCATGACCCGCAATTTAAAGCTCTCTGAGTGCCCCTTTTATTTGCTCCAGAGCTTTCCCTGCAAAAACCCGCTCTTTAAAGCGCAATCAGAGCAAACGTCAAGCCAAGGGAAGCCCAAATTGGCGTTTGCTCCTAGACTATGGTTAGGCCAGGGAAGACACCAAAGCAAAGCAAAAGGAAAATCACACATATGTGCACAATTGATACATAGGGGAGCCTACTGAAACTAGCCCTGAATAGAAAAGGAGTGGGAGAAAGTTTATGTTGTTGTTTTAAGCTACAAATCTCCACTCAAGAGTCAGTTTAGCTAGACCCTAGTGACTGGCTTAGGGAAGCCACTACTACCCAACCTCCCTATCTTTAAAATGGGATTAAATGGCCCTGCTCTACATTAATGTTATAATTGTCCTTTGCAAAATGCAAGCTTGGCCAACCATGGTGCGTGAAAGAGACGTGTTTGCATTTGCAGGAGGACAGCTAGAGGTACTTTTTTGAGGGTAGCAAGAGACCCTAGTGCCTCTACATGCGAACCTTGATTGCACAGCCAATGAAGCTTACGGACTCATTGTTAAAACCGTGTTTATGGAAGACAATCTTACTCGGCTACGAGTGAAGAAGAAGATGATGATCGTCATAAGACCACAGGAAGCAGCCTTATGCTGAGTAAGATCATTAGTCCATCTTGCTCAGTACTATCTATACTGACTAGCAGAGCCTCTCCAGGATTTCAGACAGGATTCTCTCTCAGCCCCCAGAATTGTACCCACAACCTTCTGCATGCAAAGCAGATGTTCTAGCATTGAGCTACAAGGGCACATGGCAACTAGTGTCCGGCATCAGGACAGCTAGAAGGATTTTTCAGTAGAGATTATCAGTGGGTCGCTTAATTTTGTCAACGTGAGATGTTTAGGTTAGTTAATTGTTTATATGGCTATTTGAATGTTGTTTTATGCCTTGCGCCCATTAGTGAATTTTGTAGGTTATTGATGAGAGCTGCCTCAAGCAAGGATTCCTATGGATATGTGGTATACAAATGAATAGTTGTGGTAAGGGCAAAACAAAGTCTTGCTTGGAGAGGAGTGTACAACCTCACATCCTTTCCCCTTAACAGCTGATTGTGGATAGGGTGACACACTCACCTAAATGGGTGGCCTTCCTCAGACTTCTGGATTGCCTGGATAACTCCCTTGTATATCCTAAAACTGATGGTCACAGACAGGAGGACCAAGGCAATGTACGCGACCACACTCACAATACTGAACACCGTTAATGACAGCAGCAGGAACAAGCTGGCTCCAAACACCACGCCCGTCTTCTTAACGTCTCGCCAGTAAAGGAGGTCAACAACTAGAGAGATTTAAAGACAAGGGAGATTAGAAGACATTGTCAAAGCAATACAGCCCCAACTTTTTTTTCCACACACAAACACACAATGTATATATGAATGCACTTCTAACACACATGCACAGATAAAAACACACTCATGCATCGAACGTTAGCGATTGTCCTACGGAAATTGAGTACGTCTGTGGTGTCGAACACCACGATGGCTCAGAAAAGTTAATAGATCCTGTTTAAGTGGAAGTCTGAATAACAGTACAGGGCTTGCTTTTCCTCATATGCCGCTGCGATAACAGACAAGCCAAAGAAGCACCTTAACCCTGATGGGGTTGGTGCTGCCCCCACCAGGCCTGGAGTATAATTTCTCTCTCACCTGCTCCTTCAGGAAGAGACTACTTGGCCCCGGGTGAGCAGAAGGAGAACGCACTCGCCATCACAGCAATATAAGTTGTCTCTTGTTATGGGTTTGGTGAAGGCAGCAAGCACAGCGCAGTGATGCTCATTTGGGCCTGAGGTTCCCAGGAATCGGAATAAGCAGGCTGGCACTAGCAGTGTACGGATGGGGTTTTCAAAACTGCTTTTCTCAAGAACAAGGCTGCTTTCCTTTCCTACCAGCACAACAGGTTTCCACCATCAAGGCCAAAATACAATGGATACAATTTCCAACAGGTCTTATCTCACAGGGGCAGACAGAAATATATTAGCGACAACACCCTTATTGCAAAATATGGTGTAAGGAAGAGAGTGCTCTGTTTGCACATGGGGAAAGCCAGGTCTAAATCCACTCACCAAGTCATGAAGCCCTCCATGAGTTGTGGCAAACAGAACCTTGGACAGGGGAAACTGCAGTTCAAATCTCACATTCAGTCATGGCACTCACTCTGTAGTCTTCCCTACCTAAGAGGTCACAGCCGGGCTGTTCTATGGGCTAATACAGAGTTCTAGGCTCTTGGGAAGAGGTGTGGAACACAAATGTTACAAAGAAATCTGCAAACCATATTTGGCATATTGAATACAACATTCCTACCACTTTATTCTCTTTCCCTGCAACAGCACACAATTGTGTTATACCCCAGAGAATAGACTATAGTATGGAATGCCACATTGGATATTAAATTCAGGAATTATGTACCATATTTTTTGCTCCATAAGACACACCTAGTTTTTGGAGGAGGAAAACAAGAAGAAAAATATTCTGAATCTCAGAAGCCAGAACAAGAGCAATTGCTGCACAGCAAAAGCAGTGATCCCTCTTGGTGTTCTGGCTTCTGGGATAGCTGCGCAGCGTGCATTTGCTCCATAAGACGCACACACATTTCCCCTTACTTTTTAGGAGGGAAAAGGTGAGTCTTATAGAGCAAAAAAATACAGTGCCCCAGGGACAGGCCCTTGGGCACATTTGTATTTTTGAACCACAGGCACCGCTCCCTATGGCCACCCCCGAAACAGAGAAACAGAAGTCAAGCATAGGCTCATTTCACTTTTCCAGACAATCTTGAGAATTAAATTGAGCCTTGCAAATTGCATAGAGCTGAAAGAGGAAGTGGGAAAGAGTGTCACTGCTGGCTCTCTGTGTGTCACAGCAGTATCATCAATTAGGCTTCTGTTTTGTTTTTCCTGACAACGTGTAAAAGTATCAGTGATATCCCAACCACACTGGACTAAAGGAAAGCCTCAAATATTGGAATCATTCCATTATTTAAATTAGGCAGTGTTTAAAGGAACAGGTCCAATTTTCTCCAGGGGATTTTGTCACACTGAATATTTTGTTTCTGTTTATTAAAAATGTTTCTGCGCCACCAGGTCTAGAACTCCTCCCCAATGCTAATAATGACTGAAAACAATTAACGAAAGCCAAACCAATGAACTAAAGATAAAATAAACCACAACAGCAAACACACCATAGGATCAGCTTGCATGCAAACCAAAAGCCTTTGCAAAGACACCTCTGCCTTGACAGGTGACCCAGTCGTAGGTGACTTTTTATTTTTGCAAAGTGAGGAATGCATACACTTCTAACTGTATGGAAGCCATATAAACAGGAGCCTCAAGAACCAGAACACAAGCGTCTGGCTGCCTTACGAGGGCCGATTCCAAACACACCTGGTCGACAAATTAACTCAGGAAAATACGGAGGGAGCCAATGGCTGTGTTTGGACACAACACTATACCGAGTTCTACATGACAAGAGCTGCAGCCTGCGGTTGCCCTTAAATGAACCAGCTTCAGAAACCATAGTTTGAAGTTAGCTGGTTTGAAACTGACCATAATTAGTGACGAACCACAATCCTGGGTTCTAATGCAACGAACAGAGATTAAAGGAAACTGAAAGTAGTCCATGCCAAAGTCCTCCTCTGGGGTGTGCGGGAGGTAGGGAGGGGAAGAGCGAGAAACCTGAGACTGGCTGCAGCTTACTTCTGTAACATGAAACCATGGTTTAGTATTATGTCTGAAAGCAGTCACTGAGTGCCTTGAACCTGTGTGTGTGTGTGTGAATGGTTTGTTTTTTTCTGCCATTATCTCCTATAGCTTAAGTCACAAATACCAAAATACAAGCCTGTGTGTGTGTGTGTGCGCGCTGTGCACAAACATTTAAACTTGAGATTTTTTTTAGTTTTTAGTTTTGATTTTACTCAAGACCAACAATTACATTACGGTCGTTTTCTAGGTCACAACTGGTACCGTTCTTGAGTAATACGTACAAGATAAACTGCCTTTTGCTTCCTTTTAAAATGAAAGCCAAACGTATCTACACAGAAGGGTATTCTGAACAGCCACCTGCCCAGAGGCAAATGCATTTCAAATGTGAAGGATCTACAATTTCTGCCCTTCAAAGAACAAAACAAAACAACCCAGGCCTATTCCAAAGCAAATGTCTGACTACATTTGGTAAGCACAAGGACTGTCACTTGGTGAATCTAAAAATAGCAGTGCTAGCACAGTGCCTCGCATACACAGCTCATCCAGTTACAATTTTCCCTTTGCTTTTAATGCAACTGTCTGGATAAGTCAGAGCTCTGCAGTCTTCCTATTAAAACCTTTTTTTAAAAAAAAACAAACCACTGCACAACTCTGGAATGCCAACTGCAGCTGCTGCACAAAATAAGGATTCTGTGTCTATCCTGAACATTCTCCCCTCCGCTAGAGAATTAAATAAAACGCACACCGAACCACACTGTCTCTTGAGTGCAAACCAAACAATAAATGCAAGAGCTGGCAGCAAAGCCAGCCTCGACACAAGACATACTCACCACTTCTGGCATCCATCTTGCCAGGGTTGTCTGCATGCACTCAGATTTTGCACAGCTGACTAGCAAACCTTTCCACTTCCTGCTAGGGCACTCAAAGGTCATCTGATATACGCAACTGCCTGCAGCTTCGCTGATACACAGTTAGGAACACCCCAGACTACCACACGGTATTTTAAGCCCTCGTCCAATGGCCGTTTCCCCTGTAATGCCTTGGAATGCAGAACATATGTTTGCAGCTATATGCTACGTTCTACATTTAGATTTCAGACAGAGGCAGCTACGGCAGTCAAACGGCATTCCTTTAAAAACGGGGCAGGGGGGAACCACATAAAAGGTATATATATTTGAGGGGTTGTAACACCGTCCATATGCTCGTCTTCTTGTTTAATTCTCTGAATGGTATTTAAGAGAAGCAAATATTTTGCTACAGGGTTGCAATTGCAGCGTTGCTTTTAGACAAGTTCCACATCTGACAAGAGTGCATCAGGATGGAAACTGGGAACCCACTTGGGAAAAAGTGGACGTTTTGCAGCTTTTAAACAAGTGTTTTTTGGTAACTCTGAAGACTGTAAAAAGGGGTCTTTTTTTTCTTCATATATAGGCAAATTTCTATGAAAGGTATGCTAACCAACCAACATTTTTCCCCTTTCCTTCTTTGGAAAATGAGAATCTGGAGAATACTACAGATCACTAATTCATTTCTAATAACCTGAAGCTAATGATGTTTTAAGAACAGGCTAACAAGCTTTCTGTTCTTTTGTTGTACACCGCTTTGGATCCATTTGCTGGGAAAGCGTGTATAAATGTTTAAATTAAGTAAACAAAAAAAAAAACTAGTATTTTTTTTTTCAGTCGTGCAGCAAATCGCCAGAATTTCAAGGTGAAGAACATGAGGAGCAATCTATTCACCGAGCAGGAATATATCCACCAAGTAATATGCAAGCACAAACTCTATTACCAAGCGTGGGCTCACCTCAAGGAGCTTGGCAAAGAGGCTAGGCTCTACTAGGGACTTCCCTCCAAATGAAAATAGCATTGGGGTGACGGCGTTGTCAGGACAATAAATAGTAAGGGAGAGGCAGAGTTCAACTGTGCAACTATGGGCTCCTTGATGCAGCTATTTACATTTTCTTTTTTTAAAAAAAATCCACGCTAATGGCATTTGTCCAATTAATGCCATGCCTAATTTGGCCCTACAGCTTTTTTTGCATGCAGGCTCATGAAATTCACATTCTCCTCTTTGGCCAGGGAGTGGAGCTCTGCGTGCACAGAGCATGGATGCACAGGCGCATCTCGTGGCAGAAAAGAAGAGGAAGCTGCTCTCTTTGCACAGCCCCTTGGATCTTGTCCGACAGGTGTCCCCCGCCTATCACCCAAGCCTAAAACATTAGCCAAACAAAACACAGCTGGGGAATCGGGCGCAGCGCCAGCTTCTCTTTAAAATATACTTTTGGCTCGGGAATGTGGGCCAGAGAGAGAGGGGTGCTTGTGCAACACCTGTTTGGATCCAAAGTTATCTCTGGGGCGTCACCAGAGTGTCCACGCAACACAGAAATGCCCCTCTTCCTCGCAACCCCTTCATGCAGGGGCTTCAGTTTCAAGAGGCTATTTACCAAAGGTTCACTTGCACCACTGGAACGCGAGTGGCGCTGTGGGTTAAACCACAGAGCCTAGGGCTTGCCGATCAGAAGGTCGGCGGTTCGAATCCCCACGATGGGGTGAGCTCCCATTGCTCGGTCCCTGTTCCTGCCAACCTAGCAGTTCGAAAGCACATCAAAGTGCAAGTAGATAAATAGGTACCACTCCGGCGGGAAGGTAAACGGCGTTTCCGTGTGCTGCTTTGGTTTGCCAGAAGCGGCTTAGTCATGCTGGCCACATGACCCGGAAGCTGTACGCCAGCTCCCTCGGCCAATAAAGTGAGATGAGCGCAGCAACCCCAGAGTCGGTCACGACTGGACCTAATGGTCAGGGGTCCCTTTACCTTTACACTTGCACCAAATTAAGTGCAGCTGTTTTTAGGAAACTTTGGGGGGTGAAGTGAAGTGAAGGGGGGAGTATGATGGGAAGTAAGAGAAAGAGGGAAGAGGAGGACTACTAGAGAGCAGGGAAAGAGGAGGACTACTACAGACATCAAGGTTATGACAGCTTTAAAGAAGCGGGGGTCAATTATATCAGGTATGGGGAGTGGTTTCCAAACTCTCCTCCACATGGACCACCTGACAGACCACTGAGGGTGTTGGCAGACCACCTACTGAATTTTCTGCCTGTTGCAGCAATTGCAATGCGCTGTGCTAATTGCTGTAGGGGTTCCCATTGTATGTGTGTTGCTTTCTTTTATTTCTTACACATCCCGCGTTTAGCGTGCTGCAATAAATGCAAAACATACGATACAATAAAAGGGGGCAATAAAATACAATTTAAAATTAATACGAATATGTAACGCAACGGACGTGCCTTTTCTCTTATCCTCAGCCACAAATCTACAAGCATGTTGTGGGCCACCTGAATGAAGCTGGGCACCGCTGGTGGTCCACAGACCACAGTTTGGAGACCCCTGAGTTAGGACAGTAGAACTATTATTTGTTATTTATCAAACAATTACTTGTTCCGGGTGTTAATCCAGGCTCTTAATCTCAGGGCCATGGGTTTGAGCAACACGCTGGGTAAAAGAAGTGCTTTTTTCTGTAAAAAAAATGTTTAGGGGTGCTCCCATTTTCCTACTCATATTGAAACACTTCCTCTCAATGAGGCCAAGCTTAGATTCACAAAATGTTTAGGGTTACAGATAGGTAGCCGTGTTGGTCTGCCATAGTCAAAACAAAAAAAAAATTTTCCTTCCAGTAGCACCTTAAAGACCAACTAAGTTAGTTCTTGGTATGAGCTTTCGTGTGCATGCACACTTCTTCAGATACACTGAAACAGAAGTTGCCAGATCCTTCTATATAGTGAGAAGGTGGGGAGGGGTATTACTCAGAAGGGTGTTGGGAATGGGTGATTGGCAGATAGCTGTGATGAGCCTGTTGACGACTCTTAACGACTGCAATAGGTCTTACAGGAAAAAGCAAGGGGTGAGAAGGTGAAAAATGGCTCATACGAAAGCTCATACCAAGAACTAACTTAGTTGGTCTTTAAGGTGCTACTGGAAGGGGAAAAAATTTTTTGTTTTGAAAATGTTTAGGGGTATGTGTAACCCTGCGTCCCCCCAGAAAAAAAGCACTGGGTAAAAGATTCCTGCATTGTAGGCGAGTGGAGTAGTTGGGTCTTCGTGGTCCCTTCCAATTCTACAATTCTATGTTGGTAGATTCCACCCCATATCCCAGCTCTGAATTATGCAGCCAAGTAATCAAAAGGCCAGTCTTAATGCTCATGATTAAAAAATTCGAAAAGGGGGTCCTTCTCCTTTAGGGCGTGGAGAAAGATGGGGACATCCTAAGCTGCTGATCTGAGACTTGTACACCACTGGTAAGGGAATTTAATTAATTCCCAACACGGCTTCCTTGTGAGGAAGTGTGTGGGGAAGCATTGCAACCTGTGTGTGTCTGTACTGGCAAGCGCCTAAACTAATCCATTTTAATCCTCCTCGTTTCTCTAGTGTAGCTGAGGAAGCTACCTCTTTGCAGAAAGGTATTCACCCACGTAGTAACCAAGGACACTGCTACCTCTGTTAGTCAACAAACCATCCAAATTAGTGTTTGCCAACCTGGTGCCCTTCCCTGTGTTTTGGACTGTGTTTAGGGAAGCTTTTAATGTTTGGTGTATTACAGTATTTTAATATTTTTTTGGAAGCCGCCCAGAGTGGCTGGGGAAGTCCAGCCGGATGGACGGGGTATAAATAATAAATTATTATTATTATTACTACAAGTCCCATCAGCTGTGCTGGCTGGGGCTGATGGGAGTTGTGATCCCAAAAATAATAATCTGGAAAGCACCAGGTGGCCAAAGGCTGGTCTAAGGCCTCATTTGGTCTTCAAATAAAATGGCGGCCATGGCAATGGAAGTCAAAAGGGGGGAAAAAACATTTGGAAAGTGCTGAAAGGGATAAGGAGGTTGGTTTTAAGCTTTCTACAGATGGTAGCTTGCATGATTTCAGCACTAAACCAGACATGGAGGAAGCATCACAGAGAAAAAGGGAAATGGCAGCCCCTTAACTGAGCTACGCCACCCTACTGACCTTACTAAGCCTGCTTCTGCCATTTGGACTGGTGAGGATCAGCACAATCCGCACAAAGTTTATGTGTGTCATATGTGCCGAATCTTAGCATGGGAAATCACCCCTCTGGATAAGTCTTAAACGGAAAACAAAAGCTTCCTACCTCATTAGAACGATGCAATTTTAATCCGCCACCCAATGTAACCCTTACTTGCCAAGACTGGGATCGCATACGTCACCAAAAGGGAAGTAACAGCATGCATATATACAATTTGTTGGTCACTGCAAGCTTGGCACATGTGAGGGAGAGAGTGCCAAAGCCAAGCAGAGCTAGCAACAGTGGGCTGTAGGGACAAATAGCTTGACTCTGCATTAAAACAGCTTAATATGCATCCATCCACACTTGGCGACGCCAAACACTTCAAGAGGTAGAGGGGAGGGCATGACTGAAGCAAATTCTGAAAGCAACGTACATGCATAAGCTTTTGAAACACACAACTGTGGACCTTGGACTCTGTATCAGACTGGCTGGGTTGCCCCATCATCGCACACCCAACCCCTTTAAGAAAAGTATTGTTTTGGATAGCTGGATTAAAAGCTGGGGGGGGGGGAGGGAAAGAGAAAGAGAGCCTGTTTTGTTCGACTGGCACAAGCCAAAGCTTAAATGTGCAGCACAGACTTAAAATTCTTACAGTTTCACAACACAAGAGATTACAAAGAATGGTGGCTGCAGGGGCGAAGGTCAACCGTTTTAACTATAGGTACTTATTTTATCCCAGCGTGCTTCGGATTGGCAATGCCGGTTTTGCAATTAAAAGGCAGGCAAACAGTTTCGTAAGTCATGGAAACCCACAACCCCAATATCAAACATTAAGACAACCAACTAAAAATAGCGTCACAAAGCGGGGAATGAGAGAGGCTGTGAAAACAGGGGAGACTTGAAACTGTATTGCTGGACTCTGCTTTGTAAAGGGACGGCACTGTATCCAGAGGTGAAAGCCCATTAGTTTAGCAAATGACATTACATTAATCACTAGAAGCATTCGTTGGGTTGCTTTTTTTATTATTAGAAGAGCTCCTCTCTCTCTCTCTGAGGCAGTACATCAGCTAAATGGAAGCTGGCCCTGACATTTGTACAACCAGGACATACCAAAGGCAAGCTGTCCTGTGCCGTCAGATGGCAGGACTTAATCCACTAAAACATTCAGAGCGTCAGGCAAATGACCCTTCCCCCGCCCCATGCTCCCCCATATTTAGATATTCCTCATCGCTGATCTTCTGAAGGACTCCCCACCCTCCACACTCTTGCCATTAGCCCTCATGCCCATTCCTAGAAAAACTGCTCCTCTAGAGAAAAACGCACACTATAAGCCTCTTTTGTACAGAGGGCAGCCCACAGCATCGTTAAAAGCTTAAAAAGAATTGACAGTAAAACTGCAAATACCCTTATCCTTCCAATTGCTCGGCTGGCTGTCCATCTCTCTTCACAATGGATCTGCCCCTCCAGCTGGGATTATCAATTATGCATACCAATGGAAAGGGTGCAGTTGGAGAAATAAAGCAGCCGACAGATGACACATCAGGCTTCCTCCAGCAGAGGTCTGCAGTCTCTTGCCTGCTGCACGGCTGCTGCAGGACTTAAGTCACCTGACTGTCTTCTGGGTGTGGAGCAGACTGACGCAGTGCAATCTGTAACTAGGCTACTGATATTCCCCGCGATAATTCCTCGCTTCAATCTGCTTACCGTGGCAACCGTTTGCTTGCTGCTCGTAGCAAAAACGGGATGGGGAGGGCAGGGGGAAAGAGACTTGACGATGCAAGACAGAAAACACACACACACAGCTTTTTAACACTGTGCATATCCAAATAACTCGTGGGTTGCCAGATGGTTAGGGAGCACTGTGGGGTAAAAAAATCACACCAGGGCAAAGAGGTCTTACAGGCAGCAAGAAAGGACCCAAGGTGAAAATAACAGGGTCTAAATTAAAATTTAAGCCCAGTAAATGCATGTAGGCAAATAATACAGTGGTGCCTCAGATTAAGTACTTAATTCGTTCCGGAGGTCCGTTCTTAACCTGAAACTGTTCTTAACCTGAAGCACCACTTTAGCTAATGGGGCCTCCTGCTGCTGCTGCGCCGCCGGAGCACGGTTTCTGTTCTCATCCTGAAGCAAAGTTCTTAACCCAAGGTACTATTTCTGGGTTAGCAGAGTCTGTAACCTGAAGCGTATGTAACCTGAAGCATATGTAACCCGAGGTACCACTGTACAGTCATACCTCGGGTTAAAGACGCTTCAGGTTGAGCGTTTTCAGGTTGCGTCCCACGGTGACCCGGAAGTAACGAAACGGGTTACTTCCGGGTTTTGCTGCTTGCGCATGCGCAGACGCTCAAAATGACGCCACGCGCATGCGCAGAAGCAGCAAATCACGACCCGCGCATGCACAGGTGCAGGTTGCGTTCTGCTCAGGTTGCGAACGGGGCTCCGGAACAGATCCCGTTCGCAACCAGGGGTACCACTGTACATCTATGTACAGCATTTCAAGTATTCAAAACACTTAACCATAGTCACCACCTCCCTGTTAGGTGGGCCCTGCAGCGATTAGCCTAAGCCAAGTGTGGAGAGCCTTTGACCCTGCAGATGCTGCTGAACTACAGCTTCCCTTCAGCCTTAGCAAGCATGGGTGAAGGCTACAGATGATGGGAGTTGCAATTCAGTCACATCTGGCGGGCCAAGGGTTCCCCACACTTGGTCGAAGCCCATCGAGTGAGTTCAGGACAGAGGTGAAATATACACTGGGGGACTTGCTCCATTGCAAACTATTCTTACGCTGCATCAGCTTTCAGCCTTTGCAGGTATTTTACAGACGCCTGATTGCTAACTGGCGTATGGCATGGATCAATTTCCAGGTTCTATTTTTTTTTTTTAAGTACTTTTGACTATGTCGATGCTAAAATTGCAGGGAGCCGAATTTTTGGCTGCTGTATACCTAAGCCAGCCACCTTAAAATGGATTTCTTTTTTTAAGGCAGAACAGTGCATCTGGTCAGCCTGCTGCTCCTTCTTAAAAGTACAGACCACAATTTGCCTTGCCACCACTCCACGCAGTTTGGAAGGATTTGCAGAGCACGCCAGCCAATCCTCAATTTGTGCTTGCAATAAGTATTTCCGATGGCAATACGCAGGGCTTTTATTTTTTTGCTTTGTTTTAAAATCCAGCCCCACCAGCATTTATCTGAACTGACACCATGAATTTCCTGGTTCCATATCTAGAGTTGGGATACACCGGAAGCCACGACAGCAAAGCCACGCCAGTGCTGCTGCAGTGCATGGCACTGCGCCAGCAGTGTGGGCAGGTTCCCAAGTACAGTGCAGTGATTTAGAACTGGAGGGCAAGTGTCTAGTCCTCGCGGCTGCTGCAGAGAAAAGCCTGGAAGTGTGACTAATGGCAAAGCTCAGCACTTACTTGTGCCAAGAAAAGGTAGAGGTTTTGCACAGGTTACAGAACTGGGCAGACTCACATTTTATTCAGCTAGAGAAAAGGGAAGGAGCTAACCAGAATACAGTCATACCTCGGGTTACAGCCGCTTCAGGTTGCGTCTTTTTGGGTTGCCGACCACCGAAACCCGGAAGTACCGGAATGGGTTACTTTGGGTTTTGGTGGTCATGCATGCGCAGAAGCACTAAATCGTGCTTTGCGCATGTGCAGAAGCGCTGAATTGCAACCGGCGCATGCGTGGACGCGGGTTGTGAACACTGCGGGTTGCAAACATGCATCCCGCACAGATCACGTTCGCAACCCAAGCATCTACTGTATTGCAGTTGCATGCCATAGCTAGTTGGGTCCTACACCCACCACCATGTATCAGGGATCGACTACTATACAATTTCAACCCTATCCTCAAACTAGAATTTACAAGGGTTGTAGATGCCACGCGCAGCACAAAAATAGAAATTTGCATAACACTTGTACAGAACCATACAATATTCAGCAGTGATTTTTGTTATGTTGCCTTAATTTGGTTGGGGGGTGGGTTTGGGGGTTTCCCCCCATTTTTTGCAATATTCATGGCTTGCCAGGTTTCCAGAATTCTTCATAGAATTGCAGAGTTGGAAGGTCCCACAAGGGTCATCTAGCCCAACCCTCTGGAAGGCAGGATAATCTTTCACCCAAGGGTGGGGGGCTTGAGGAAGGAAGAGCAGAAGACAGGCAACGAACCAAGGTGTAAGGAGAGGTTGGACTAGATGACCCTCAGGGTCCCTTCCAAGTCTACGAATCTATGAATGCAGAGGTGAAAAATAATCCCTACACTGGTGTAAAAGCCTTGTCCCCAGATGCATCTTTGGTGGGTTCTACTTGCCAACACGTGAAAACCCAGGGTCCAGGTTAACTGCATAACTTAACAAAGTTTGAAAAACTCTACCTTTATGACTTAATTTTCTAATCATCCACTCAGTTCTTTGGATACTTGCAAAATTCAGAATGGAGAGGACAGAAACTATGGTTCTTTGGGACTAGTGGGGCCAGTATATTCCCGGATGTGGCTATACTACCATGTTGTTGTTGTTTAGTTGTTTCCGACTCTTCGTGACCCCATGGACCACAGCACGCCAGGCACTCCTGTCTTCCGCTGCCCCCCGCAGTTTGGCCAAACTCATGCTGGTAGCTTTGAGAACACTGTCCAACCATCTTGTCCTCTGTCGTCCCCTTCTCCTTGTGCCCTCCATCTTTCCCAACATCAGGGTCTTTTCCAGGGAGTCTTGGGGGATTGGGCAATTAAAAGCAGCTGCTAAGCATCTTTGTGGGTTACTCTTTCCCTGATGGGGTTTCCTAGCTGTTAAAAACTGCCTCAGGACCAGAGCCGGTCCAAGACATTTTGGCACCTGTGGCAAACCACAAAATGGCATTCCCCCAAAGGAAGAAGAGGGAAGTGAAAATCTACATCAGGAACAAGAGCTGTTGATTCTGCTGCCCGAGGCAGTTGTCTCACCTTGCCTCATGGGTGGGCCAGCGCTGCTCAGGACCAAGTAACTGTAGAGCTATCCAGGACAGAATGAACACCACTCATCTAAGATAAAGCTGCCACCATCGTGTGCAAAAGTGTCAAAGATGTCTTAAAATGGGGATAGCCAATTTGGTGCACTCCTGATGTTGCTGGACAACAACTTCCATCATGCTTGACCATTAGCCATCTGGAAGGCACCACACTGGCTTCCCCTGCCTTAAAATAGATCCTGTTATTTGCTAATTGCCCAAATATCACAATGGGAATTGACTAAGATGCTTAACTCTAGTATTCAAAATAAAATAAAAAAACTCCAGAAGAGGACTTGGGAGCCATCAAACAGCATATAAATCCTGTGATAAATGAGTAAAATAAAAAGCCATTTAGGGAAAGGCTACAGAAATAACAACACTTCATAGCTGCCAAACTTTTGCAAGTGTAAAATACAATTGCGGAGAGTACTTTTTCGCTTTGCAAACACTAGGTGGCTGCAGTGCTCTGCTTTTGGTCTTGGGAATATTCTCAAGATACAAAGCTGCATTAAGGCAGCTCTTGTGGATACATTTTTCTTTTCAAATACAGTAAAAGCAAGCTCTTGGCAGGAGAACAGCAGTAATGGTGCAGAATCAGCAAAGCCACTTTTTATGAACGACATTACAGAAGTGAGGCAGGCTTGTAAATCGGTACTTTTTGAGGGTGATTAAGAATTACCTATTGACTACCAAGCAGAGAAGCTCCAACGAAGGTTGATGCATTTTTTAAATATTACGCAAAAAGACCAGCCATAACCATGAGTATTTCAGATTTCCAGCAAAAGGTATCAAAGAAGCAGTAGGCCTTTTTTCCACATGAGCTTCAATTAGGGTGCAGCATAATAAAAACTTCTCTCCTCATGAGGTGGCCAAAGTATTGGAGCCTCAACTTCACAATCTGTCCTTCCAGTGAGAACTCAGGGTTGATTTCCTTAAGAATGGATAGGTTTGATCTTCTTGCAGTCCATGGGACTCTCAAGAGTCTCCTCCAGCACCAATACTTTGGCCACCTCATGAAGACTCCCTGGAAAAGACCCTGATGTTGGGAAAGTTTGAGGGCACAAGGAGAAGCAGATGACAGAGGACGAGGTGGTTGGATAGTGTTCTTGAAGCTACCAGCATGAGTTTGACCAAACTGCGGGAGGCAGTGGAAGACAGGAGTGCCTGGTGTGCTCTGGTCCATGGGGTCATGGAGAGTCGGACACGACTAAACGACTAAATAACAACAAATAATAAAAACTATTTCCAAATGAAGCAATCAAAACTCATTATCGGGCACTATAACCCTACAACAGGTACTTGTACGTTAACCCTGGCAGCAGAAATGCCTGCTAAAAAAATACAGCCTCAGTACACGGAAAGTCCATAATTCAGCTACCTTGCTAAAGATGAGCTGCTTTGGGTTAGTACCTAGATGGGAACCTGGAATTCTATGTGGGATACTTTTGAGTTCCATGGGTGAAAGGCAGGGTATAAATCCAAACAAATAAAATAGCAAAGTCCTTTCACTGGCCTTTAAAAAAGGAACAAGGAAGGTCAACTTGCAGATTTCTGGTGCAAGAAAACTGTACAATTTGGGGGCCACCAGCAATAAGGCCCTACTCGCCACAGGCATTGACTTGCAATTGCTTAGTTACAGGAAAAGCTAGACAGGACAGAAACTCAATATATTGAACTCCAAGCTGCACCAGAGGAAAATGCAATGTACGAGCAATGTTTATTGCAGTGAATTGTTACAGAAGTAGGATACAGATCCCTCTTCCTTGTTGAGAAGTCCAGGATCATTAGGGAAAGGAGCAGAAGAACAGCAGCAGTGACCAGCAGAGGATGTGGGAAGAATAGCCTCCTGCAGAGTGTGCATTTGAGTAAGCATGGACATTTGACAGATGAGTTGCAGTGGAAGAATGATTACAAGTTGACTCAGACATCACCAGCATTTCAGTAGGGCTGGGAAGGGAGTTGGAGAGAACAATGTCATGCTCCTTCAAATCCTCCTATGCCTATTTCAGAATCTCAAAGCTGGAGAACTGAGTTTTCTCATTTCCAAACTCTCCCCAGCCACTTCTAGGATCACCCTACAATTACTAAGTCTTCTGAACTGAGGCTAAAGCTCAACACAAGAAAGGGAATTTGGGGCTCTTAAGACTTGAAACTGGGTTCCCTAAAGTATATCACATCTTCCATCTACCTGAAGCTGAAGATCCTCTTTTGAGGCCCCTTGCCATCATGTGAAGCGAGGCTGGTGATTACAACAGAGAAGGCCTTTTTGGTTGTGGCACCTCAGATCCCAGAGAACCATGCCTGGCGCTTCCTTTATGGTCTTTTCCCCATCAAGTCAAGGCTTTCTTTTTTCAATCAGGGTCTTTTGAATCCTAGGAAAGGGGTTGGCTAATCCGAGTCCCTGTAGACATTGCTGTGCTCCAGCAACCATTGCATTGGCAAGGTGGGCTTGCAGTTCAGAGTTCACGGCTGTTGCAGCCCAGTTTGCAAAGTAATGCACTGGTTTGGAGAAATACGTTTTTAAAATGATTGCATGTTTTCTGAAGTTCCACATTCTGTGGAATTCCATATAGAATATACCTGTCACAGAAACACACACTATCTACAGATTTTTCAAGTTCTCGCTGTCTCTGTGGTTGTGGATATAACTGAAAGTAAGCAAGCAGCACCTACAAAATCCTCCATTGTTTTAGAGACAGAATATTTATAGCTTGCTGCCTTTCTCCTTGTATTCTCCAGCCATGTTCCCTATTCATCATTTACCTATAACTGTTATCTAGCTCCAAGGCCAATCCTCTCCAGCTAGCTTCATAACTAAAGGTAAAGGGACCCCTGACCATTAGGTCCAGTCGTGACGACTCTGGGGTTGCGGAGCCCATCTCGCTTTATTGGCCGAGGGAGCCGGCGTACAGCTTCCGGGTCATGTGGCCAGCATGACTAAGCCACTTCTGGTGAACCAGAGAAGCACAGAAACGCTGTTTACCTTCCCGCCGGAGTGGTACCTATTTATCTACTTGCACTTTGACGTGCTTTCGAACTGCTAGGTTGGCAGGAGCAGGGACCGAGCAACGGGAGCTCACCCCATCGCAGGAATTCGAACCGCCGACCTTCTGATTGGCAAGTCCTAGGCTCTGTGGTTTAACCCACAGCGCCAAAACTACGTACCTTCAAAATCACAGTTCTATAAAATTCACATGTCCATATCCATTTAAAAATAAGAAGACAAATTGACAAAGTTCAGGCAAAGTAAATTCAGGTTGTACTCCAAGAAGTCAAACTCACGAGTAAACCCACTGAAATCAACTGGCGAAATTAACTTACATCCATTGGTGTCGATGGGTCAGAGTATGACATTGTGCTGGATGCAGCCCATAATTCACGGCTGGGGGTTTCATGGGGCAAACACATGAGCCTCCTTTAGAAAAGCAGCCTTCCTAATGCATATATTAATGCTTTTCTTCCTAGAACCTACTTGAGACACTCCTTCAAATATTAATTAGGCAGGGCCTAAATTATACATTGGGACTGAAAGGGAATGTGCTTAAGCAGCTGACATTTTTGGTGTGAGGGAGAAAAACACAGCTGACTGCTGTTTTCAACCAGAAATCGTTCTGAAGACAAGCAGCCTCCCTTTCCCTTTTCAAAAAGGTCAGAAAGCCACATATGCACTGTGGAAAGCATAAATACTACAGCTGGATAATCAGTCGGATTATTAATTAACCTAGAAATTCAGTACCACGAGACAGATTGATAGCCCACAAATGTAGTTAAGCTCTGGGGGAAGAGCAAAGATTAGATAAACATTTTTTTATTACTCAAAAGACAAAGCAATCACTAAATATCAGCTCCGATAAACGAAACATCTCAATTCACATCAGCTGTGCTTCTGAATGCAGATTGCTGGTTGATAAAAGAGGGGCCATCGCTATATTGCTACATTTTTGGAGTTAGCGCAACCTTAGGTCAATATTTTTTTATCCCAAAGGACTTGAAGTGGTGCATATGCGGTATTATTATATTATTATTATTATACCGCCCTTCAGCTGAAGATTCCAGGGCTGTTCACAACAGAAAAATTCAATACACATAACAAAACAAAAACCAATAACCCATTTCCACAAACACATTTTAAAAGCTGTAGAATGTATTACAGTGGTACCTCTGGTTACGAACTTAATTCATTCCGGAGGTCCGTTCTTAACCTGAAACCGTTCTTAATCTGGGGTACCACTTTAGCTAATGGGGTCTCCCGCTGCCGCTGCGCGATTTCTGTTCCCATCCAGAGGTAAAGTTCTTAACCCGAGGTACTACTTCCGGGTTAGCGGAGTCTGTAACCTGAAGTGTTTGTAACCCGAGGTACCACTGTATTATTTATTAAATTTGTGTATTATCATTTATTAAATTTGATACTAAATATGGTATTCTTTCATCCTCAACAATCACCCTTGTTAGGCAGGTAGGGAGTCTGTAAAATGGACCCCTCCCCATAATTCACCTGATGGGCTTCACAGCTGAATGGGCGATTTGAACCCAGGTCTCTTATGGCCTTACTGCTTTGAACCCCAACCATTTCTTTGTAGCCTCAGTGAAGAGGGTTGCTGTACTTCTAACCTTGTGAGTGAGTGACAGGTGTCTACTGACTGACTTAATACGCTGGAATGATTAAGGAACATTGACGAGCTATAGGGAGAGTGCTTTAGTGCTGTTCTCCGAATCTCTGGTTAGTTTTAACTGTGTTTTTTTAAATGTGTTGACTAGTGAATGCATGCGTGGCATGTTGTTGGCTTAGCAATCATGATTTGTTTAGGCGAAACAAAACCGCAGTCCTGGGCTTCGACATCACACTTAAGCTAGCAGTCTGCTTTGTTTAGCTGCTAATGGAAGGCAGAAGCAAATGAGGAACGCTCATGGCTTAATAAACTATACTTTATGGCTAAGCATTATTTATTAGTTGAGAAACATTTAGAAATCAACAATGGAAAAATCTCTGAAGTGTATGTAAAACATAAAACTATCGTCAAAGATGCACAGATAAAAGCATACTATGCTAGAGATAAGTATGCATAACTAAATCATGTGTCTGAACATGTTTGCTGGGGAAAAATTGGTTTCAGCTTGCATCTAAGACAGTATAGCAATAGCTGTCTTGGTATAGTATATATTATAGCAATGCCTGTCCAATGTTAATAAGGCAGGGAGATTTGATCTCTGGTTAAGGGTTCTCTCATGGAAGGGCTGGTAAACACATTGTGTCTGAGAGTCCTTGAGAAGTGACAATGTCTAAAAAGCTAAAGGGGCCCCTGACCATTAGGTCCAGTCGTGACCGACTCTGGGGTTGCGGCGCTCATCTCGCTTTATTGGCCGAGGGAGCCGGCGTTTGTCCACAGACAGCTTCCGGGTCATGTGGCCAGCATGACTAAGCCGCTTCTGGCAAACCAGAGCAGCACACGGAAACGCCGTTTACCTTCCCGCTGGAGTGGTACCTATTTATCTACTTGCACTTTGTGCTTTCAAACTGCTAGGTTGGCAGAGGCTGGGACTGAACAACGGGAGCTCACCCCTAATAAGCAACTATGCTAGATGAATAACTGGGCTAACACAAAAGGGCTGGTTTGGATGCAACCCTGAACTACAATTTAACATTATAAATTTACAAGGCAACAGCTTGCTGTTCTGTGTGAAACTGGACAAACACCACTTTACTTTAACCATAGTTAGTGGAAACAAGCCGACTGCAATCCATAGGTTGGGAAGGAGCAGGGTTGCTTTCACTAATTGTAGCAGAGTTTACATTACACTAATCTTTCAGCACAGTTTACAATAAATTGCAGTTATTATAAACGGAGATGGAACTGTCTATTTTTTATGACAGCCATAACAGAAAGTGGTGTAGGGGGTTGCTAATTCGCTAAACACTGCCAATGCAAAGCAACTCCAGACCATACAGTACACATTATTGCTTTTGTAACTAGTTTATTAAACTGTAGCCTGTCTTGTTCAGCAGAGCAGCATTCTTCAGGGTAATGGGGAAAATGTATGTTTTGTGATTTCAGAGCCCAGTTTGCTGGATTGGGCCTTCTGCCCTCTTGAAAAAGAGGACACAGAAGTGTATAAAATATGCATATAGTACTTTGTATTATATCCAATTTATATTATTTTGCGTGGGGGGTCAAAGGTTCCCAAAATAAAACAGGGCAAGAAATAAAATGTCTGACAGGGATAATGACAGCAGGAGCTTTCCCCATAATTATATTGACAGCACCTCTCCACGATTTCAGGCAGAAAAGTCTTTCCCACCATCTGCTACCAAATCCATTTTTGAACTGTACTGTAGATGACAGAGGTTGAACCTATGTCTTCCCACATGCAAACCATGTGTTCCACCATTGACTTATGGTCCCACACTCCAGTATTTATTACCACCCTACATTTTCTTAAAACTTAATTAGGCGGTCTCTTAACTGCTGGGCAGCCTTCACCAAGTTGGGGTCTTCCAGATGTTTTGGACTACAAGGCCATGTTAGTGGGTGCAAAGGTAGTGGAAGGTCATGCTAGTAGATGCAATCCAGAGAACGTTCACTTACAACTCCACTGAAGTTTCAATTTACTCAGCTCTCGAGTTTCAATTTACTTCTTCATTGTTACTTTAGCTTACCTATCTTCCGCTGGGACCGTGCGCATTGATTACAAAGTCGTTTCTGGGTCAGATTTTCCATGCCTTTCGTAACAACAGGCAGTTCTTTCCATGCCTATACCACCATTTCAAAGCGAAAAGGTGGTTTTTGTTGTCATGCTTTTTCAGCAGCAACATAACTGCTGTTAAATGCTTGCCACAACCTTCAACTTCAGTCAGAAAGAGCTAAGGAAAACAAACGCTTCCTTTTCAACTGCCTTCTGCTCTGTTTGTTGCTCGCAGGTTCAGCACAATACCTGTCTGTTTTTCAAACACGTTATACATAATAAACAACTGACAGAGTTCAAATGGAGAGCAAGAGAAGTGTTTTCTATTTTTAAAAGCTGGTAGCGCAGCAGGCAGATTAAGGAGAAGAAACCATAGCTGTGGAACACACTTTTAAAACCAGTGGCATAGATGTGAGTGCCAGCCCAGCTCACCCCTTTACCAATTTGGTCATTTATCCTTAAAAATGTATATTAGAACTTAAAATGTCAGAGCATTTTTGTATTATTTATATTTCAAGCTTCTTAATGTATCACATCGGCATCAGCAAAATGGGGAGTTATCGACTACCAAATACAACCGTTTATAAAACTTACTGCAGTTTGACTGATCTGATTAGTTAATTTTAAGGTATCACTCAATTCATTTACTATGCATAACACATTCATATTATTCTATGCTTGTCTTTGGCTGATGCTATCAAATACAAAAATTGTGCCCTAGTTAAAATATTTATGTGGTATCGGATGTTAGGTAAAGGTAAAGGTCCTCTAGATGGTTAAGTCCAGTCAAAGGTGGCTATGGGATGCAGCACTCGTCTCGCTTCAGGCTGAGGGAGCCGGTGTCTGTCCGCAGACAGCTTTCTGAGTCATGTGGCCAGCATGACTAAACAGCTTCTGGTGCAACGGGAAACCGTGATGGAAGCCAGAGTGCACGGAAATGCTGTTTACCTTCCCACTGCAGCGGTACCTATTTATCTACTTGCACTGGTGTGCTTTCGAACTGCTAGCTTGGCAGAAGCTGGGACAGAGCAACGGGAGCTCACTTCGTTGTGGGCATTCGAACCGCCAACCTTCTGACTGGCAAGCCCAAGAGACTCAGTGGTTTAGACCGCAGCGCCACCCGCATCCCTATGTCAAATGTTACTCTTACTTGAAGTAGGTTTATTGCTTTCAATGGCTCCACTTAAGGCATTACTAAGATTTTATATCAACCAATATCTATAAAATCAGAACTGCCGTACCGAGAAGGACTGCTGCAAATTTCAGATTTCTAACACAGCGGGTGTTTCAGAAGCGATGCAAAAATCTTTGCTGTTGCTGTACTATAGATTAACAGGATCTGCTTGGGAAGCTAGCACACAAAAACCTTTAGAAAGGAAATTCTGAAAAGGTATGTCTAATTCAGGACCCAGCTCTTCAAGTGTAGCACAGGGAAGGCATAAAACAGTGGCATGAGGCAGACACCTTTGCACAGAATTAAGCCTTTGCTTTTAAACCATAACCTCAGAAATGAAGCGTTGAAAGGGACATCACAATAGGCAACTCAGAGGTATCCCACATCAAGGCTAAAGAATGGCCCTGCTCTGTGCCAGAAGCAGTTTTTCCGCTGAGTCAGAGGCTTATGCATAATTCACAGGAATCTTTCAACAAGGGGCACAGTGTCCTGAAGTGGAAAGTCACACACAACTGGAATGTGGCAAACAATTCTGTGCAACAACAATGAGAGGTAGGAGACCCAACAGGACTGGCAGGGGGGAAGATTCTGCCCAGACACGGTTCCCTGACTGCCCCCGCAAAGCAACAATTTCTGTTGCTAGGCTCCAGGTCCTGCTGAACAAGAATACCCGAAAGTTTCCTTATCACCTCAACACAGATTCTTGGGATTTTCTGGTGGCTGTTCCTTTTTGTCCCCAATTTTCCTTAGCGTCAACTCCTGATGCTTTCTGTCTAACTCAGAATCAAAAAGGGGGGATACGGGTATGATGTAGAATAAGAGGGCACTGGAGTGTGATAAGAACCAAGAATGAGCTCTTCCTCCTCTTCCTCTTAGTTCAGCAGAGCATCATCAAGAGATGTTCTGGGTGGACTGTGAACTTCCTTCAAGACTCAGCCATACCAGTTTCATTCTGGCCCGTGGCAGGAAAGATTGTTACTAACTCACACGGTACCCTCAATTTATTTGGTACTTACAAAGCTAAAAACAGAAGGCAGGTTTCTGCTCCAAAGGGCCTGCGAAAGATGCATCGAAGGAAGCGAGATTCTAAAAAGGAGGGATGGGTGAGCAAGAGTAACAGGGAAGTCTAGCGCTTTGTGCAAAAGCTGTTTCAGTTGGGTAATGACCCAGGAAAAGGCAGCATAGAAAAGGTTTAAAGCCATAATGCTGTATTGTTTTTAACACTTGATTGGAAGCCGCCCAGAGTGGCTGGGGAAACTCAGCCAGATGGGCGGGGTACAAATAATAAATTATTATTATTATATTATCCAGATGTTGGGACCTGTGGTCTTCACTACGCAATTGGACTCCAGCGCCCATTAACCCCAGCCAACAATGGCCCGAGACTATGGGAACTGGAGTGCAACATCTGGAACACCACATGCTCTCTATCCTTGGTTTAAAGCAGGGATGGGAAACCTCAGGGCTGGGGGTCAAATGCAGCCCTCCAGGCCTCTCTACATGGCCCTCGGAAACCTCCAAACTTCTACATTCAGGCCCTGGCCCAAAGTCCTACCCCAAGTATTTCTGCCTAGCTGGAATATGCTCTTGAACTCTAACAATACCTCTTGCTTGTCTGAATGGAGACCAGAGGAAAGGGGAGTATAGAAACCAGTCTCCTGTACAAAGATTGCATTTGAATTCACTTCCTGCCCCCCACTTTCGCCTCTGGTGCTGCCCACCAGTGGGCCATGTCCCTCAGAAGGTTCCCCAGAGAAGAGATTGAGGTCCCTCCATCTGAAAGAGATTCTCCGCCCCCTGGGTTTGAAGGAAGGGAGAGAGCCATACAGAGGATAGACGAGGGAGCTCTGGGCCTAAAGGGTAGCAATAGGTAGGGTGTTTTTAGAGAGCATGAGATCTTCAGGCTGTTCCAAGTGGTAAAACTGAAGGAGGGTGTGTGCTGTTGGGGAAGCAACTGAGGAAGGGCGCTTCATACAGTGTGGGCAACAAGAGAGGTGAATGATTCTGGTCGCAGCATTCTGGATGAGGTGCAGACAATAGTCAGATGGAAGTTCCACACACTTCCATCTGAATACTGTACATCCAAGGAACCCCAGCTAGGATTGCTTCTATTTCCCCCTTTTTGTGATGACCCTGTACTCCAACCTGTTGTTGCTATTGTTGATACTATTATTTCTTCTATCTAGTTCATTTGTAATTGGAAATCAATAAAACACTATTTTTAAAAAATTCTGCACGTTTATCCGAACCCTGGGTAAACTATGATAATTCTATACAGGTGGTTTTTTCCCATGGTACCAAGTAGGTTGTGCTGACTAGCCCAACCTTAGACGCCCCCCATGATCCATCAACCCTTCAGTGTGCAAGTGTCCAAACACTTGGGCAAAGGGCTCAATCAGCATTGAAGCCAACAGTCCTTTCTCGTTGTTTCCCACTCAGCAACTTTTATTGAGAAGGTAGACCAGGACCCCCTCCTGGATTCAGGTGGCCTCTATGTCTAGCTGTTGCATCCAATAAGTAGAATTCATTGGAGAAGCATAGCTAACTGGCAGATGAAGACTTATCCTCCATGAATTTGTCAACCTCACTTTGAAAGCCATCAATCACCACACCTTATGGAAGCAAATTCTTTAAGCTAATTATCTGCATTCTAATAGACAGAGAGGAGAAGAAAAATCTCTATTCACCCTCAGCACACCTCCACCATACTTTTTCAGTCATCTTTTCTCCAAACTTAAACGGAAAAGAAAAGGCTTTAGCCTTTCTTCATACAGTGCTCCAGTTTTGATCATTTAGGTTGCCTTTTTCTTCTTTTCCAGTTCTGAGATACCCATTTTGAAACAGGGTACCTGTGCAGAGTATTTCAAATACAGCCACAACATAGGTTTATAATTTAAACCCTCACTTCTCCCAAAAAATAAATTAAAAAAATTGTCCAGTGGCACCTTAGAGACCAACTAAGTTTGTTCTGGGTATAAGCTTTCATGTGCATGCACACTTCTTCAGATACACAAGTCACCAGACCCTTATATATAGTGGGAGGGTGGGGTGGGGGTTTTCTCAGAAAGGTAGTAGGAGATGGATAATTGACTCAATGGGTATGGTAAACCTGTTGACGACTGTTAATGACTGCAATTAGTCCAAAAGGAAAAAGCAAGGGATAGTATGCAGGTGACCAAAAATAGCTACTGGACAGCTTTATTTATTTTGACTGCGTCAGACCAACACGGCTACCTACCTGAATCTTCTCCCAAAACCTTTATATAAATCTTTCCCCTAAAAATTCCTATCTTTTCGACATCATTGCCCACCAATAATCCCAGGAAGTGAATTGGTTAAACGAGGCTCAACTCTCTAGACTGTGTCTAGAGAAGGGTTGCCCAAACTTGGGTCTCCAGCTGTTTTGGGGCTACAATTCCTATCATCCCTAGCTAGCAGCACAAGTTAAGAGACCCAAGTTTGGGAATCTAGAGTATCCAGATTAGAAGCACCATCAGCAAGCATCACCCAAAGGCATCTTCTGGCTTACACAAATTCTACACAGAAGACCCAACAGAGGCAACAGTTTTGAAGCAAGCAGCAGCACCTCCTTCTATGTGCAGCATAAAATCTCAACCTCAAGCCGTTATGTTGGGAAGAAGGGCTGGGCAGCAGGCAGAGAGGAAGGAAATCTAGACGGCCGCTTTCTGAGCAGACGCCACCAGAGAGATGTACAGCCAGATCGTGAGACACACATTTTCGAGAGGGACACAAGCCATGGCATGCTGAAGAAACACATTGATTAGTGAAATGCAAAGGAAGTGAAAGCAGGTTACCTGAAGGCTTAGTCAGCTTTGATGAAAACATAGGGGCAGGTTTCTCCTTTTCCTTGACAGAAGCAACTCCTCTCTCAGCTCCCTTTCCTACACTGTCTAACTTTTTCTCTGCTGGCAAAGGAGTAGCATCAGCTGGGGGCGAGATCTCTTTCGCTGCTTCAGGCACTTCTCTGTCCAGTTTCACAGAGGGTTTTCCCAAGGCAGGACCTCTCTCTTCATTTTTGACTTGCACATTCTTCAAAGAAAGGTCGTGGGCCACCTCTTGGTAAGGAGACAGCCTTGCCTCCGATTCAAATGCATCACGGGGCTCTCTGCTTTCCATCTCCTTCCACACATCTTTTTCCATCACCGACTTAGCAGCCTGATAAGGAGCTGTGGGGAAATCATCCGTCTCTGGAGAGGATTCTGCAGACAGCACAATTTTGTCTCCCACTTTGAGCTCCTTGGGAACAGGGAAATAACCTGCGCCAGTACGTAGTTCTTCCATGTCTAGTTCCTTCCATGTCTTCTCCTCCTTTGCTACTTCTGGAGCCCAAACAGTGGGTGCATTTTTGGAGGGTTCAGTCTGAGGCTGGAAGGATTCTAAGTAAGGCTTGCTAAGGGAAGTAGGCAACTGCTTCTGCTTCTCCTCCCAACCTTCCTTGGATACAATCTTAGCAGCAGATGCGGTGCTTTTCTCTTTCACAGCTTCCCTCTCTTTCTGAGCAAGGACAGGTTCTTGACAACTACCAAATAAGTCACTTTTCCCAGGTGCTTTCTCGTCAGGCTCGGCATATTCAGGCACAGGTTGGGAAACACATTCTGAAATCACCTCCTTAGATATCTCTGCAACGGCCGGCAAAGCAGATTCATTGGGAACCTTCGTTTCTTTAACTAAGTCGCATGCAATGGATATATAAGAATTCTCCAAGTCTTCCGCAGTTGTACCATTCTTATGTCCGGGTTCAACCTTGGTTTCCTGTGCTTGACTTGCGGGTACATTCATTGCCTCCTGATACGAGGGAGGCTCCTCAGACTTCTGCATTACATTCTCGTAGTCGTTCTCGTAATCGCCAGCAAAAGCTTCCGAAGGGGAGGCTTCGGTTTGCACAGCAGGAGCAACCACCCCAACAGCGCCTGCATTCAACGGTGCTTCCATGACAATATCTGGCAAGACAGGGGAAGGAGCTGTTTCAGACCCTCCTTCAAAGGAGGGGCAGAGCTGCACGGCCGCATTCAAGGGCTCTTGCGACGACTCGGACACCTGAACCAAATCGATCTTCGTTTCGTGAGCAAGTTTGGGACTAACTGCATCATGAAGTTCGCTCTCATATGCTTCTTGCACTAAATCAGGAGTAAGACCTTCGGGCATATTGGCCAGAGCATCAGTAGACGCCAGCAGATTCTCAGCTTTATCAGATTCAGCATTCTTGCCCTGGCCGCTTGCCAACTCATTGTGGGCAACGCTTGGTTCTGTGCCAAAATGGGCCTTCATCTCTGCTATCTTTTTCTCGTCTGTTTTATTTTCAGAGGCCTGCTCCTCCACCAGAGACTTGGCTGTGCTGCCCTCGACTGTCACAGCTGATTCAAACTTGGCACAAGTAATGTAAGCTTCTGAAAATTCTTTTGAGGCTTCTGGAGTGCTGGGGAAAGAAATATCTTCATTGCTGCTTTCATGCTTCTTCTCGCTCTCTTTTCCAAAGTCTTTTTCTACCGGCAGAGTCTGAGCCTCCTCCGTGTCATATTTACCTACACCGTCCATCTGACTCCTAGCCATTTCTTTCAAACTGCTGCTTTCATTGCTAGCCCATGATGGTTCAAAAGGCTTGAAGTCCACATAGTCGTCCCTTGCAGAAAGGTCTACGAAAGCCATATTTTCGTCGGCATCGTGCTTTCGGTCTTCAAGAGATGCATCGTTATCGTGCTTCACAAACAGCTCGACAGGAGATTCTGGAGAAGAGTCCTGCTGGTGCGCAGATAGTTTTTCTATATTAAACACTTCATTGGTGCCTACTGGTTCCTTGGTCTGAGATGAAAAGAATAGCCCTGTCCCAGTGTCAGAGGGCACTGCTTCCGAAGGTTTCGCTTCTGAACCACCAGCATCTTCAAGGAACGGGTTCCGTGCGTTTTTGGTAGCAGCGGTAAATGCCTGGCTTTCAACCTGACCGTAACTGCCCTTTGTAGATAGCTCGCCTGATACTGCGTTGGGGGCTGTGTAGTCTTTAAAAGGATTGGCTGAGAGAGGAGAGAGAGAGGGAAGAGAAGCGGTAGCGTCAAGGGGGGCTGCAGCGAAATCTTCTCGCCATGCACGACCCAGCTGCTCCTGCAAGTCCATACCTTTGTCTGTGGCCGTGGACAGAAAGGAAAGTTAGCGAAGAGTGCAAGTGGTCTGAAAGTTAAGGCAAGTTTTAACGACAAGATCCCCCCAAAAAAACACAGTAGCTAGCTCTCAACGCTTACACCTAGAAAGGTTAGTAGGGAAAGCATGCAATATTAAAGCTAAGAGAGGGTAAATGTAAATGAAGCAGCAAATGTTGTGCAATCCAATAAGGTTAGGGGAGAGCTTAGAGCAATGCAAAGTACACAGGTTTTACAGAACAAGCCTGAGAAATAGGTCTCATTCTCCTACCCCCTCTTTTTTTTTTGGAAAAAAGCAAGTGAATAATAATAACCCCGTGAAGAAATAATATTGATGTTCTCTTAACCATAGCCAAGAGAGCAGGAGAAGGCGTTAAGTAATGCATTTCCTCTCCCTCCCAAGTCTTCAACTAGGGTTTCCATATTTTGAAGAGAGAGAAAAGAGGACGCTACGACGGCCATTAATAGCAAATGAATGCAGTTTGTCTCAAACCTTACTCCTGAAAAAGAAGGTGTGTCCTAGGAACTGAGGACTCACCGCAACCCTACTTAACACCAACTATGCTTAAGACTGAGTAGGTTCCCTCCGAACCAGCATTTGCAAACCAGCTTCAAGCCCGGGTAACAAGGGGAATCCTGCTTAGCATTAACCATAGTTAAGAGCCAATGTGAATGTTAACAGTAAACTGGGGAATAAATACAAGGAGGAAGAGGAAAACTCAAAGAATCTGAAGCCCAGTCTCTTAACTATATACCGTATTTTTCGCTCTATAAGACACACCAGACCATAAGACACACCTAGTTTTTGGAGGAGGAAAACAAGAAAAAATAATATTCTGAATCTCAGAAGCCAGAACAGCAAGAGGGACCTCTGCGCAGCGATCCCTCTTGCTGTTCTGGCTTCTGGGATAGCTGCGAAGCCTGCATTCGCTCCATAAGACACACACACATTTCCCCTTGCTTTTTAGGAGGGAAAAAGTGAGTCTTATAGAGCAAAAAATACGGTAATTAAGAGATTGGCAGGGTTACCTTCATCATACACTCGACAGGTGAAAAGACGAAGCAATTCCAAGTATGGTAAACTGCATTAATGCTAACAGTTCATTAATTGTAACCAATTAGAGCCAACTCTATATCAGCAAAAGCAACTACACCTTTAATAGTTATTCTGTTAATAGTAGCTACAAGGTGTTCCTAGGGGAAAGTTCCAAGAATTCATGGACAGCTGCAGTTTAACTGCAAAACAGAAACTGCCAAAGTTTGAATTTCGAGCCACTTCGAAACAAACAAAACATGTTTTGCAAATTTAGGAGACTTTACTATTCTTGGATCCTCGACAACTTTTTTTTTTAGTAAATACATCTAGAAACTATTAGTGGGAAAGGAAAACGCAAAGGACACGGAGGGGTGGGGGCATACTCTAATGCAAAAGGCTAGCTGAAATAACTTGCCTGCAGAAGAGTGCATCAGAGGGTCAGATGCAACAGGAAGAGCAAAAAGGGTCTCATCTGAAAAACAAATACAGTATGACCTCAGCAGAAATAAATGTGGAAAATGAGCTCAAAGAAGGGAAAGAGGGAGAAGAGAGTATTCAGCATTCATATTTTTAGCAGATATTTTACACCCATATTTAAAAAGAACTAAACGAGAGAATTCGCATGCAGGATTACTCTGTTTGTCACAAAGTGGAAAAGCTTCTGCTAAGGAACACTCCTCCCCATTCCACCCGCCCCCCCCCAGGCCACTTGCCCCAATCTTAGCTGCAAGCCTAAATAGGAACGCCCAGGAATATTGACTCAGGATCCACCAGCCAAAAAATTCCAGGGCGTTTCATCCGCTACACTTATTTGCTAATGTGGGTCATTAACAGGTCACTTAAAACTCCACCCAGAATTCCACACAAGCAGATGTGTTTCACACGGTTACTCTCCTAAGATGAGAATCAAGAGTCCCTAATTTTAGCACGCTTCCCCTTCACACATTCGCCCCCTAAACATATGAGCGTTAAGTACGTTAAGGAATTGAATCTCTCAGGGGTGGGGATAGCTATTGCTAATTGACTTCAGAAATAAGAAAAAGATGTTTTAATATAATATTTGGGACTGTTTTAAATGATACATAAAAGCAAAGCAGGTTGTATAAAATCATGAAATAGCACAGGCAGGATCAGTGCACTGACTTAACAGTCTCAAGAGTGCATGTATATCCACTTAATCACGTACCAAGGTTGAGCTAACATATTTCCACTGAAGCAAAGAGCAAAAGAGCTTTGATTTAACCATTAGCCCTCGCCCAAGTCTTATACGCCCTCCAGTTCACCTCTTGTGATCAACTATTTCAAGAGCGTAGTATCGGCAGGATAATTACTAGCTATCCTTCCTGACTGATCCAAGAAGCAAAGAAAAGTGTTATGCAAAGGGCGCCACCTGTGCCCCGCAGGAGAGCTCTGCCAGAGCCTCACTTAATGAGGCAACATGTGAACTTGGTGGGAAAGCGATTAAAGGACTAAGAGCAAACCAGTGCACATCTAAGATGATGCAAAAGCTGAGCAACGCACACCATAGCAGCTGACCATCAACAATAGGGAATGGCTGGCTTGAATTATGAACTATACGGTGTTGTGTTTGTCATGAGGCCGGAGGAACATCGCCCGGCTGTGAGGCACAAAGACCGCTCCCTACAAAGCCCTTTCCACCTGGCCTGGGGGGCAAGGCCCAGACTCATCAGCCCCACTGAAGAGGCTCCTCATGAGGCCGGAGGAACGTCGCCCAGCTATTGTTTCATTGATTTATTTATTTAATATGCTGTAAACCGTGTTGAGATTTTTATTAAAAAATATAAAGTGGTATAAAGGTAAAGGGACCCCTGACCATTAGGTCCAGTCGTGACCGACTCTGGGGTTGCGGCGCTCATCTCGCTTTATTGGCCGAGGGAGCCGGCATACAGCTTCCGGGTCATGTGGCCAGCATGACTAAGCCGCTTCTGGCGAACCAGAACAGCACACGGAAACGCCGTTTACCTTCCTGCCGGAGTGGTACCTATTTATCTACTTGCACTTTGATGTGCTTTCGAACTGCTAGGTTGGCAGGAGCAGAGACCGAGCAAAAGGAGCTCACCCCGTTGCGGGGATTCGAACCGCCGACCTTCTGATCAGCAGGTCCTAGGCTCTGTGGTTTTACCCACAGCGCCACCCACGTCCCTATAAAGTGGTATAGAAATTTATAAATAAATAAATAAAGCCTGCTGGATGTTGTTTGCATCTCCCAAACCTCGCAAGTGCATGCCCAAAGGGACTGTTTTCAGGTGCCAGCTGCAGAAAGCATCACCATTGCTGTTTTTAGTGCATACCACCTACATGTTTTTGCTGAAAATTCCTTGGGTGGCCAAGGAAGCCAACATGAATATAATGCATTATACTGGGCTACCTTCTAGAAGGCTGATTACAAGCCTCAGTTATTTCAGAATATGGGAGCCAGACTTCTGCCCAGAGTTATGCCACACTGAACGGAACTTGTTTTAAGAGATCTGCCCCGGCTTTCAGTGTTTTTATGGGTCCAATTCAAGGTGCCGATTTTGTCCATACTGGATAGCATGGCTGCCATACAGTCAATCTCTACTGGCGAATAAGTACCATAATTCCAAGCAGGAAGAAAGACTTTTTAGTGGTGAATTCTTTGCTCTAGAACGCCATCCAATTATCACTATTCTGGAGACAATATTATTATTATTATTATTATTATTATTATTATTATTATTATTATTATTATCCACTGCATTTAGTGGGTCTTTTCCTGCTTCCTGCAGTTGCTTTCCCTCTCTTGTGTTTTAAAATAAAATAATTATATTTCTACGTAGTTTTACTATAGTCCACTTTTTTAATTCTGTTATGGTTTTGTCCTCGTTAGCGAACCTGGTTATTATTTTACCCAGACAGTGGCCTAGAAACATCAAAGATACACTATGATTAACATTTCCCAACTTTCTTAGGGTTGTGTGGAGTTACATCATACACATCCACACACACACACACACACACACACACACACACACCCTCTTGGCCCTGAAACTGCTGAAAAACACAAAACGGGAGAGACGCTTTGCAGCATAAACTTAAATGGTGTCCTGCTGATTTGTACACATTCTACTTCCAAAGCATCAAGTATAAAATGGAGCCAATCTTTATTTGGTCTTTGATTTCTTGAAAGCATTAAGCCGCACAAAGAGATCAGATTACTGCACTGCTCAGGTTGCCAAGTAAAGCATCTGAGAATTAAGGAATGTTAGTCTGCCTCTGTATGATTACTCAACAAAGCAGAGATCCGGCAGAGGAGAACAAAGATGTGCATTGCAAAACCAAGGCGCTATTAATGCATGCATTTATTTGCACAAGATGCAGAAAATGGTGTGGGTGATTATCTCATCCTAGCTTTTACATTGCCTGGTTTCCAAATTTTAAGGGATAGATTATTATTATTTATTGAATTTATACCCTGGCCTCCCTCCTGAAGAAACCCTGGGTTATCAAAATTGTGTAAAGGGAATTATTAAGAGGATGGCTGAAGCACTTCGTGGGAAGCTGCAGAGTGCAAAGTTTATTGCTACATGGCATCTGAAAAACAGCTTTCTCCATATTGTAGGTTAAAGGTAAAGGGACCCCTGACCATTAGGTCCAGTCGTGGACGACTCTGGGGTTGCGGCAGTCATCTCACTATATTGGCCAAGGGAGCCGGCGTGCAGCTTCCGGGTCATGTGGCCAGCATGACTAAGCCGCTTCTGGTGAACCAGAGCAGCGCACAGAAACGCCGTTTACCTTCCCACCGGAGCAGTACCTATTTATCTACTTGCACTTTGATGTGTAAGTGCTGCTCATGCAAGCAGAGATTGGTGCAGATTGATACAACATATTTTGCTTTCAGTTTATACTGCTACCCTATTATCTGTTAAAAGGGCTTGAGAAAGTGTGCACCATAATGTCCGTTTGGAACATTTTAATTATTTATGCATAGCTAGACAAGCATCACTTTGGACAGTGAGTTATGAGATGGATTTCCACATTAAAATTTGACCTTCGCGAAAATCTGCTGGCTGAAATGAGAACAATTAAATGGTATTGATGAGGACTGTCAGACATTTGAAATGTTTATTTATTTAAACATAGAATCATAGGATCACACCCTGCAATGGAGGAATCTCAGCCTTTTTAATGGATCGTTTCTAAATGTGCATGTTATCAAAACCTTTCCAAGTTATTAAATTGCAAAATAGCAACCACTACTTATCATCAGAAGACAACACTACCATTAATATCTATTCTTTTGGCTTATTTAAAGTTGTAAATGCAAAACCGTCTTAAGAATTGTCCCTTAATGGCATACAAGTATGAAATGTGGGCATGCAGACTCTAATACTGAAGTTATGCATCCATTTACTATTTCAGAGAAGACACACCCCCTTTAAGGAGAGGGAGCACTAAAGTCAACGAGGCGGCAAAACAGGAATTATTTGTTCTGCTGCACAGGAACACACCTCAAAACCCTTGATTCCACAATCAACAGGAATCCTGCTCAAAGTATCTTAACTCCTGGTCTCATACGAACATAACTATCTCACACTGGTGTATTAACTCCTATTGGCAGTGGTTCTCCAAGACTGAAATACTGAACCCTCACACTCACAAGAAGTTGATACATGAAAGAGAAGGGTTCAGAGGTCACAGAAGAGTATCCCAGAAGATAGGATTAATGGGAAGGGGCCCTGTTTGCCCCTAGGCCCCAATTTATTGAACAATGTAATTTAGTTATTGTCAAAGGCTTTTTAAAAAATGGAATGCAAGTAGTAATCCCTTTAAGGATACGTTTTAGATTCACATTTATCATTTAGTTGCTTTCAAATGTTTACAAAAGAAGAAGGGTATAAATACCATCTTAAATGATTTGCCAAGAGAAATCATCCATCCTAGAAAGATAAGAGCTAGAATTTAAGTTGATTGTCACTTAGGACGGATCATCAGGTATCAACAGTGGCACACAACCCCACACACCCCACCACTACCACCCTTCTCAGCTTCCTGGGATTGACTCCTCCTCTTCCTGAAGCACTAATAGGAGAAGTGAGGCTTCCTGGAACACTATAACAGGAGAGGTGAGGCTTCTACTTGCCAGGTGCATAGGACTGTACCAAAATATGGCAAGTAGGAGCCTCCATACTCTGGCCACAGAGAGGCTTAAATACTAGTCCAGCTTTGACTACAAAAACATTAGTACAAGCACTGGAACGAAAAACAATGAGAAAACAGATCAAACAAGGCCGCCGAAAACTTACTTGCAGCCATTCTGGCATTATTACAAAGCCATTACGAACTTACAACTATTATGCAAATTCAACAGTGAAATAAACAACGGACATTTGTACAACAGTGGCATCCGCTGATTCCCAGATGCTTCCATTCCCTGCTTCCGTACACATTTAGTATGTACAGCTACAACTGGCTTTCCCCCTCAATAATGACTAGACTTTCATAAAATCAAGTTTGTTTTGGCAGAGAACAGAAGGTAATGATTTAATATCTGTTCCCTACATACTGGCGTTTGAACCTTTTGAACTCAAATCATAACCTTCAAAAATATTAAATTGCCTCAACGAATCTGCATACATTTCTAAACAAGAAAATACGCCCAGTGCAACAACAGAGGAGGGCAAAAGCCATTTTGCAGAAGTCTTCCGAAACAATGTTATCAGAACAGTTACACTCTGCCAAAGCTATCATATCACGCTGAAAACACATAAGCTCTTGACAATCATGAGGTCTCCATACAACCAGACTTGCAAAAGAGAAGTCACAGCCCAACCCCTGTCTTATTTGCTGTACTCTGGAAGAATTCCCAGGGCCCCACTGTTTGCAACTGTTTCCCACTCATGCCTGGGAAAATGTAAGGCTCTCTCAAGGTCATCGAAAGTATGGGCAGGGATGGGGCAACGCTTTGGGTTCAGAGGCCCATGTTGGAAGTCTGTGCCAGTTTTTGCTAAGCTGTTGCAGGCAGGCTGCCAGTGTGGCTAGCCCACCTGTCTGAGGCTCTCAGCCTGCGTGAACTGGCTGGGGAATAAAAGCTCTGTGGGGGGGGAAAGAAAGCCCCATGTGTTCTCAGCAAGGCATTGTAGAGGGATGCAAGCAAAACCATATACTGAAGGAAGGGAAAATGAGAGAGAAAAGAGAACCAGCGGAGAAGGCTGAATCCCCAAGAAAGAGCGAACACAGCGAGACACACAAATGCAGGGGAAAAGAATAAATTTTAGAAATTGAAAGATTTACATGTGGAGAGATGTGTGGTAGTGTAAAGAGAAGGATGTGTTTTGAAGGAGCATGTGCCGGGAAGAATGGCAGGTGGCAGAAAGGGTCTGACTCTACGCCAATCGATGCATTGACTCAAGACAGCCTTGTGGAAGTTCAAAGTTGAGTACATATTGAGCTGGTGATGTCAAAGGAATAAACAACTACCTGACGTTTAGAAGACATCTGAAGGCAGCCCTGTTTAGGGAAGTTTTTTAATGACTGATGTTTTGATGTGTTTTTAATCTCCTGTTGGAAACCACCCAGAGTGGCTGAGGAAACCAATAATAATAATAATAATAATAATAATAATAATAATAATAATAATAATAATTGCTTGGCATTCTTATTTTTCAAATAAGCACATATTCCCACCCACCCTTCAGGCCAAGCACTGAGACTTGAAGGTCAACAGTGGAGAAGCTACATGTGGAAATATGGTCTTTAGGAAGAACCAGAAGGGACATGAAGGGTTAAGCACTGACCCTCCTAGGCACAAACCTCCTGACTGGGAGAGATCCAACTGCAACTCCTAGGATGAGAAGCACATTGTAATCCTGAAGGCAGGGGAGTGCCTTACATCTGATCTTTTTAAGCTACTCTGGAAAGTCTTTGATGTGAAATAATGGGATAGATGCTTTAGATAAAGGGGGAGAAGAACAGATTGGAAGGTAAGTTGACTACAGGTAGAGGGAGAAGGCAGTAAAAGTTGTGAGAATTGGGGGAAGGGAAACCAGGAGGATAATTGTGTGTTATAGTAGCGCAGAGAGAAGCAAGTTCTGGAGTACAGAGGGGAAAACGAGGGAGGGTTTAACAGGGGTTTGTTTCAATGAGAAAAGGGAGTTCATCCCAACAGCATATGAAAGCTGAGATGAGCTAAAAGCATGTGGAGAGGATGACAGGTATTCAAGGTAAGTTTCCAACAGCACACCTTCTCAGGTAAACATTTGGGAACAATGCAAATACCCAGTGACATACTCTTGAGCTGCTGCCAAAACTTTAAAGTTGTTTTCCTTTAATATTACTGTAAATAGAAATAGGATTTATGGTGAAACCTTACCAGAACTGCAGTCCTTGTGTTCAGAAGGAAAAATATGATACAATTCAAGAAGGCATTTACATGCGAAGCCTACCAAGACTTAACTAAAGTTGTGCATTCTCTATGTATCCACCAGAGGTGGGGGAGCCAAAATGCTGTTCTCCAGATGTTGGTGGTAAACTACAGCTCCCATCTTCCCAGATAATCAGCCATGCTGGATGATGTAAGCTGTAGTACAACATCCCAGTCTCCCTCCAGGTCAATCACGAATGGTAACCAAGACAAACCACAAGCTCACGTTCCGATGAAGCACCAAGGAAAACTATGACTTAGCTCACAGCAAGACCAGATAAGCAAAGTAGCCACAATCTCCTTTCTAGGGGGGGCCCCCCGCACATTTTCGCGCTAAACCATAGTTTAGCTTGATGACTTCGGCATATTCTTCTCCCTGTTGCTCTGCTATGCTTTCAGCATGACTGGAGACAGTGTGCATCTCCACTGAAGGACTGATAGGGCCTGCTCAACCTGGCAAAACTCCATGCCAGTACAAAAATGTGGCGGGTTCTTATCCAAGAGATGTTGTTTGCAGATGACACAGCTTTGACAACGCACTCTGGGGAAGCTCTACAAAGACTCATCTCAAACATTTTGCCCAAGCCCACAGGGAGTTTGGCCTAACCATCAGCCTGGCGAAGAGTCATGATGTCGCCAGCTCTCCATACATCAGAACTGGGGAAAACACACTAGAGGTGGTAGACAATCCCGTCTACCTGGGCTCCACCATAACCAGCAACCTCTCCATCAACTCTGAGCTGGACAAGGCAGCTATGGCAATGGCTTGCCTCTCCAAAAGGGTTTAATAATAATAATAATTTATTCTTTATACCCCGCCCATCTGGCTGGGCTTCCCCAGCCACTCTGGGCGGCTTCCAACAAAACACTAAAATACAATAACCTATTCAACATTAAAAGCTTCCCTAAACAGGGCATGGGAGAATGTGATGCTAACGACCAATACCACAATGAAGGTCTACCTGCTTGCGTGTTGAGCACGCTGCTTTATGCAAGTGAGTCATAGGCAAATTACAGCCTTCCATATGCAGTGTATCAGAAAGATTTTGGGCATCACATGGCAGGGCGCCAAGTTGACGACCAGAGTTGAAAGTATCATTTCCACTGTGTGTGTGTGTTTCTCCTTCTTGCATACTGGGACAAGTGATCTGTTGTAAGAGCAAGCTACCATCAAGCAATGTAGCTGAGATCATAGAAATTGTAGAACTGTTGCATTGGACGGGATCCCGAGGGTCATCTAGTCCAACCCCCTGGCGAACAGACACCTAGCTTATATATCTGAGTTTCTAACACTGTACTGTGCTGTTAGAAGATCTGGCTATGTGGCGGAGGAATCCCATCTTGGGAATCCCAGCTTTCATGTTGAAATAATGAGTTTCTAGTCCTTAAGGCTGCAGAAGCAAACTTGAGAACATGTAGGCAATCAGCATCTGATGAAGACTCAAAGTGGCCGGGGAAGATAGCACTCCTGGATTCAAGAGTTTTCACTGTGGCCAGCTGGATGCCTGCGGGAAACTGGCAAGCAGAACCTAAACACAAGACCATTCTCCCCTCCTATGGCTTCCTGCAACTAGAAGCAGTGATGCCTTCAACCATAGAGGAAAAGCATAGCCACCCTGGCTAGTGGCCATTGACAGCCTTAGTTAACTATGCACTGCATGAAGTACTTTCTATTATCTGTCCTGAATCTTCCAACTAGATTTCCACAAGCTCTATACAGTATTTATGAAAAAGGGAGAAAAACCTCTCTCTATCTACTTCTTCTGTGCCATGAACTCACCTCAACCTGTCCTAGCACCTACCTACTTCTTCCCTTCTGATTATTTCCACTGCTCGTTACCATATCCCAGGTTGTTCAAAAGATTAACTGCAAAATTAGGCAAACAATAATAATAATGCAAATTTGCTGAAACTGCATAATTTTTGCAAACAGCAGGGTATGAGCTTGTTTTTGACAAGTTAAGGTCATGGCTAGATGCAGCATCTTCATAAACAAGAATCTGGTTACACACTAGGAAGCGAGATGCCAAGGTCAAAAGACCGAGCAGTTTCAAGCACCTCAATTAGAAAATGCATGCTTCCATTTATATCCACGGCAAGCCAATTTTTAGCCAAGCTTTTCACAATCTACACTCTAGAACTGAACTCCTGCATTTAAACAATATGTGCAGTGAACACAGAATTCAATTCCTGTGCTAAATGTCCACATTTACTCTCTTACTAATAACACAGTAAAAAAAAATCCGCTGCAGGAGGACAAACTATTAGAAGTGAGTCAGAGTTAGCAGTTAGCTATAGAGGATGCTCAGAGTTAGAGCTTTATCAGTTCTTAGTGATTGTTCATTGGGTCATAAGCATCCCAGCACCAGCTTTTAGTGGAGCAACTTCAGCCAAAAAACAATTCAAAGGCTATAAAGGTAAAGGTACCCCTGACCGTTAGGTCCAGTCACGAACGACTCTGGGGTTGCGGTGCTCATCTCGTTCTATAGGCCGAGGGAGCCGGTGTTTGTCCACAGACAGCTTCCGGGTCATGTGGCCAGCATGACTAAGCTGCTTCTGGCGAACCAGAGCAGCGCATGGAAACACAGTTTACCTTCCCGCTGCAGCAGTACCTATTTATCTACTTGCACTTTGACGTGCTTTCAAACTGCTAGGTGGGCAGGAGCTTGGACTGAACAACAGGAGCTCACCCCATCGTGGGGATTCGAACCACCGACCTTCTGATCGGCAAGCCCTAGGATAGCTCAAATGTACTCATCCGCTGGGGTTGCTAGTGCAAAGCTCTGAACCATGCTGTCAAGCCATGTGCATTAGACTCCTCCTCCACGAGACAATCCAACCACGTGCTGCATTAACAGGCAAGCCTCGGCTACCCACACAAACACTCCATTTGAATGAATCAGCATGAAGAGAAGTTCAAAAATTGCTCTCGACATGTGGATTGCCAACACAGCCAAATACTTTTCAAGTGAGCGTGGTTATTCACACACAGAGCACTCTTACCTTTCTGAAGTATGAAACAACATTCCACTGAAAGAGAACAACCCTTCAAAATTCTTTGCTCGTCTCAAACAGGAAGCAAAGCTTGCATTACATAAATATATCCAAATTCAGTGTGCTAAATTCACAAAATTCAATTCTGTATACAGCGATGTATTAAAAGTTAAGTAGGATTTCCAGTGCTACACAAAGTAGCTGCAGAAATATGCCAAAATGTATCGACACTATTATTTAAGGGCCATGACGCAATCGACCTGCCCCTATATACCCGTGCTACTGGAGAATTACTGTGTAATTAAGCATTTTGCAGAAGGGAGCTGACAGAATCCGGACCTCTGTTACTTCAGAATGCAAGTTGTGGTTGGTGAGGGGACATACATGTTTTTAATTTCCCACATGCAAAAACCTCTCTGTATGTAGTAAACCAGAATATCAAGGAGAGACAGCTTTCAATACAGTAATCTCCCTGATGGGTTACTTTACATCATGCAAGTAGTGTTTCATATGGCAAGGCACAAATGGGACACATCCACCTGCTGTCAAGGGCGCGGAGAGAACACCTGCAGAAATGGGGAGACCTACCTAATCAGCACATGAAAAGACCAACATTTTAGTGGGATCAAATGAAAGAATCACTGGGTTCTAGAAATGATGAAACTGCAGGAAGCAGAACACCCCTTGTTTTGAATTTGGGGAGAAGGAGTAGCATTTTCCAATGAAGGGGAAGTGTAAGAGGGGAATACTAGGAGGAAAGACATCCACTTATTTATGGGGGAAAGAGGGGGGAAATGTGCAACCAGAGATTGACAGCACAGTAGCAAATATGTGATTGATAGAGTAGCAAAGTGAGGATAACTGTATATTCCATAAACAAGGAGAATACACCTAGTTAATACTTGGATGAATACCCAAGATTCTCTGGAGATCAGACAGCAGCTTCACAAATGTTTTCTCCCTTCAGGACTTTGGCAAGTTTCTGGTTCCATTTAATTCTAACCGTTCTATTTTCATTTAGGAATAACAAAACCACTAGCCACTCTCCCAAGCAGTCACAGAATTCTTGTGACAATTCCCACCCTGGCCAGATTATAAAGTCCAAGTTCTTCCACAGAAACACACACACACACCCCTTCCTACTATATAAACGTTTGCAACACAAGACAAGGATTTCTTGCTGTCATTTTAAACTATCTTAACTATTAATCCACTTTTATTTGCATCTCATTTGTGGGAATCAAGTTTGTAGCTAAAACACATCAAGTCCATTTGTGATTGTTCTGATGCTTATACAATGTTCTTTCTACCGAAGTCTTTCCTTTTACTCCTCTTCGCCCTACTTTGAGACTGTACCTTATTAAGCTTCAGAGTGTTTCGATACATCATTCTCTTTCTTGTAATTCCAGGAAACTTGGGCATAGCCTAGGCTACCTGAACAATTGCATCTTCCTATATGAACCTCCCAATGTGATCCTCAGGTGAGCACCTTCTCTCAACCCAATCAACTTCAGAAGCACAGTTGGTTGTGACACAAGAGAGAGCATTTTCTGTGGTGGCTCCCATATTGTGGAATTCCCTCCCAAGAAAGGTTAGACTGGCTCCAACTTTATCATCCTTCTGCTAGCAAGCTAAGACCTTCCTGCTCAGACAGGACTCTGAAAACTAAGGTACTGGCATGCTGATCAATGGCCTACTTATTAGGGCAACTGTATTTTCCCTGCTGGTGCTAAATATGTTCTGATGTAATTTAATTATTTTTTTAACTAGTTCGTTTTTATTGCTTTGTATTTTATAATATTGTTTTGAAATGTTGTGAGGTATCAACACACTAAACACGTTTTGATACATTGTGCACAACTGCAGAGAAACTACTTTCACTACACTTATCCCCTAGGATGGCTAAAGGGCAAAGAGCATCTATTTCCATGTTTTCTCAACACCAGATTGCTATCATATACTTCTATCAAGAACTACTTTAGAATTCATTATGTGTTTTTGTATATTTGTTTTTGTAAAATCTTAATAAATATTTCTTAAAAAAAAATATCATATACTTCTATCAAGAACTACTTTAGAATTCATTCTGAATGCAGCACTGTCAGAGAATATCCAGAGGTTTTAAGACCCGTCTCATAGCATACCCATCTCATACACAGAAAGTGAACATCTACAGACATGCCTTTAAAAACTAATACTGCACTATTTCTGCAGCATCCATTTTTGCTTCTGCATTATTAAAGGCACTACCAAGAATGACAAAGGGGACTGGAAAATACTACAGCACTTGGATTTCCAGCTGTTTCATGCTTATTTCTAATCCTTAAAACAGCATGAAATTTGGTGGGAATTTAGTGCTGTATTTATTATGCAGCTGCTGCTTCTCTTTTCTTTAACATTTTATTTTTATTCTGTAACATTAACAACCATCAGTGACACCAAAGGGAGTGCAGTATGTAAGCATGAAATGCACAATGAATGAAATTAGCACATGATCCTAACTCTTTTTTTTAAAGAATTGTAATATTATTTTTGCATTTGTATCCTCCCAGTAAGTCTCTCCATAAAGTATTGTGTGAATGTGCTGCTGACATTCTCCTGCCCAAATCATTCCCCTAGTCTCTGTTTCTACTTAAGAACAAATGCTTTCCGAATCCTTTTCATGGTTCTAAGGGGCAGATATCTGCATTTCAATGTACATGGGCTTTGCTAAGCGCCTTGAATTTCCAGACTGAAGGCACAGAAATCTTTGAAAGAAGGAAGAGAGAGAGAGAAAGAGAGGCAGACAGAGAGAGAGAGAGAAGTCTGCATAATGCTCCCGTCTGGTGCGGCGGATGCTGGGCGGTGGCAGGAGGCTGAGTCAAGTTTGCTGGTTCCATATACAGGAAGGGAGGTGCTCATTCTGAATCCTGCCTGCTGTAAGGAGGACCAGAGCCATCACTCATCTATTCTAGATCCAGTGTGTGCAAGGAAAAGGCGGGCTCTCTGTGACAATAGACGGGCTGGATGTAGAGGCTTCAGTTAGCCTGCAGACAAAAAGTTACGCGGAGCTCCAACGCCTATGCTAGACAGTGGGAAGGACTGGGGGTGGGCTCCCCCCCCACTTAACCCCCTCACTTAACCCCGAATGAAAGGGGGGCTTTTCTAGATCCAGAAAAGAACAAGGCGCAAAAGCACCAGGAATGGGAAGTAAGCAAAGAGGAGGAGCATGAATTACATGGGGGTGGGGGGGTGTTGAACCAGCTTCTTGCATTAATAGCTACTGAAATTGAAAAGTCTCCAAAAGTCAAAAGACCGGGGGGGGGGGCGCGGAATGGCAGTTACCCCACCCACCTTCTCAGCACACAAGAATTCTTCCCTGCGCTGGAACTATTCCTGTAACATTTTTTTCCCTCTCCTTCTCTCCAGTGTTGGCATTCGGAGCCCGTCAAACAAAATGCCTTTGGAAAAAGGCTGGTCGACAACAGGTTCCAGACACAAAGGAAGATCTCAGCTCTTCCCATGACAGATGGCAAAGCGCCGCTTACGGCCCCCTAAGTATTCTTTAGGGGAAAGTGGCGAGAGAGCCTGCGTAAACGCGCTCGCTTAGCAGCAAAGCCTTTCCCGGACCTGCGACGTCCACGCGCACGTGTACCCCACAAAGCGCCTGCCACTCCCATCTGCTCCATTGCAGAGCCCACCCCCCTCGCCAGCCCGATCCACCTCGCTGCATTTCCAGCAGATCACCTTACAACCCGAGAAAAAGAACCCCCGCCTTTTGGCCACTTGGGCTAGGAGAGTTACTCACCTTCGCCAACGGAGAAGTCTCCGTAGCGCGGGAGCGAGCACACATGCACACACACCGGCCACTCCCTTCAAAAAAAAACCAGTCACTCTTCCTGACCACGGCCCCCCCCCCGGGACCCCCTTCTCATTGTGCCCCACAATCAGACACCCCCGGCTCCCCAATACATCCACTCACTCCTTCTCTGGCCACCAGCTGCGCCTCGATCACCCCCCTGAACCCCCAAACTCCCCACGGCCACTCTTCCTCCGCATCCCTGCCTCCTAAGCCCCTTCCCCACTTTCCCCCTTGAGGAGCTCCCGCCGCCTTTCTCTACCCTTACCTGCAATGCCTGGCCCCCCAAGTTCGTCCCTTGCCCGCCCCCCCAATTTCTTGCCCCAAGCCTTCCGTTTCAACAAGTCCTCCAGCTCCCCACCCCGCAAAGAAAACCCCGATCCCTCCTGGCTCCCCGACACGGCTGCCATCGCCGCCACAGACACACCTCCCCCCCCCAAAAGGAAACATGCCCCACACCCCACCACCCCGCCATTTTCCTCACGGCTCCCCAGCCTGCCCCTTCCCTTCCCTCCCCCCCCCCAGGAAACTCTCTCCCCACAGCCTTGTAAGGCCACTCCTGTTTCCAAACCCCCCCCCCCATAAGTCTGAGCCCACCCCCCACGCGGAAACTCCTCCCGCGGCCCCCCATCGCCACAAAGCCAACCGGCCACACCCCTGAGCTCCCCTCGGGGGAATCTCCCTCGGAGCTTCCCTGCTCCCCCCCCCCCCCACCTCAAGTCTTCCTCAGTTTTTCCCCTGCCCCGCGCGCGCGCGCCCGCACACTCACCGGGCGAGCCTGAGGCGGCGCCCTTCTTGGCAGCTGAGGCGGCGGGGGGCTCGTCTCTCTTGGGCGGCAGCGGGGCGCTGCGCGGAGGGACGGCGGGGGCGCGGGGCTCCTCCCGGTGCGGCGGAGGCGGCGGCGGCGGCGGGGCGCTGCGCGGGGGGTCCTTGCCCTTCCCCTCAGGCAGGGAGAAGTCGGAGGCGGATGGAGAGAATGGGGAGGTGGTGGTCCAGGCCGGCTGGTGGGGGGCAGGCGGGGGCCCCGGGGGCTTCTCGCCCAGAGGCGGGGCAGAGGCCGGGGCGGCGGGCTTCCTCTCCCTCACTTCCAGCTGCTCGTCGTCCACTTCGTCGTCGTCGTCTTCGTCCTCTTCCTCGGGCTCGCCGTCGTCCTCCGCGACGAACTGGTACTGGAAGAGGGGCTGCTGAGGCTTCCACTGGTCCTGCCCTCCGGCTCCCCCCGAGGTGGCGGTGGAAGAGACCAAGGGGGACTGGTCGGGGTCGTCCATGGCTCCTTGCTTCGGCTTCTGGGCGAGAACAATGAGGAACGGGAGCAAGTCACTCGCTGCTGCTGCTGCTGCTGCTGCTTGGGCGAGCGAGAGAGATGGGAGGCTGGAGCTCGCCTCGCGCACCGTCGGAGAGGGAGGGGGAAGAGAAAGAGGGAGGGAGAAAGTGAAAGGAGGAGGACCCAAAAAAAAAAAATGGGGGAGGGAGGGCGGCTGCGCAAATGCCTCCGGAGGAGCCGGCGCGATGCCTCGGGAGGGAAAAAGGGGCGCCGCCGCCACCAGGGTCTCCACGCCCTGTTGAGTCACAGAAGGAGGCAGCAGCAAGCGCGCGCAACTCGCAGCCTCCGCGCAATGAGCAGGCAGAACTTGAACCAAGTCTCACTCCCCGTCCCCGCCCCCCCCCCCCGCCGTTCTATTCCCTCCCCCCGGGCGCGCTTTGGAACGAAAGGGACAACCCAACAGGCCAGTGAGGAAGGGGGCAAGGGAGGGCGCTACCAATTAGAGGAGGAGGGGGAGGAAGATGAAGAGGCAGGCGCGCGCCCGGCGCTACTACGGCTCCTCTTTTATCATGCAGCAAAGAAAGTGGTTGGTATTGCAGAGAAGCAGGGTGGGGAGGTGGAAGTGGAGGTCCTGAAGTGGGGGAAAGTTCGGTCCTCGGCGCGCGAGGGCGGGGTCCGGACCGGAATGGACTCCAGCCACGCTTCGCCCTCCCCTTTCCGAGCATCTTTCAGAGGAGGAGCGGGGGAAGACCTCGTGCTTTTTGGGGAGGGGAATGTCGGCTGGCAATTGCTCTCCTGTAATTTAGCTTGTTTTCAGATCCAAGCTAACGTCATCGCTTAAAGGAGGTGCTTTCTTTCTTTTATATATAATTTTTTTACGTGACTCGTTTTTTAAAAAAACTTTGGATATGGAAAACTTTGACAGCCGTTCAGTGGCTTGCGCTACTCAGAGTAGACCCACCGAAGTTAATAGGCACGACTGACTTCGTTTTAATAGGCCTTGTCTAGGTAGGACATCACTGAACGCAACCCTTTAATTTGTACCTGCGCAAAAGAGATGCCATGGAAAAAACATCAGACGTTCCTTAGCGATTTTTAATTAAATTGCCGGCTTAGCATCCCTTTGACATTCCCCTGGGCATAATAAGGCTGGTCACTATGAGAAGAGACTGCTGTGCTGCTTGGGGCTTGGGCTTAATCCAGGAGGCTCTTCCTGTGATTAAGACCAGAAGCGGTGCACAATTAAAACTGCTAGCACAGTTGCAAAGCTAAGCAGGGTCTGGTATGGTTTCATATTGGATGGGAGACCAAGGGACCCGCAAGGGGTTGGACTAGATGACTTTCAGGATCCCTTCCAACTCTACTGTTTTATTATTCTGAATTCTTCAGGAAAAGATCTCTTTAGTGCATCTGACTGCAGACCAGGAGAAGCCTGACTTCCTGAATGTCTGCACTAGCAGTGAGAAACCTGTGGCCCTCTGTGATGGTTTTTTGGGGGATGTCATATCCCATCAGCCCAAACCAGCATGCCCAGTGGTCAGGGATGATGGGTACTGTAGTCTGGCAACATTCGTTGGGCCACAAGTTCCACATCACCTGTTGACTGGAGTAATTAAATATTTTAAGATGTGCATTGATCTATAAGTCAAGAAAATTATAGAACAGAAGTAGTTCTGTTATCATGTGAGTGTTTCTGTGCAGGCCTGGCTGCTCTGTATGCTGAGCCCTTTACTATTATCTATGGTGGCAAATCCCATTGCTTCAGAATTTGGGTTACCACATGCCTTTGCAACGAAGGCTTTCATAAACAGAGGTGGATAAACGATTATAAGATGACGTAGCCGGTAATTACAAAGGGGTAATAGCTAACGTTTAAGAGGACATTATTATAATTGACGAAAAGCATTTCTTGTGTTTTGGTTTATTTCCACCCTGCCTTTGATGTGAGCTGGCCTTAGGGATTCCTTGAGAATGGACAGGCAGGATGGAAATTAATAAAATATGTACAACAAAATTGTTTAAACAATTGAAACCCTTCGATTAAAAATACGTTTAAAGCTTTTCAGAAATATTGTTTCTCTGCAGAGCCTTGAAGCAGGGCCATCTCTAGCCATCATCACTGTTTGGACTCTTCTACCCCAACCACATACAAACATTATATATAGTCTTCATTTATATAATACCCCTATTTATAATACCCCTATGTAGTTCATCAACATCTGGAGGGCCACTGGTTTCCTGCCCTAGAGGATGGTAGCTGCCTCATTCCCACTACAGGACAACCACTTCCTCAAAAAACACAATTTCCTATTATTAAAAAAGGATGTTTTCCTTCTCTACCCAGACTAGAGGCCTTTTTGCTGTGCCAGGGCAGAGAGGTCTCCCTGCGGCTGTGCCTCAAATGACATAACAAAACCATGTTTCTTTATCTCCAGCGCTGTCCAAACAGACATGACTAATGTTACAGCTTCTTGATGATAATTACACGCACCCTTATCTCCCAAGCAGGGAGAGATTTCAGGGGTACCAGCTTATATATTTGGAAAGAAGGTCACTGGCAATGATGATTGTTGTTGTTTAGTCGTTTAGCCGTGTCCGACTCTTCGTGACTCCATGGACCAGAGCACGCCAGGCACTTCTGTCTTCCATGGCCTCCCGCAATTTGGTCAAACTCATGCTGGTAGCTTCGAGAACACTGTCCAACCATCTTGTCCTCTGTCATCCCCTTCTCCTTGTGCCCTTCATCTTTCCCAACATCAGGGTCTTTTCCAGGGAGTCTCCTCTTCTCATGAGGTGGCCAAAGTATTGGAGCCTCAGCTTCAGGATCTGTCCTTCCAGTGAGCACTCAGGGCTGATTTCCTTAAGAATGGATAGGTTTGATCTTCTTGCAGTCCATGGGACTCTCAAGAGTCTCCTCCAGCACCATAATTCAAAAGCATCAATTCTTCGGCAATCAGCCTTCTTTGTGGTCCAGCTCTCACTTCCATACAGCACTACTTGGAAAACCATAGCTTTAACTATACGGACCTTTGTTGGCAAGGTGATGTCTCTGCTTTTTATAATATGGCTTAATTACACACACGTACAGGCTTAGCATCAGATGGGAGAGCTCACAGCTTTGACTTCCCAACTGATCCTGCTCCCTCCCATTAGGTTTCTAAGGGAGTTCCCAAAGTTACCGCTTTTCGTTTCAGTGCATATCAGTGCATAGAGCAAGCCAAGCATCCTTCCCAGCTACAGCCAGTGTAAGATTTGCCACTGACCTACTGTCCTTCATCCAAGATGACATTGCCTCAGCTCAGGTGACGGGCGAAGGTCTGCCCCCTACTGGAAGCATCTGTAGCTAGTAGTTTCTCTGGCAACATTCATATGCTTGGCCAACTCTTTGAGTCAAGCAAAGAGATACTTATCAGACTTGGCTATGGCTGCAAGGAGACTGGTTTGACCGCTTCTGCAGTTCCTTCTACACAATCCTGTTTTACAGATGATAGAACTACAAGCCTGGAGGGGACTCGGATAGGACATCCAGACTAACACCCACACCCCGTCCTGTAACTTTATTATACGTACATTGTGTGGGAGGACTTAACTTTTTCATGTTACTTCCCCATAACTGAGAAGCAACAGCTTGGTTTCCTGCTTTGAAGAACACGGGGAGGAGCAGAACACTGGTGCTCTCCACATTGTGACTTTATTTTAGGTGACAAATTAATGGGACAGAAAGGGCCTGTCTGGCAATGTGCATGGCTGTCTGTATGTGCTCATAGCCAGTGGTGTCACCAGGGCTATGACTCAGACATCAATGGTGGCACTTAGCAGAATGCACAAGCACAAGTGACATCATACACATTGCTCTCTTAACAATCCATAGTCTAAAATTTTCTAACTGGGCCACTCACTTCCGGTAGCCCATCAAGCCAGGAATAAATGGTGGTAGTGATGTGGAGACCCAGATTATGCTACTCAGGCTGTGTACACATCCATGTAAAGCACATGACTTCCCTCCAAAGAATTATGGGAACTGTAATCTGATAAGACACGGGTGGCGCTGTGGGTAAAACCACAGAGCCTAGGGCTTGCCAATCAGAAGGTTGGTGGTTCAAATCCCCACAATGGGGTGAGCTCCCATTGCTCGGTCCTTCTCTTGCGAACCTAGCAGTTTGAAAGCACGTCAGAGTGCAAGTAGATAAATAGGTACCGTTCCGGCGGGAAGGTAAATGCCGTTTCCGTGCGCTGCTGTGGTTTGCCAGAAGTGGCTTAGTCATGCTGGCCACATGACCCAGAAGCTGTACACCGGCTCCCTCGGCCAATAAAGCGAGATGAGCGCCGCAACCCCAGAGTCGGCCATGACTGGACCTAATGGTCAGGGGTCCCTTTACCTTTACGTAATCTGATAAGGGGACTTGTAGCCCTGTGATAGAGAAATGACCATTCCCAGAATCCTTTGGGGGAAGTCATTTGCTTTAAATATATATTGTAAATGTAGCCTTGGTACAGAGTGCCAGTGCTAAATTTCTAGTTCCGCACACCTGCCTGAAGGCATTAGACATCTAGGCCAAGGATTTTGTGATTTAAAAAGAAAAGAAAGTCATATTTCCGTAGTTAAACAAGGTATTGTTTTTTTTAAGCCGTGTCATTCATGGCCCTGACTCATTCCACTATTTATAAAGTCCACGGTGAAAAGCGAGGGATGCAAATTGTGTCATTACTTCATCCCAAGCAGTAGGAGAATCTGCACCAGCTTGTCAGTGTCTGGCAACGAGCCCCTGACGGAAGCTAATATTGGCTGCAGAATAGTTGATCTCTCCGCTTTGCCTGAAGAAAAGTTCATTTCCTCCAGACTCCATGGGCACCTGTGAAAATCAGATACGGAGCTTGATGGTGCTGGTCTTCTGAACTGGAAGGGTGTGTGTGTGACAGAGAGAGAGAAAGCGCTCTTCTCTTAATATCAGTAGCACTTGCCAACCATGGAAAGGAGCTCAGTTAAGAGCAGTGAAGCCCCATTCATTGCATGAATGGTTTACGCACACAGTTACCAGTCTTATTAAAATCAGTGAGGCTGACATGGTGAATCTCATAAGAAGAGGTCTGTTGGGTCAATTCTTAGCCCACCCAGTTCAAGTATCTTGTTCTCGCAGCGGCCACCAGACGCCCATAGGGAGCTCACGGGCAGAGACCAAGCACAGCAGCACTCTCCCAGCAAATGGCGTTCAGAAGTATACTTCCTCTGACTAGGGAGGCAGAATATAGGCTATGGCGACTAGTAGCCATTGATTGGCCCCAATATGAATAATGTTGTTGTTGTTTAGTCGTTAAGCCGTGTCCGACTCTTCGTGACCCCATGGACCAGAGCACACCAGGCACTCCTGTCTTCCACTGCCTCCCGGAGTTTGGTCAAACTCATGTTTGTAGCTTCGAGAACACTGTCCAACCATCTTGTCCTCTGTCATCCCCTTCTCCTTGTTCCCTCCATCTTTCCCAACATCAGGGTCTTTTCCAGGGCGTCTTCTCTTCTCATGAGATGGCCAAAGTATTGGAGCCTCAGCTTCAGGATCTGTCCTTCCAGTGAGCACTCAGGGCTGATTTCCTCAAGAATGGATAGGTTTGATCTTCTTGCAGTCCATGGGACTCTCAAGTGTCTCCTCCAGCACCAGAATTCAAAAGCATCAATTCTTCGGTGATCAGCCTTCTTTATGGTCCAGCTCTCACTTCCATACATCACTACTAAGAAAACCATAGCTTTAACTATACAGACCTTTGTTGGCAAGGTGATGTCTCTGCTTTTTAAGAATAATAGGATCTGTAAAATGTGATTTCCTTTTCCTGATTTCCTTTTCCAGAATCAGCCTCAGTGTAATAGCCTGTAGGTAAAGCCTGTAGGTAAAATTCAAAATGTTCTACAGACACAAGGCAACTGGTTCTCCACTGGATAAAATGGGGGGGGGGGGAGGTGTTCATAGCTCCATTTTTGTCTGCTTGACTGGTCCGTTTCCATGGATACACGCCACTGACAGACATTCCGGGGCTGAAACACAGGCAGAACTTTGCTTTCTAATAATAATTAGTACAAACATCAAAATCCTACCAACATAATTGGAATTGTAACATTGGAAGGGATCTCAAGGAATCAACTACTGTAGTCCAATTCCCTGCAGTGCAGGAGTCTCAACGTACAGTCTCCCATCCATTTTGAAACCTTACCCAACCCTGCTTTGCTTTGCAAACATGCTAGCAGATTTATTGCTGCCCCACTAGGATTTAGGGCAGGTTGCAAGGGACAGAATCCAACCACTTAACAGCTCAGAACTTTGTTCATGAGGCAACAAAGACAATGGTGGGCTGCCAGCCTGTGCATGTTTATTCAGAAGTAAGCCACCTGTTTGAACGGCTGATATAGACTCCAGTCTGAAACCAGATTTTGGGTCCATGAGCCACCAGCTGAAGCCGAATGTTTGAAAATGAGCCTCAGCTTTTGCCTGTAAGTGAACTGGAATATAATAACCTGCCTTAAACCAGGTCAGATCCTTAGTCCATCTAGTTCAGTATTGTCAACACTGGCTGGCAGCAGCTGCTGCAGGGTTTCAGGCAGAGGTATTTCTTGTTGAGTCTGGAACTGGTGGTCCTCAAGAGCTTCTTCCTCTTGTCCTTTCAGTTTGCTGCCTTGTATTGCTCAATCTGTTTGGCGCTCTTCCCCTGTCTCTTATCTCCAATACTGAGTCACTTCCCTCCTTCCGATATTAGACGAAAAACTCTTCCGCTTCTCTTTAAGCTGGATATCGATTCTCTGTCTCCATCAAACAGACCGCAGTAAACGCACAGCATGAAGGATGTGGCATAAAAACAAACCCAGTTTAATTACCGTATTTTTCGCTCTATAAGACGCACCAGACCACAAGAAGCACCTACTTTTTGGAGGAGGAAAACAAGAAAAAAATTATTCTGAATCCCAGAAGCCAGAACAGCAAGAGGGATCACTGTGCAGCGAAAGCAGCGATCCCTCTTGCTGTTCTGGCTTGTGGGATAGCTGCGCAGCCTGCATTCGCTCCATAAGATGCACACACATTTCCCCTTACTTTTTAGGAGGGAAAAAGTAAGTCTTATAGAGCAAAAAATACGGTAATTTTGAGCAATATACCTCACTCCGCATGAGTGTGCTTGGGTGAGACTTGACTCCCAAATTAAGGCATAATTTGGTTTTATGGGTGCCGGCTTGTTTTACGCAGCTGGTGTATAGGCTTACTCTCTTGATCGTTTGTGAATGAATGAAGCTTTATTGCAAAAAAGAAAAGAAAAAAAAAGCCTATTTAGATGTTAGTGTTTTGTGTTTTGAGTTGATTTACCATGCCTCTCCCCACAATATTTGTGCTCCAGTTTCTCTCTACTGCCCACACATAGAAAATTTCTGGTTACAGGTCTGATTCTATTATGCTTGAGTTTTTACAAGCTTGCCAAGCTCACGCACCATTTCCTGCTTAATCTTGTTGTGAAGCAGTATAATATCAAGGCCTGTCAGCCAACCAGTAAACTGCACAAACACGAAAGCTTGCAATAGGAATTCACAGCTGGGTCGGCCTCTACCTTTGAAGAAAGACAACCTGGTCTGAATCTTACGGGCTTGCAAATGTCTAGCTAGCTATAAAACAAAGGAAGGAGGAGCATGTTCCCTGAATCAGCACATGTCAATGCAATGCACTAATGTTCAAAGGCCAAAAGCAAAGCGTGAATTTCCAACAGGTAAGGTGGTGATTTCTGCTGCTAATGGGCCAACGCTCAGGGAGCGGGTTTTTAAGAGCTACGCAGAGCTGTTTGGAAAGCAGCAAGCTCGCACGCTCACATCTACAGATGTTTGCCTGGTTAAAAGCAACCAGGATACCATGCCGCAAGAGGGAATTTCGCCACCCCTCCAACAATGCAATCTGAAGCCTATCTACGGATGTAAAAAATAAGTGAAGCATCACTTATTCCCAGGTAATGGTGTAAAGAATGGCTGCCTAAAGAGCAGAATGTCTAGAGCAGGGGTAATGCAGTCACACCTCGGGTTGAAGTTGCTTCAGGTTGAGCGTTTTCAGGTTGCGCTCTGCGGCGACCCGGAAGTAACGGAACGTGTCACTTCCGGGTTTTGCCGCTCGCACATGCACAGGCGCTCAACATGACACCACGCACATGCGCAGAAGCAGCGAATCATGACCTGCGCAGATGCAGGTTGCGTTCTGCTCTGGATGTGAACAGGCCTCCGGTACCACTGTAATCGCCTGATTACTACCAATAATTGTAAGATCGCCCAGCTGTAAGGCGTGAGGGCAGCCCCTTGCAAAGCCCTTTCCACCGGGCCTAGGGGACAGGGCCCACACTCACCATCCCCACTGAAGAGGCTCCTCATGAGGCCAGAGGAACATCGGCTGGCTGTGAGGGGTGAAGGCTGCTCTCCTCAAGGCCCTTTCTACCTGGCCTAGGGGGTGAGAACCACACTCACCAGCCCCACTGAAGAGAGTCCTCATGAGGCCGGAGGAACATCGCCCGGCTATTGTTTTATTGATTTTATGCTGCACACTGCTTTGACGTTTTTATTAAAAAAGATAAAGTGGCATAGAGATTTATTATTATTATTATTATTATTATTATTATTATTATTATTAATACCATGCCCATCTGGCTGGGTTCTCCCAGCCACTCTGGGCGACTCCCAACAGAAAATTAAAAGCATAATAGAACGTCAAACATTAAAAACTTCCCTAAACAGGGCTGCCTTCAGATGTCTTCTAAAAGTCATATCGTTGTTTATTTCCTTGACATCTGATGGAAGGGCGTTCCACAGGGCGGGTGCCACTACCGAGAAGGCCATCTGTCTGGTTCCCTGTAACCTCACTTCTCACAGGGAGGGAACCGCCAGAAGGCCCTCGGCGCTGGACCTCAGTGTCCAGGCTGAACAATGGGGGTGGGGATGCTCCTTCAGGTATACTGAAAGGAAACCTTTGTAGGGAAACCTTTGCAGCCTGAGGGCCACACGCCTTCCCTGGCAGCCTTCTGGGGGCCGCATGTTAGTGGTGGGAGGTGACAGAGGCAAAAGTGGCCCAAATAATGGATGTTACTCTTACCTTTGTACAAAAGCACTTGGAAAGAACGTGGGGCAACGCTGTGCCGAAGCCTGGGGAGAGGGGGGATGTGGCCTGGGGAAAGTCCTGAGGGCCGGGTAGCGATGCTTGGAGGGCCGCATTCACCCCCTGGGCATTAGGTGCCTCATCACGTTCACAGTTGGGTGTTTATAGGCTGCAGCTTTAAAGCATTGCCCTTAAAATAAGCAAGCACGGGAAGCATGCAGAAGGCCTCACCAATATTTGATGGGCTATTTCTGATTTGTATCTTCTCTTGCCTGAAGAAGAAGCAGGGAAAGGCAAATCTGCTGTCAGAGAATGCGGCCTGTAACCCAATCTTCTGCAGACGGGTGCTTTTTCAGATCAGGTTTCTGCTACTGCTAATGCGATAGCCATTCATCTTGCCTTGGCAATATTCCTTTATCGAAACCAGATCTCTGTCTAACAGCCCTGGAACCTCACTGATACCTCCGCAAGATAATCTGCAGCACGCCTCACCCACTCCTCAAAGCTCGTGTGCTTTTAAGGGGGAAGGAATTTGAAAAGGGTCTGGAATAAATCCTGCCTGATTGTGCCAGCAGACAACAGAACATAACTTGAAGTTATGAGCCATATTTCGCCTTCCTGAAAAACCTCGTCTTCTAACAACGAATCCTGATCAACTGAATCTAGGAGCAAACCTCACATTTATTTATTTATTTATTTAGCGCACATAACACACCTATGTCTGTTTGTTGTTGTTTTTAAAGTATCCTGGATCAAGAGAAAGAATTTATGGAACTAGATAGCAAAATGCTTTGAGGAACCGCAATAATATGCTGATTATTGGGAATCACTTACCCTCCAACATGTCCTAGGATGTCAATAATAACAATAATAATAATAATAGTAATAATAATAATAATAATAATAATAATAGTAATAATAATAATAATAATTTTATTTTTTTATACCCCACCCATCTGACTGGGTTGCTGCAGCCAACATATATAAAAAGATAATAAAACATTAAACATTAAAACAGCTTCCCTCTACAGGTCTGCCTTCAGAAGTCTTCTAAAGGTTGCACATTCCTACCTTGGTAATCAAACGCCTTAGTTGTCGAACAAATCAGCTCCCAAAAGTGAGTGGTTTTTTGAAGCTGAAAGTCTGACGTGGCTTCCAATTAGCTGTGGGAAGCTCCTGTAGCCAATCGGAAGCCGTGCCTTGGTTTTCGAACCATTTTGGGAGTGAAACGGACTCCTGGAACGGGTTAAATTCGAGAACCAAGGTATGACTATATAGTCACTTATCTGCTTGGCTCAAGGGTCACATAACTCCATACCTTCCAGCATTTCTCCAACGAAAATAGGGACGTCCTAAGGAAAAGAGGGACATTCCGGGATCAAGTCAGAAGCTGGGATGGCTTTTGTAAATCCAGGACTGTCCCTGGAAAATAGGGCCACTTGGAGGGTTTGGAAACATAGAATTGTACAGTTGGAATCTAATCCCACCTCCTTCGGTGTAAAAAATTCTGTTTGTAGTTTCACCCACTGGTTCCACCCTATGCTGGCATTCAGCCCTCTGAAGGTTCCCAGAAGGACATGAAATGTGTTCTATGTGGGGTTACCTTTGAAGGTGGCTCTGAAATGACAACTAATCCAGAATGCGGCTGCTACACTGGTGACTGGGAGCAGCCCCAGAGACCATAGAACACTGGTCCTGAAAGACCTACATTGGTTTCCTCATTATGTGATTTAACAAGAATCCCCTCCCCAAATGAGTCAGGAACTAAGGACTTAAGCTGTGGATTTAAGGCTGTGTGGAGATAAACTTTCGAACCAAAGCAATGTTTCAAGATGAAGCTGGAAAGCTAAGAGTTTTGGAATGACGCAGTTAAAAATGCCGTCGCCATTTTGGGAGGCATTGTTGGAGCTCTTGGGTCTGGGAGGAGAAAGAGAGAAATAGAGTTGTTTACATACGTCTCGGTGGGACTTAAGAGCGACAAATGCCAAATTTATGATGGGAAGAGCGATGTTATCTACGAAGGAGATATATGGAAACCATCTGGACTTAGTGGAGGAACGGGAAATCCACACAGGATTATTATTTTGCTTATCGGCTTAAGAGACTAACAGAAGAGATCGTAAAGGAAAAATAGAAATTATATGAACAAGATATGATGTGGAAACACCAAGATAAGACTGAATAGAATTATGAATTTTCTTTGGACTGATTGGGACTGATTTGGACATTAACGCAGTAATAAGAAGATGATCTGAATCCCCCTTTGGATCTTGAAGTATGGGTTCCCCCAACAAAATTTAAAAATTTGGCTTTGTAATTTGGAATTTATGTGATGTGATTTAATTTGATGTGATTGGCCAGTTAATAAAAATTATTTTTTTAAAAAAAGACCTACATTGGTTTCCAGTATGCTTCCCAGCACAATTCAAAGTGTTGGTGCTGACCTTCAAAGCCCTAAACAGCCTCGGTTGGCCCTGTATACCTGAAGGAGCGTCTCCACCACCATCTTTCAGCGTGGTCACTGAGTCCAGCTCCAAGGGCCTCCTGGTGGTTCCCTCACTGCGAGAAGTGAGGTTACAGGGAACCAGGCAGAGGGCCTTCTCGGTAGTGGTGTCTGCCCTGTGGAACGCCCTCACATCAGATGTCAAGGAGATAAGTAACTATACATGTTAGGTTGTGGGTGAACATATCAGACGACACAGCGATTCTTCAAACAGCTCTTGTTTATTCACTGGCCAGAACAGAACTGAACTGAAGGGTTCAGCCAGCCTGCTTATCTAGAGCTCCACTACAACGCAACTGTAACACTTTCTGTAACTACCCAATCACTGAACGTCACTTTCAATCCCTTATTTGCATATGTGGACCTGAGTGAAAACTATCTACAGTATCCCCCTGCTGGCCCAGGGTGAGAACTTCAGTACATAACAATACAACTTATAGAAGGCAGCCCTGTATAGGAAGGCTTTTTAATGTGTAATGTTTTGTTATGTTTTTATATATGTTGGAAGTCACCCAGTGTGGCTGGGGCAACCCAGTCAGATGGCTGGAGTACAAATAAAATGATGGTGATAATGTAACTCTCCCACTGAAAAAGGTTCCCCACCATGATATATCATGCTGGATAGTTGAAAATGCTTACTTCCTGAGCATAGATTGCCAACAAGAATGCAAAGTTAGGGGCTGAGAGATGTTCTCTCTCTGCTTCTCTGTTTCTCTCTCCCTTTTCCTCTCCCGCTTTGTATTTGGCAGGGGAACAACAGTTTGGCCCAGATCAGCTGATACTCTGGCTGATGATGCTTGCTTCCCTCCCCCCCCCATCCAACTTCTATTTGTAAATAAATTCCCCGCTATTGTAAGACACCACTAAGCTGAATGGAATTCCCCACTGATGGGTCAGCGTCTACTGTGTGCTACAAGATCAGCCATGACAGTACAGTGGCACCTCGGGTTACATACGCTTCAGGTTACATACGCTTCAGGTTACAGACACTGCTAACCCAGAAATAGTACCTCGGGTTAAGAACTTTGCTTCAGGATGAGAACAGAAATCGTGCTCCAGTGGTGCAGCGGCAGCAGGAGGCCCCATTAGCTAAAGTGGTGCTTCAGGTTAAGAACAGTTTCAGGTTAAGAACAGACCTCCGGAACGAATTAAGTACTTAACCCGAGGTACCACTGTATTCCAAAAGCAAAAGATACCAGCCGTCAATGCTTTGGATAGGAAGCTGAGTTGGAGCTGAATTTGGACCTGCTGGGAGTCTTCCTTCAAGTTAAGTGTCTTTTTCCTACCACCGAGCTACGCTAGATTCCCAGCAGGTGGGTCACTGTTGCTTGATAGAAGGTGGAAGAAGAAAGGCAGCAGTGAGGTCAGCATGGTGCAAGCACACCTGCAGGAACACCAGAGTCACTCTGTTGGTGTGCTTGCAGTGTGCTGACCTTTCTGACATCTCACCTATTCACCTCCTGCCCCCAGGAAGCAACAGCAACCCACCTGCCCCTCCTTGCAAGCCACTTCTATATGCAACCTACGTAATCCTAAATGCAAACATAAGTCTCACTGTGTCCCACCCATTAGATAAATTACGGACTCAAAAACAGACCCATCCCCATCTCTCCCTAATACTTAGGACAATACTTCATAATTTATCTACTGGGTGGACAAGATAAGTATACAACTGGACATTTTCTATCTGCGGGCAGAAGTGATGAGAAAGTTACTAAGAGAGAATATTGTGTCTTGTCAGGGTGACTCAGAATTCTATTTTATGTTGTTATTCACTTAGATTTTGCATAATACTATTCAGATCTGCATAAATTAATTTTATTGCATCTCAGTTTTTAAGATTTAATTTTAATATTTGCTAAAAGAGGAACCACATTTCCTTTTGAAATGGGTGTGTTGTGATCTGGCAAGGAAATTTGGAGTTTGAAGTTTGTTCAAGCTGTAGTTTACACTGAAGTTACCTGGTATTACTTTCATACTATTACGTTTTGTTTTGTGATGGTCTAATGACTAGATACAAATAAACAAATCTGATCCAATTACCATGTTGACTTGGGCTTATTCACAGGCAAATACCCATGAAATTGCAGCGCTCTTCAGCTATTTCTATGGAGCTGCTGTCTTAGTCACCATCAGATGTCAAAGTCCCCTCCTTAAAAACCAGACTAACCCAACCAGTCTGCTGACATGGTTTATACCTAAAGGCTTTTCATTGTCCCCTCCCAGGGCATATTTATAGATGTGTGCAAAACATAATTAGCGATGCACATAATTGTTGAAAAATTTTCTGGGGCTCCAGGGGGCCTTATTATGATGATGCAATAGGTTAGCTCTCCAAGCCAACTAGTATCACAGAAAGAAGTGCAGCAGCTGTAGTGTTTTGGAAACCATGACAATTTTCTTCTTCGATTGGTTATTCATGCCTGTGGCTCAGTCAGGCACCGCTGGTTTTCGAGACAGTGGTCGCATGCTTCAGTAGGCTGGGATTTCAAAGGCAGAAGTGTCCGTCTGGGGGGAGTTACCGGAAGACGTTTCTGTAAAAAACAACAACCCACTATGGTGGGTTTCTTTTTAAAAAGCTCAACAATTTTTGGGTCTTCATAAAACCTTTGGGGTGTCCTGGTTCTTATTTTTTGAAATACAGTGGTACCTCGGGTTACATACTCTTCAGGTTAAATACGGTTCAGGTTACAGACTCCGCTAACCCAGAAATAGTGCTTCAGGTTAAGAACTTTGCTTCAGGATGAGAGCAGAAATCGTGCTCCGGCGGCGTGGCAGCAGCAGGAGGCCCCATTAGCTAAAGTGGTGCTTCAGGTTAAGAACAGTTTTCAGGTTAAGAATGGACCTCCAGAACAAATTACCGTATTTTTTGCTCTATAAGACTCACTTTTTCCCTCCTAAAAAGTAAGGGGAAATGTGTGTGCGTCTTATGGAGCGAATGCAAGCTGCGCAGCTATCCCAGAAGCCAGACCAGCAAGAGGGATTGCTGCGCAGTGAAAGCAGCAATCCCTCTTGCTGTTCTGGCTTCTGAGATTCAGAATATTTTTTTTCTTGTTTTCCTCCTCCAAAAACTAGGTGCGTCTTGTGGCTTGGTGCGTCTTATAGAGCGAAAAATACGGTAAGTACTTAACCTGAGGTACCACTGTATGGGAACCCTAGAAGAACATATTCCAGTCTAAGCAGTTCCAAGCAGTTCTCTTTGCCTAAGATTTCCAGCCGGTTGGCTGATGACAAACCACATCAAGTGATGACCGCAATGCACAAATGATCCGTTGCCGCTGTAACAGCACAGATAAGGGCATGAGAAGTGCCCTGATGGCCAAAGGCTCATCTAACCCAATGTCCTGCTCTCACGGTGAACAGCCTTTTGGAGCCCACTAACAGGAGCTGAGTGCAACAGTGTTCTCCAGCTTGGGAATTCAAGCAACTGGTTTCCACTGGTATCCCCACTCCCTCCAACACATACTTCACGTTCACCACCCCTTCTACCTACCTACCAACCAAGATGCGAACATACTGTGATTATTGACTTCCAGCCAGTCTCACTATGTAATTTTGTCACTCATTAAATCTATGCACATTTCATTTTGCTTATTTTGTTTTTCTTTTGTAATAATTTCATCTTTTCTCATTCAACTTCTCTATTTATTAGATTTATTTATACATCTGTCAGGAGATTTGTATTTTCTATACAAATAGGCAGTGGATATTAGGGTCATATCTACACCAGGCATTCAAAGCACACTTAAACTGCATGGCTTTCCCCCCAAAATGCTATGACCTATATCCCCTTACAGAGCACCCTTACATACCCTCCAACATTTATCAGATGAAAATAGGGACGTCCTATTCTATTATTATTATTATTATTATTATTATTATTATTATTATTATTTACAGCCCATCTGACTGGGTTGCCCCAGCCACTCTGAGCTGCTTCCAACATATATAAACGTAATAAAACATTAAACTTTTTTTAAAAAAACTTCCTTATACAGGGCTGTCTTCAGATGTCTTCTAAAGGTTGTAATTACATATCTCCTTGGCTTGGGTGTGTGTCACATAACTCCATACCCTCCCACAATTCTCCGGTGAAAATAGGGATGTCCTAAGGAAAAGTGGGACATTCCGTGATCAAATCAGAAACCAGAACGGCTTCTGTAAATTCCTGGAAAACAGGGACATTTGGAGGGTCTGCCCTTAACAAGCTACAGTTTTTATTATTGTTAGTAGTATTCCAAAATAAGAAAGCGCACAAATAAATATCTACTGGGGTGCACCCCGAGATGACGATGCACCTCCAGCTGTTGCCATTAATAATAATATTTATTTATTTATTTATTTATACCCAGCCCACCTGGCTGGGTTTCCCCAGCCACTCTGGGCGGCTTCCAACAAAACCCTAAAATACAATAACCTATTAAACATTAAGAGCTTCCCTAAACAGGGCTGCCTTCAGATGTCTTCTAAAAGTTTGGTAGTTATTTTTCTCTTTGACATCTGGTGGGAGGGCGTTCCACAGGGCGGGTGCCACTACCAAAAAGGCCCTCTGCCTGGTTCCCTCTAACCTGGCTTCTTGCAGCGAGGGAACCGCCAGAAGGCCCTTGGTGCTGGACCTCAGTGTCCGGGCAGAACAATGGAGGTGGAGACGCTTCTTCAGGTATACTGGACCAAGGCCGTTTAGGGCTTTAAAGGTCAGCACCAACCCTTTGAATTGTGCTCTGGACTATCTGTGATATCATATGGGGGCAATAATAAGTCAGGTAGCCCAATGGCCTGATGGTGGGCAAGGCAGCGTTCTGCATTACAAGGTCCTAGGTTTAATCCTCAGCATAGCATTGGCAGCTGAGAGGATCTCAGACTCTACTGTAAATATGTGGGCCAGAGAGGAAGGAGGGGGACTGAGGAAATCACATGTCTTCCCTGCAAGGCATTCTCTTGAGATTCAAACCCAGGTCTGCATGGCTCTTCATGATTCACATGTGGCCTAGGCCAGCTGGGGTTGATGAGATGGGAGTTTCACAACATCTTGGTGGCCTTCTTCACTCTGTTGGTTTAACCTCAGTATATCAGGCAGTAGACCATCTGTGGTCTCAGCTATACAGCTGCAAATAAAACGTTTCAAGTGTGTTTGTAAAGTGCAATATACAAATGTGACACTAGATGGCGAAAGTGAGCTATGGCAAATTCAAAATATTTTTTTTCCAAAACGTTTAAAACGTTTCACAGCATTTTATATATGTGTGTAGATTCCACCTATGTCTGCTGTAGAAGTCTTTCCTCCAAAGTACATGTTTTTCTAGTGCTGTGGACTGATGTCATGGAAGCCTGCAGAGGCATCCTTCGGACGCAACCGATCCTCTCCTACTCAAATAGTACAATAATCCTTTCCCTCCCCCCACCCTTGGTGTGAGTTCGTAAATACCTTCCAATATTTTCTCCTTCTGATGTGCGGAGAGAGAACAAGAGAGAGAGAGACGGGAAGGCATTTAACGCTGTCACTGTGGGAGAGTGGGAGAGCTATTACTGATCCACCTTCCGTAGAAGAACGGCAAAAGCAACCCAGTGGAATTCAAAGGATGGATTTATGGGGAAGGGGCTTTGATCTCAACACCACAGCCTTACAGTATGAAATCTACTATTTAAAACCAGTGTTTCCCAAGTCACATTACATTTAATTGTATGTGTACCTTATTTCACGGCTTTGCTGCATAATTTAAGTTCATGATTCATCCCTCTAATAGAAAATATGATAAATGTGCGCTCGTGGATCTATCAATATCATTCGCCCTATTGAAACAATGAACAAATAAAGAATGGTCTTGAAGATGCTTGTTGTCTGGGGTCTAGGACTGGCCCTGCCTTTCATTGCTTACCGTAATTCACACTTTCCCACTGAACACAATGTCCTGAGTAACACATAACATGACACCATGTTAAAGTGATGGTTTTCCCAGTAGTGATGTATGGAAGTGAGAGCTGGACCATAAAGAAGGCTGATTGCCGAAGAATTGATGCTTTTGAATTATGGTGCTGGAGGAGACTCTGGAGAGTCCCATGGACTGCAAGATCAAACATATCCATTCTGAAGGAAATCAGCCCTGAGTGCTCGCTGGAAGGACAGATCCTGAAGCTGAGGCTCCAATGGAAAAGACCCTGATGTTGGGAAAGATGGAGGGCACAAGGAGAAGGGGACGACAGAGGACGAGATGGTTGGACAGTGTTCTCGAAGCTACCAGCATGAGTTTGACCAAACTGCGGGAGGCAGTGGAAGACAGGAGTGCCTGGCGTGCTCTGGTCCATGGGGTCACAAAGAGTTGGGCATGACTAAACAACTAAACAACAACAACAGACTTGTAAAGCTGGAAGGAACCACAGGGGTCATCTAGTCTAACCCCTGCAATGCAGGAATCTTTTGCCCAACATGTGGCTCGAACCTGTGACCCTGAGGTCAAGAGCCTCATGCTCTACTGACTGAGCTATTTATTTCACCCTTTTTCAATCATTGGCATATCCAGGTAGGCCTGGAAAAGACTTGTCTGGGACCCACCTCTTCTTGTTTTTTGTTAGCCATGTGGCAACCAAAACATTAAACTGCGGCCACTAGAATCTTGCCTTGAAACCACAACATGAAACCATGGTTTGTTTGTGAACTATAGTCTCAAAACTTGTATGCCAGTCCAGACATCGTAGTAAACCATGGTTAACAGAAACCAGGAAGTGTAGTAAGGAATAATAATAATAATAATATATTATTTATACCCCTCCCATCTGGCTGGGCTTCCCCGGCCACTCTGGGCTGCTTTCAACCAAATATTAAAATACAGTAATACATCAAACATTCTGTGCATGTGGCAGGAGAAGGAAGAATCAGACACACCTCTAGGGGCCTCCTGATCACTAAACCTTGGTTGGGTGTTACGCCTGAATTGAGCAAATGGAGGAAGGAAACGGGATTGCTCTGTGTCTAAAACTATATCTTAAAAATATCTGACAGCAACACAAACTCCTTCGATCAAAATGCAATCTGCAGCGTCATGCTGGCAATGGAAAATAAAGGGCAAAAGGACAGCCTTCAGCTGCCTAGCAATTAAAGCTCTGTCTAGACATTAATATGCTGTGTCAGGTTATCTGATGGTCCAGCCATCCAAGTGCTTGCTCATACCCTCCAACATTTCTCTGATGAAAATAGGGACGTCCTATTCCATGATGATATTTTTACTATTTATACCCCACACATCTGACTGGGTTGCCCCAGCCACTTTGAGGAACCACAATAATATGCTGATTATTGGGAGTCACATACTCACCAACATGTCCTAGAATGTTGCTGTTGCTGTTGTATTGTTTATACCCTGCTTCCAAAATAAACAGCCTCGGTCCAGTATACCTGAAGGAGCGCCTCCACCCCCATTGTTCTGTTCGGACACTGAGGTCCAGTGCCGAGGGCCTTCTGGCGGTTCCCTCGCTGCAAGAAGCTAAGTTACAGGGAACCAGGTAGAGGGCCTTCTCGGTAGTGGCACCCGCCCTGTGGAACGCCCTCCCACCAGATGTCAAAGAGCAAAGCAACTACCAGACTTTTAGAAGACATCTGAAGACAGCCCTGTTTCGGGAAGCTTTTAATGTTTAATAGGTTATTGCATTTTAGTGTTTTGTTGGAAGTCGCCCAGAGTGGCTGGGGAAACCCAGCCAGGTGGGCTGGGTATAAATAAATAAATTATTATTATTATTATTATTATTATTATTATTATTATTATTAATAACAGCAACAACATAATTAAACATTTTAAAAAACTGCCCTATACGGGATTGCCTTCAGATGGCTCGGGAGTCAGATAACTCCATACCCTCCAACATTTCTCCAATTAAAATAGGGACATTCTAAGGAAAAGTGGGACATTCCGGGATCAAATCAGAAACCGGGACGGCTTCTCTAAATCAGAGACGTCCCTGGAAAATAGAGACACTTGGAGGGTCTGCTAGGCATTTAACCTGGCTTGTTCTTGGGACAACACGTAGCAATTGGATAACTTGTTGAGGCACTTGGGATTGCGGTATTCCAATGGCCGTTTTGGATTGAGATTCCACCTGGTTTAATTGGTCACAAGGAAGCACCTTGAAGCTGCATGACGTTGTCTGGCAGCCCAGGCTAGTTGAGGCAGGAAGAGAATTAGGAGCTTACCGCAGCCGGTGCCAACAGAAATCTTGCCAGCATCCCTTTTGTGCCGCAACAGAAAATGAAGCTTCTTGAATCCTTCTGTTACTCACTGAAGCAGAGATCTGGAGGGAGTGGGGGAGGCTGGAAAGGGAACAAAGCAAAGGCATAAAAGAGACATCATTATCAAGAAGCGGCAAAGCGTTAGCCTTTAATACTGAAAGGAGTGGGAATTCACCTTGGAGCAAATATGTGGAACTCAGAAACTTGTACTGAAATTAAACACTGGCGAAGGAGACTGATGCCCAGTAGTAAATGCAGATTGCATTCTCTGCTGGAAATGGACATGCACTCCTAGCTGCTCCTCAGTCCCCCCCTCAACCGCTCCCCATCCCAGCTACAGCATGTGAAGGAGCAAGGAAACTCTGATCCCAGAGTCCAGCATTCCAGGCCCCAGGCAGTTTGCTTTGGGTCTATGTTGCAGTGATGCCCTCTATCAGACCCTCCATATGTCCTGAATTTACAGAAGCCATCTCAGCTTCTGACTTGATCCTGAAATGTCCCACTTTTCCTTAAAAGGTAAAGGGACCCCTGACCATTAGGTCCAGTTGTGGCCGACTCTGGGGTTGCGGCGCACATCTCGCTTTATTGGCCGAGGGAGCCGGCATACAGCTTCCGGATCATGTGGCCAGCATGACTAAGCCGCTTCTGGCGAACCAGAGCAGCACACGGAAACGCCGTTTACCTTCCTGCCGGAATGGTACCTATTTATCTACTTGCACTTTGACGTGCTTTTGAACTGCTAGGTTGGAATTAAGTTCTTAACCCGAAGTACCACTGTACCAGTTGCTGGAAACCACAGAAGGGGAAAAGTGCTCTTGCGCTTGAATCCTGCTTGCTGCTTCCCCATAGGCAACTGGTTGGTCCATGTGAGAACAGGATGCTGACTAAATGGACCATTGTCCAATCCAGCAGCCTCTTCTCTTCTTATGTTCTTCCATAATACAGTCATACCTCGGGTTACAGACGCTTCAGGTTGCGTATTTTCAGGTTGCACACCACACTGAACCTGGAAGTACCGGAACGGGTTACTTCCGGGTTTCGGTGCTTGCGCATGCGCAGGAACACTAAATTGTGCTTTGTGCAAAAGCGCCGAATCGCGACATGCCCGTGCGCAGATGCAGCGCTGTGGGTTGCGAATGCTGCGGGTTGCGAACGTGCCTCCCGCACAGATCACGTTCACAACCCAAGTGTCCACTGTATTCTTATATAGCCATTATTTCTCCACCCCCTAAATGGCAACTTTGGGATGGGGAGGGGAGCAATTATAATCAGAAGTACACTGAAAAGGAGCAGATGTTTTAATGCTTTCTCCACACACGGTGGTCTCAAATGAAAATCACGGCCAACAATTGGGGCTGCTCCCTTGGCCACAGAGTGTTAAAAGTATGGAATCATAGAATCATAGATGGTAGGGTTGGAAGGGACCATGAGGGCCATCTAAGCCAACCCCCTGTGATACAGGAATCCTTTGCCCGACCTGGGGCTTGAACCCACCAGTTGAGATGAAGAGTCTCGTGCTTTACTGACTTGGGCTATTCTACTTTCAGCAAGCTTTGCATGCCCAAAGTCTCAGGTTCAATCCCTGTCATCTCCAGGTAGGCCTGGGAAAGGCTTTCTGAAACCAGATTTGCTGTCAGTCAATGCAGACAATTCTGACCTAGATGGACCACTGGTCTGACTCAGTGTAACTTAATACAGGTTTACTTCATATAGGTGAAAAATGCAAGTAGTTGTGTAATTTTCCATTGGACTTGAACCAGTCTGTATTGATCTCTTTCAGAGTGCATTCCTGAGAGTTAGATGTGGCTTATTCCACTCATTAGTTAAATTCTGGCCGTAACAGCGAATCTTCTGAGGTTTCTTGGATGCCATTCTTCTGCTGATGGGTCCTAAAATAGCATTTAGTCTCGTGTTAATACAGTAGATCCTGCTGACTCACGCCTACTTTGTGAACCACTGCATAACATCCTCCTCTCTGCTGAGGCTGCACCAGAAATGATGTGCAGGATTAATGTGCTTAATTTTTCTCCCGGTATGCAGCTGGCGGTAGATAATTCTTGTCCTTCACATCAAGGGTCCCCAAGGCTTGCACAGAAAGATTTAATATGATACTAAAAAGTATTGATGTGGGGGGACGGGGACGGGACAGACAACCCACCCAAGTGACTTATTTTATCGCACCTTCCATTGAGTAGCTGTTTCACACATCTGATGGAGTGGGCTATTGTCTAGGAATTCCTTTGCCACAATAAATCTGCTAGTCTTTTAAAAACTACATATGTATGTTTTATCGATTTTTCAAAACAACATGGAATAACAACCCCCCATTGAACAGGTCCCCCACCCCCCCATCCTCCAAACATAGTTCCATATGAGAAAATATTATTCTAAAGGGTCCGAGGGTTGCCATTGTGAATGAAAGTCTGTTGCATGTGCAATAAAAGGATGCCCCAGTGCTATAAAGTTATCCTTGTCTTCTTTTTTCCAGCCAATGCCTTGACTTCCTCAGTTAATTCTTCTGAGAGTGCTAGTGTCCATGCTTTCTGTCTCCACTGAGATAATTGCAGATGTTCTAGAGACTTCCATTTTGGAGCAGTGCGTTGTCTAGTGACTACTTAAAGGAAGGTGATTAGTTCTTCATATCGCAAATAAGAATCTGCTAAGTTGATGCAAGACTCATCGTTCTTTAAACCAATAATGCGCAAATTGTGTAGCACTGGAGAACAACAAAGGAACTGTGAGGAACAAGTAAATTAACAGTGCAATTCTGTGCATTTCTACTCTCAATTAAGTGGCCATGTCTGAGTTTATAGTTAATATAATTTTGTTAACAACAAGCCAGGGCCGGATTTAGGTTTGATGAGGCCCTAAGCTACTGAAGGTAATGGGGCCCTTTATATGTCCAGCTGTTCTTTGTCAACAACAAATTGTCGCTTTTTTGTGTTTAATATATGCTATATGGTAATTTATGGACCTAATGGGTATCTAAAGCCATTTGCACATGCAGAATGTAGGCACTCTATATATAGAAATGAGCAAACCAGTGATACTTTAGGGAGCAGGCTAGCAAACACTGTTGCTGTATGTAGGTTTTATTTTATTTGTTTTTTTATCTTATATTTTGGAAATGCACATCCAGGTTTTTTTCCTTTAAATTTTTTGAGGCCCCCCAAGAGAGTGGGGCCCAAAGCTATGGCTTGTTTAGCTTATACGTAAACCCGCACTGAGCAAGCCATAGCTTATTTTCAATAACAAACCATTGTTAATAAGCCACTGTTAAGGCACTGGACTGGATCCACACTTAATGCTAAGCCATTGTTTATTAACTAAGGTTTATTTAAAGCATTTGTTGTTGTTGTTTAGTCGTATAGTCATGTCCGACTCTTCGTGACCCCATGGACCAGAGCACGCCAGGCACTCCTGTCTTCCACTGCCTCCCGCGGTTTGGTCAAACTCATGCTGGTAGCTTCAAGAACACTGTCCAACCATCTTGTCCTCTGTCGTCCCCTTCTCCTTGTGCCCTCCATCTTTCCTAACATCAGGGTTTTTTCCAGGGAGGCTTCTCTTCTCATAAGGTGGCCAAAGTATTGGAGCCTCAGCTTCACAATCTGTCCTTCCAATGAGCACTCAGGGCTGATTTCCTTAAGAATGAATAGGCTTGATCTTCTTGCAGTCCATGGGACTCTCAAGAGTCTCCTCCAGCACCAGAATTCAAAAGCATCAATTCTTTGGTGACCAGCCTTCTTTATGGTCCAGCTCTCACTTCCATGCATCACTACTGGGAAAACCATAGCTTTAACTATACGGACCTTTGTCAGCAGGGTGATATCTCTGCTTTTTAAGATGCTGTCTAGGTTTATCATTGCTTTACAAGTCTCTGGTTCTATTATCTCCATGCTCCCCGCCACTACCATCCTACCCAACATGTTGGTTCAATTTCAGCTGTTGCTACAATTAGCCATTCCTAATCAGCCGCCGACTCGCTCCCTGAAATATCCAATTAATTCCTGTTAAGAAAATGAAATCGTTCCTGTTCTTTAACATTTATGTCGGAGCCTCTGTTTTTCTTGCGCCTCCTCATTACAGCCGAGTTTTCCATCAGTGCGTGGTGACATTAATAGGAAATTAATGTCAAAAGAACACAAGCAATGAGGCTTATGTGCAGGGCAGCCGCGACGTACCACCAATCAATTTGAGGGTTGTGAAAACGCTCAGGAGGATGTAATATATTTTGCACTTGACAGAGGTTCTGGAGTGGGAGGTTTTTTGTTTGCTGCAATTGAGGAAAGTCTGCAGGATATTTATTTTTAGGGACAGGTCCTGTTTAAGCACTGATATTTCTGGAATGAGGTCAGATATTCAAGCCAATCAGATGCGAGGGTGTTCAAAGGCTGCCGGTCAGGCTCAGCACAGATAAGGAGACCTGCGGTAGGCCTTCATTGGCAGCTACATTTATTAAATGTGTTCCCCTGTGCAATTGCAGCATACCAATGCCAGAAGTTCTATTGGTAAAGCAATGTCGTTGCTCACAAGCTATTCAGCAAAGGCTGGGAGACATTTCTAAAGGGTACCAGCTTCAGAAAATGCTTGGTAGGCTGTCGTTCTGGAGAAAGCTTCTAAAAGACTTTTTCCTCCCTTGGTGCTGATGTAAAAATTGGGGTTTGGCTTTTGCTGCCCAGCTCCCATGGGACTTTGAGTCCAGTCAGAGAAGAATGGATGGAGGCAGGATCCAGTGGAAAGCAAGGCAGATTTTTATTTTTCTGTTGCAACATTGTTCCCTTCCCTCCTTGCAAGGAGGGAGGGACCATAGCTGTCAACTTACAGATTTGAAAATAAGGGACCAGCAGCCTCGAAAATAAGGGATCAGAAGCCAAAATAAGGGATTTTCCGGGCACAGGTATGTTCAGCTTCTGAGCCCCTCCAAGCCAAAGACAGAAAGCCCAGCCAGCAGCCAAATGAAGCCTCAAGCGGTGGTTCCCACAGCGCAGCAACCCGGCAAAGGGGATGCAGCAAGGAGCACCACCGTCATCTCTCCGCTGGGAAGCGCTGAGCAAAGGCGAGTCCCCAGGCAACGCGGCCGATTTGATAGGCACAAGGCATGCAAGCTCCACCCCCAGTCATTCTTAGACTCCTTATTGGGTGAGCAACACAGCCAAATAACACAGTTGGAGCCTCCCTCCTCCCTGGCCAGCAGGGAGGGAGGGAGAGGAGCTGCTTCCTTTGAAACCCTGGGAAATTTAAGGGACATCATCAATAAGGGACAGCAGCGGGAAACAGCGCTGGGATAAGGGAGTTTCCTGCCAAATAAGGGAGGGACCCAGAACAAAAACGGAACCTTTAAAGACTTTTGACATTGCCCAAACAAAGACCACCCTAAAAGCATCATGCATACATCATAGGATGCAGTCTACACCAGAAATCCTATCTGCCAGGATACCTGATCATGGTTGCTGATTGCATTACCTGGGCAGTCTGGCCATTATTTTGTGGTGGTTAATACTTTAGTTCTTGAATCCAGGTCACAGGCTCACCCTATTCATACAGGAATTAAGACAGGATTTGAAGGATTTGTAAGTGAAAAGACAATGGGGAAGCTTTCCCCATTTGCCTCCCTTACTGCAGAGGAATATTTAAAGTCATTGGGAGTGCCAAAATGGCTTCAGGATTGCTCTCCTGTACTATTTCAGACACGGGGTGCATTTAGGGACGTGGGTGGTGCTGTGGGTTAAACCAGAGAGCCTAGGACTTGCTGATCAGAAGGTCAGCGGTTCGAATCCCCGCAACGGGGTGAGCTCCCATTGCTCGTTCTCTGCTCCTGCCAACCTAGCAGTTTGAAAGCACGTCCAAGTGCAAGTAGATAAATAGGTACCGCTCCGGTGGGAAGGTAAACAGCGTTTCCGTGTGCTGCTCTGGTTCACCAGAAGCGGCTTAGTCATGCTGGCCACATGACCCGGAAGCTGTACGCCGGCTCCCTCGGCCAATAAAGTGAGATGAGCGCCGCAACCCCAGAGTCGGCCATGACTGGACCTAATGGTCAGGGGTCCCTTTACCTTTATGTATGCATTTACGAATATTTATTCCATATTTTGAGGCCTTAGAATTCTTAAAACAAGCAAACAGCATAAACGATATTAAAGTTCATTTTTTAAAATATTGTTTTGTGAACCCCAATCTCAGCAAGAGACTCCAGGTGCCAGCACTTACGCAGGGTTTGATTACCTGGGAAAAAGTATAATCATCATCATCATTTTTAATTTGTATACTGTCTTTCTATCTTACAATACTCAAGGCAGTTTACAAGCTGAAGAAACAAAAAATGTACATCTTATAACAATCTAATGCAATACAGTATGTGGAGGCTGTGGTGTCTTTAGGACAGATGGCTTCATTTACATATGTATACAACCTGAGCATAGGGATGCAGGTGGCGCTGTGGGTTAAACCAGAGAGCCTAGGACTTGCCGATCAGAAGTTCGGCGGTTCGAATCCCCGCAACGGGGTGAGCTCCCATTGCTCGGTCCCTGCTCCTGCCAACCCAGCAGTTCGAAAGCATGTCAAAGTGCAAGTAGATAAATAGGTACCGCTCTGGCGGGAAGGTAAACGGCGTTTCCGTGTGCTGCTCTGGTTCGCCAGAAGCGGCTTAGTCATGCTGGCCACATGACCCGGAAGCTGTACGCCGGCTCCCTCGGCAAATAAAGTGAGATGAGCGCCACAACCCCAGAGTCGGCCATGACTGGACCTAATGGTCAGGGGTCCCTTCACCTTTACAACCTGAGCATAGGATACCAGTTGCTGGAAACCACAGGAGGAAAGAGTGTTCTTGTTACAAAAAAGGAGATTCCGACTAACCATTAGGAGGAACCTGATGGCCGTAAGAGCTGTCTGACAGATTCCCTTGGGAGGTTGTGGTCTCTCCTTCCTTTGGAGGTGTTTAAACAGAGGTTGGGTGGTCATCTGTCAAGGATCCTTTCGCTGTGATTCCTGCATTGCAGGGGGCTGGACCTGATGTCGCCTGGAGACCCTCTACCAACTCTACAGTGCTATGATTCTATGAGCTACTATTTATTTCCATGGAACCTGCCCTGGAGAACTTCCTGGTCAATTGTGATTTAAGCCAATAAATCTCAACAGCTTGAAGTGGACTCGTAATCTGGTGAACCGGGTTCGATTCCCCGCTCCTCCACATGCAGCTGCTGGGTGACCTTGAGCTAGTCACACTTCTCTGAAGTCTCTCAGCCCCACTCACCCCACAGAGTGTTTGTTGTGGGGGAGGAAGGGAAAGGAGAATGTTAGCCGCTTTGAGACTCCTTCGGGTAGTGATAAAGCAGGATATCAAATCCAAACTCTTCTTCTTCTTCTTTGAGCCTTCTTCCCTTGGGTTTGCCCTTGTGGGGGGGGGTCCCCAGCTGGTGCCTTCCACCACTCCTCTACATCCAGCCAGTCCATTGCATGTAGAAATAATTACTAAAATTGTTTACTAGGGAAGGGTCATAGCTCAGTGGGGGGGGGGGCTCACTTTGCATGCAGAAGATCCCAAGTTTACTTCTTAGCTACTCCAGGTAGGGCTGGGAATGTTCACCTTCTGAACCCCTGGGGGAGTAGCTGCCAGTCAGTGTTGGCAAGACTGAGCTGGTTGATCGTTTAGTTAACTAATCAGCTAAAGCATTTTCTAACATTTGTTGTTTTGTTTTAATATTATGCTTTTGAATTTTAATTGATCAGGGAGTTACCTACTAGACTTGTGGACCAAAAGGCATACATGCAATATATTTGCATATATTACACACACACACACACACACACACACACAGAGAGAGAGAGAGCTTTTTTCTGGGGGGACACAAGGGGACGCATGCCCCGAAACATTTTGTGAATCTAATGGGAGAAGAAACTAAAATATATATATACAATTTTAGTTTCTTCTCTAGCACAGTGAATCGCCAGTTCTGCTGAATAGCATGGTGATTCGTCTGTTCCGTTGCTACCCCCAATGGCGGCCTCATTTCCTTTCCCAGCGTTTCCTGAGTCTCAGATGGAAGCGGGCGTTTAATGTGTGAAGCAGTGTGGAATGTGGATATGTGGTGTTTTACCGATGAAAGTTTGCCCTCACTGAGGGGCAGTATTTCAATATGAGTCATGCATGTTCTTTGTACTTTTGTCCATTTACGGCATTTGTTTTTCCTGATTTGAACTGTAAAATGGTGATTTTCTTGAGTCAAAATGAGAGTACCCCCAAACATTTTTTATAGAAAAAACACTGTACACACACACACACACACACAATTAAGTTACCCCTTGATTGAAAGAAAGAAAAACTTGAAGCCTTCAACAAAAAGAACAAAACAAAAGTTATCAGGGAAAAAAAACCCAGTTAAAACAGCTATTTAAAACATTCAAAAAATAATTTAAATTGATGATAAGCTAAAACAATTGCATCCTTTTACCTATTTGGGCCACTCTGCCTTAAAAAAACCCATGTTTTCAGCATCTGCCAAAACAAGCACAGTGAAGGCGTCTGCCGGGTATCAATAGGCAGGGAGTTTCCAAGTTTAGGTGCTGCAAAACAAATAAATCTCAAATGATTACTTTGGCAGGAGGAAAACAGATCAAGTGACAGGCCTACTATTAAGAGCATGAATGTTCCTTCTCTCCTTTGTTCCTGGGGTCAGACAGCTCAGCGAGATATACAGATGAGTCTGGAGACTGTTGTTAACCACCCCATAATATCACACGGCTCTGCCTTTCTATCCACAACAGAACCTTTCCCCCCAGAACAATATCAGAACATCTGAGTTGAGCAGCATTAAAAATAATGAGAGAAAAAGACCCTGGAATGTCTCCAGCTTTTTTTGAGCTATTTATAGAGCATTGTGCCATCGGCATTCCTCTTCTGTTGAAGAGCCACGGGACATTCAGGTTTTGATAGCAGTTCCCAAAATGCAGCTGGGTAGGAGAGGGATGACTCAGCAGGACCACGAAACAATGCTGTGTAATTTTAACTCTCCTCCCTCCCTCCCTGCCAAGTTCGCTTTCATTTCGTTTCCCCAAAGAATAACTCTTCTGCTGCTACTGCAGCAGCTTCTGTTTTCATTCCGCAGTCGACTAGCTTATTGATAGCACACTCCAGCAGCATCCCTCCCAAACACACACACAATCATCACATTTTATATCCATGACATTGTCAGTCATACACTTCTCCTGGTGTTTTTCACACGCCGCAACCCCAAAATCCTTTTGTTAAGTTGTGGGTGAACATATCAGACGACACAGCAATTCTTCAAACAGCTCTTGTTTATTCACAGGCCAGGCCAGAACTGAACTGAAGGGTTCAGCCAGCCTGCTTATATAGAGCTCCAGTACAACGTAACTGTAACAATTTTCTAAAACTGTCCAATCACTGAACGTCACTTTCGATCCCTTATTTGCATAACTATCTACAGTATCCCCCTGCTGGCCCAGGGTGAGAACTTCAGTACATAACACCTTTTTTTAACATATTTTTTATTGAGTTTTCCATATTTCATTATATTTTCATTACACAAATCCATAACTTAAAGCATTGCTCAAAGAAAGCATTGACCTCCTTCCCTTCCTCTTTCTGACTTCCAAACATCTTTTACAAATTCTTCGCCCTTCAATAGGCACTTTTTTTACCTTATATCTTCTTTTGACATTCACCTCCTTATATGTAAGTCAGCTCCTTATTTTCGCATTAACAAACATTTCAACTCAAACCTACAAACGTTTTCAAATGTTTAGATTTTTCTTTCGTATAAAATATAAATTTGCTCCAGTCCTTTTAAACAGTTCGTCACGCCAGTTCCAGATCTTCCCCGTCAGCTTCGCCAACTCTACTTATTCAACCATCTTTGTCTGCCACGCAACCCCAAAATCCAATGTATGATCAAGTGGTTGGACCTGTGAAATGACTCTAGGTTTGCTGTGGGGCCGTCTAAGAAAGACATGCAGTGAAGCAGACTTTTGGAAGGTTCAGAACAGATCAAAGAAAGTATTGCTTTATGCCAGGGGTCAGCAAACTTCTTCCGCAGAGAGCCGGTCTGTGGAACTCCTTCCCACAGGACACAGTGAGGACCACCAACTTGGGTGACCTTAAAAGAGTAGACAGATGCAAGGAGGAGAGGTCTAACCATGGTTGCTAGACACAGTGGCTATGCTCTGCCCCTCCAGCAATGCTTCTGAACAGCCTCGGTCCCGTATATCTGAAGGAGCGTCTCCACCCCCACCATTCTACCTGGACATTGAGGTCCAGCACCGAGGGACTTCTGGCGGTTCCCTCAGTGCAAGAAGCCAAGTTACAGGGAACCAGGCAGAGGGCCTTCTCAGTGGCGGCACCCGCCCTGTGGAACGCCCTTCCACCAGATGTCAAAGCGAACAACAACTACCAGATTTTTAGAAGACATCTGAAGGCAGCCCTGTTTAGGGAAGTTTTTAATGTTTGATGCATTACAGTGGTACCTCGGGTTACATACGCTTCAGGTTACATACGCTTCAGGTTACAGACTCTGCTAACCCAGAAATAGTACCTCGGGTTAAGAACTTTGCTTCAGGTTGAGAACAGAAATCATGCTCCAGCAGCACGGCGGCAGCAGGAGGCCCCATTAGCTAAAGTGGTGCTTCAGGTTAAGAACAGTTTCGGGTTAAGTACGGACCTCCGGAATGAATTAAGTTCTTAACCTGAGGTACCACTGTACTGTATTTTCAATATTTTGTTGAAAGCCGCCCAGAGTGGCTGGGGCGGGGTCAGATGGGTGGGGTATAAATAAATTATTATTATTATTATTATTATTATTATTATTATTATTATTATTATATTATTATTATTATTATTATTATTATTATTATTATTATTATTATTATTTATTCTGAATACCAGTTGCTGGAAACCACAGGAGGAGAGACAGCTCTTGTGCCTGAATTCTGTTTGCTGGTTTCCCACAGGCATCCCTTTGGCTACTGTGAGAACAGGGGGAGCTGGACTAGATTATCACTGGGGGTCCCTTACAACTCTGTGATTCTATGATAAGAAGAGTGTGCTGGATAGGTCCAAGAGCCTGTCGAGTCCAGCATCCGGTTCTCAAAGTGGCCAGCCTGCAAGAGGCACAGGAGCGCAACATCGCTTTCCCCTCCTGTGGTTTCCAGAGACTGCTATTCCAACCACGGAGATAGAACGTAGCCATTATGACTAGTAGCTGTTGATAGCTGCTGTTGTTGTGAAATTGCCTGAGCAGCTCCCATTGTGAAATTATCTGATTTTGTCTCTCCACGCAGAAATCTAATCAGCCGCAAATTCGTAAAGTGCCAACAGGGAAGGATGACTGCGATTTGATTCATGTATTGTCATGGAAAGTGCTACGTTAGGGTTACCAGACGTCCCCAGTTTTTTAAAAACTCTGCGCATTTATGTTTCACAGGGTGCAAAAGAAGGGCTTTGTACCTTGCCTGGCAGAGAAACCGCGCACCTAGCGCCCCTCCTGGCAACAGCCGCCCGTCCATGACTCCCGAGCCTCCCCGATCTGTCAAAACAAAGGGCGGAGGGGCAGGAGATCGGGGAAGGCTTGTGAGTCACGGGTGGGCAGTGCGCCATTGCCCGGTTTTTTAAAAACTCTGCTCAATTATGTTTCACAGAGTGCGAAAGAAGGGCTTTGCACCTTTATACAATATACAGGTGTGTTTGGGCCCAGGGTCTTTTGCCTCACCATCCCCACTACTGACTCCCTGTTGCTGTTGTTGTTGTTTAGTCGTGTCCGACTCTTCGTGACCCCATGGACCAGAGCACGCCAGGCACTCCTGTCTTCCACTGCCTCCCACAGTTTGGTCAAACTCATGCTGGTAGCTTTGAGAACACTGTCCAACCATCTCGTCCTCTGTCGTCCCCTTCTCCTTGTGCCCTCCATCTTTCCCAGCACCAGGGTCTTTTCCAGGGAGTCTTCTCTTCTCATGAGGTGACCAAAGTATTGGAGCCTCAGCTTCAGGATCTGTCCTTCCAGTGAGCACTCAGGGCTGATTTCCCACTGTTGCTACTCAGCTTCAAAATAATAACAACAACAATAATAAAAAATAATAATAATAATAATAATAATAATAATAATAATAATAATAATAATAAAGTGTCCCTGGATTCATTGAAAAAAATCTGGTAACCATATGCTACATTCACCTTTAAATGCAAACCAAATTGAATTTCTCACTCCTCTTCTTAAAAGAAAAGAAAAAGATACCTAATGATTGCCAGAGATTGCTCCTGAGCAAATGTTGCCTGTGGTCTGAAAAAAAAAAGGGGGGGAGACAATTACACTCCATTATCTCTTTCAGCTTCTAGGAAGGGGCGTTATCTGTTCTGCACAAAGTCGCTAGGCAGGATATGTGCAGAGTAGCTTGGCATGAGAGACAGTTTCGTACACATTCCAGCGCAGGGAATAGCAGTTAGGATCACGCCTCGGGCAGATGATTCACCATTTCCAAAGTAGATTGTTAGGTAACCGTTGTTTGTTGACCTCTCTGGACATTTCTGCGGGCTCCATTTTGTTACCGGGCCAGCAGCGTTTTGCCTCAAACTCAGTGCTGCCAGCCGGGAGCCAAATCACCCATTAGCTTGACTCTTTTGCCCAGAGATAAGCCTCGGAGGCTGCACAGCTTCTGCCTTTGCCCATCAGCCATGCAGACTTATAGGAACCGGCTGAGGCTAAAGAACTCAGCAGGTCTGGATCACGAGGACAAAAAGCACTAAGCAATCTTTTCTGTTCCCTGCCGTGAGGGCAGTCAGGAAGTGTTTAACACGGCAGAGGTGCACAAGCGTCATGCCGATGCAATTTTGTTAGGTAGCGGGCCATTTTGAAGAGCCACATGATGAGATACCGGCTCAGAGAGCCGGCCCTACTATCTGGCGGACTGGGGAAGTGCCTCATGTTACGGAAATTACAGGGGGGGCACATCTTTAAAGTTGTTAAATGTTACAAATATTATGCATAAGTGTATCCAAAGGTCCGTATAGTAAAAGCTCTGGTTTTCCTAGTAGTGTTGTATGGAAGTGAAAGCCGGACCATAAAGAAGGCTGATTGCCGAAGAATTGATGCTTTTGAATTATGGTGCTGGAGGAGACTCTTGAGAGTCCCATGGACTGCAAGAAGAACAAACCTATCCATTCTGAAGGAAATCAGCCCTGAGTGCTCACTGGAAGGACAGATCGTGAAGCTGAGGCTCCAATTCTTTGGCCACCTCATGAGAAGAGAAGACTCCCTGGAAAAGACCCTGATGTTGGGAAAGATTGAGGGCACAAGGAGAAGGGGACGACAGAGGACAAGATGATTGGATAGTGTTCTCGAAGCTACCAGCATGAGTTTGACCAAACTGCGGGAGGCAGTGGAAGACAGGAATGCCTGGTGTGCCCTGGTTCATGGGGTCACGAAGAGTTGGACACGACTAAACGACTAAACAACAACAATAACATCCTTTCGACTTGACAGCTCAGGAAAGTTACCTAGCTTTAAAAATCATATAAAATCAACTCCTTTGCCAGTGTCCTCCATTCCAACACTATTTTGCTCTTGAAAAAGGGACTCCAGGAAGTCCCCAGAGGTGACAATTGCTGAGCTGATTGTTTGCCAAGGAAAGCCTAATCCCATCACCAGACTTGCCAAGGGGTCCAGACATGCAAAGGAAGTTCTATTGTACTTTGGGTGGTGGGACTTCAGAGGTGTTTGCCTATGCTAATCATATACCTGGGTCTTGCCCTGACATGTCTGCTTATGCTAATCTTGTACCAAGGACTTGTCTGGACATGTTTGGCAAGGTTAAACTAGTGTAACCCCTGTCTACCCCTCCCCTTTGGTGACATGTCAGTGATGTAGCAATGATGCTATACGAACTGTATTCTGGGATATGGTGGGAAAGTTTTAAAAGTCCTTGTCACCCCATCCTCGGGGTTCAAAATTCCTCTGCGCAATAAACTTCGGTCTACAGCTATTTGGTGGCTGGACTCCTTCCTTTATTCCGCAGGGACCCGTGGGCTCTGCCCGACGAGCTGGGTGACTGAGCAGCCTCACACCTAGATTTTTCCGTAACACTCAGGTGGTGAATTCTCAACCTCTGAGCCCCCAAACCCATAATGCTGCCCTCAGGTACAGTGGATGGTGTTGTCCCATAGTCTCTCTCTCTCTTTTTCTTTCTTTCTTTCTTTCTTTCTTTCTTTCTTTCTTTCTATAATGCCACTAGTCAGCACTGTTTATGGTCGGAACTACAGCGGTATCTGATCGTCTTCGAACCTCCGACTTTTGTTCTTGACTAATGAAAACATTCTTGGCAAATGCTTTCACTCTGGTTCGCCTTGTGCTGATCCAAGAATTTCACCTCAAGCTGCACAATACAAATTCCCCCTGCCGTCCCCCTTAATCATGGCCCCAGTTCCGAAAACCAACAAAACAGAACTGGAGTCCCATAGTCACTGTCTGAAGTAAGGTGGGTGGGAATCTTGTCTGTTGCCTCAAAACAGGAAATGACTCGGGCCAACGTGGCCTGGTGCCTCAAATCCATATTTGTTGTGTTGGTCCAGCACAACGGGATGCCTCCATCTGCCCCAGCTGCAACAAAACATGTCTGTCCAGCATGGGTCTCTACAGCCACAGCAGGAACCACAACCTTCCAACGGCTTGACTTCACCCCCAAAGGCTCACCCCTCCATTTTCTCCCAAAACAGATAGATGCCAACTGCCAACTGGTCTTGACCGCACTGGAAGTACTCGCTGAATTTTTAGGGGCATGCACGAGCACCGTCCTCTCCCAATAAATTAAATTAAATATTTGCAATAAAAAGTAATCAGGCGCTGGGAAGTCCAGAAGCAAAGACCCGGATGCAACAGCCCTCTCTCCACTCCTGATCCCCAGAGACTGCTATTCAAAGGCATATTGCCTTCGACCATGGAGGCAGAACGTTGCCATCATGGCTAGCAGCTATTGATAGCAACTGCTGCTGTGTGAAATTGGCTAGCGAAGTTTTCTGATTTTGCATGTCCGTGTAGAAATCTGATTTCTAACATTAGCACAAACATTCGTGGGGGTTCGTGAATGTGGGAGGATGTGCGAGTGTGGGGGAATTTGAAACCGAAAGGCCACTTTGCGGTGCTTCTGTGCAACGCTCAGATGTTTTCACAAAGGGATCCTCTGTTGTCCCTGCGCCATGGAACTGTCAATGTGTCGAAAGAGCCTCCTACTAACAAGAGAGGAAGAAAAGCAAAGTGTTCGCATGCGGAGTCACACGGATGAAGTCATAGGTTGGCATAGCGGCCGCCAATGTTGACCGTGTTCAATGGCCATCTGTGAGCAGCCGACTTAAGCGAGGGAAAGATGCAAGCATAAAGGCCCTGAGTGTCCACCTCTGCTTGGCATTCCAAAAAGAGAGGTTTGTTTCCTGAATGGTACAAAGGATGCATTCTTGCAACGTTATTATTATTATTACTTAAAAACTGGCTGGAAGAAAATCAAACGATTGTGGGGCCGCTGGGGAGAAGCAGCAAATCCCAAACCCTACAAGTTGTTGTTGTTGTTTTGTACTGCAAACACAACAACTAAACTCACAGCAATAACACTATTTGGCATGAGATTCTCATTTAGAAATCAAGTTTCCAGTCGTCTGACATGCTGTAAAAACACCTCTGTCCTTTCTGCCCCTTTTTATGGAACTCATTTCACTCCCACCAAATTCCAGATTACCTGAACACACAAATCAAAATGTATTATGACACAGAATGCCCTTCTGCAATGTACATAACTCTGGCAATTGGAATTAATTGCTTTTTGCAACTGTTGTGGAAGGAGGTGAGACCACAGACTATTGGCTCCATAGAGAGATTTTCAGACAAGTACTATACCTAGCATATTAGTTTACGCTGGTAGGACTACAAGAAGTTTTGTAAAGAAAAATATATGAAACATTGCAAAGGGCAGGAAGAATAGAGATATTAGTTATGAGATTTAAATGTAATAGTGGAAGTAAGAAATGTATATTAAGTGAATAGATTGGAAAATTTTCAGATGTGATTGATGGAAGTCAAAAAAATGGTATAAGATATGAAAGTATGTTTAATTACTGTTGAAAACGACATGTTGAAAATAAATAAAAATTTATATTTAAAAAAAAGCATATTAGTGGCTGGCGGTGATTTGAATCTGGGCATCTCAAGTTCAAAACTGTGTCCATCACTGTCAGGAGATGTTGACTGACACTTTCACAAACATATTGTTCTGCCCTGGCAAAGGGAGGACAAAATATGCTGGGCCTTTTTCTTCTTGAAGCCAGCGATTAATCTGCCAGCGCAGGTCAGCTAAGGGGGCAGAAGAAAGGACAATGGAGAGAAGGGGGAAAATTATTCTTGGGCTCCGTGCCTGGTACTGGAAGGGGGAACCTATGCAAAGTGTAACACAATCGGTTCATTCATAACTCCTTCATTAACAGCTCCCCGCCTGCCGGCCTGACAGAAACAGCTCCCCCCCTTTTATAATGACTGAGTGACAGAGCAGGATTGGGAAAACAACAACAAACTTTTAATTGGCAAGTACACAGGGCGCCCTGTTCACGAGCGCTTTTCCTTAATTCCTTCCAAAACGGTGCTGTGTGATGCGTTAAAACAGCAAAACTCACCTTACACACTCCTACGTGACACAGAAAGTTTTCAGAAACTTTCAGTTCGGCCCAGGGACGAGGGAGCGTGTTGTGTCAACACCCAGCCAAGCGCTCAAGAGACGGGAGAGGAAGCCGTGCCGTGCGTGAAGCTGAATCGAAACAAACGTTGTGATTTGATTAATTCCAATTAAATGCCGCTACGCAGAGCCAGACTGAACGTGATGCCGGCCGACGCTTTGAGAAGAATCAGGTCACTGCTTGCAGAATCCCTATGGACTGGGGAGAGGGGATGTTCAAAAGCGCTGGAATGAGTGCTTGTCCCCTAAAACAAACTCTCCCCACCCAAAATGTCCAGCACTGCATTTTGCACATCCTTGTTGTGTTTTCAATCGCCTCTGCTTTATAGGAATTCAGCCCGTCTCATATTGGGTGACTACGCATCACACTGGGCATAGGCAATGCCTCAGTGGTAGAACTCATGTTGTGTATTCAGAAGGTCCCAGTGCAATGTTCAACATCTCCAGCAAAAAAGGGATTTCAGGGTAGCAGGGCTGGGAGTCGGGTCTTTTTCTGAGGCTCTGGAAAGCCATGATCAGTCAGACTTGAAGGACCTGCCCAGGCCTGACTTAGTATAAAAAGGAACTTGAAATGTTCAGCACAATTATTGCAGATGCAGTAGAACAAACATTAATAATAATAATAATAATAATAATAATAATAATAATAATAATAATTTTTTATACCCCGCCCTCCCCAGCCAAGGCCAGGCTCAGAGCGGCTAACAAGCAATAATAAAAACAAGTTGAATGATTACAACTTAAAAACAAAATTAAAATACAACATTAAAATATTGAAACATTAAAATATTAAAATGCAGCCTCATCGCAGGAGGAGAAAGAAAAGAAAAACGAAAGAGAGGGAGGGAATCAAATTGGCTCCAAGCCAAAGGCCAGGCGGAACAGCTCTGTCTTACAGGCCCTGCGGAAATAAATCAGATCCTGCAGGGCCCTGGTCTCATGAGGCAGAGCGTTCCACCAAGCTGGAGCCAGTGCTGAAAAAGCCCTGGCTCTGGTTGAGGCTAATCTAACTTCCTTAGGGCCCGGGACCTCTAGGGTGTTGCTGTTTATGGACCTTAAGGTCCTCCGTGGGGCATACCGGGAGAGGCGGTCCCGTAGGTACGAGGGTCCTAGGCTGTGAAGGGCTTTAAAGGTCAAAACCAGCACCTTAAATCTGACCCTGTACTCCACCGGAAGCCAGTGCAGTGAGTGGCTAATGTACATAGGGATACAGCAGAGCAGAGAAATTTGATTCACTTTGTCTTTAAAGGTAAAGCTGCCTAATTTGCACTCTCTGAAACACTACATGAATTGAATAAAAAGCCATCCTTCAAAATTCGCACTTCTCCGAATTTTGCAATGCAATTCTTCAGCCACATAATATGTATAAGCATGCATTGAAATGCATATGTTAGTGAGAATAACATGCAAAACTGCATTATATATGGGGAAATTGCTTTGCAAAAATAAGTAAATGTGTATCTTAGCAGAAAGTTGTGCTGATTAGTTTTCTTGACTTTTTTTTTTAATTGCAAAACGGATTGAGGACAACTGAGTTTAAGATTGGGGCAATGAGAAAGTGAGGGAAACTGAAATAGGCAGGTTCATTTATTCCTAGACCTACATGAGACCTCTGAAGACACCTGTGAAGTTGAGGCCCTTTGACAAGTGCATCCATGTGCTCAAAGACATGCATAAGTCTCCCACAGTTCATGCGTCTGCTGTGGGCAGCATTATCAGTGCATCGATGCTGCCTGAACATTGGAAACTGCCTTACCCCCAGTTGGACCACTGGCCCACCGGGCTCAGTACTGTCTACACTGAATGGCAGCAGCTATCCAGGGCTCCAGGCATTGAGGACTCAGCTACATTAGTAAAGAAAAAGCGTTTAATATGTGTTATAACACTGTGACACCAGGTGGCGCTGTGGAGTCCCGTCTTTCACCAACGTGATTTCCAATAATAATAATAATAATTTATTATTTATACCCCGCCCATCTGGCTGGGCTTCCCCAGCCACTCTGGGCGGCTTCCAAAAAAATATTAAAATACTGCAATACATCAAACACTAAAAGCTTCCCTAAACAGGGCTGCCTTCAGATGTCTTCTAAAAGTCTGGTAGTTGTTGTTCTCTTTGACATCTGGTGGGAGGGCATTCCACAGGGTGGGCGCCACTACCGAGAAGGCCCTCTGTCTGGTTCCCTGTAACTTGGCTTCTCGCAGCGAGGGAACCGCCAGAAGGCCCTCGGTGCTGGATCTCAGTGCCCGGGTAGAACGATGGGGGTGGAGACACTCCTTCAGGTATACTGGACCGAGGCCGTTTAGGGCTTTAAAGGTCAGCACCAACACTTTGAATTGTGCTTGGAAATGTGCTGGGAGCCAATGTAGGTCTTTTAAGACCGGTGTTATATGGTCTCAGCGGCCGCTCCCAGTCACCAGTCTGGCTGCCACGTTCTGGATAAGTTGTAGTTTCCGGATCACCTTCAAGGGTAGCCCCACGTAGAGCACATTGCAGTAGTCCAAGTGGGAGATAACCAGAGCATGCACCACTCTGGCGAGACAGTCCGCAGGCAGATAGGGTCTTAGCCTGAGTACCAGATGGAGCTGGTAAACAGCTGCCCTGGACACAGAGTTAACCTGCGCCTCCGTGGACAGCTGTGAGCCCAAAATGACTCCCAGGCTGCACACCTGGTCCTTCAGGGGCACAGTTACCCCATTCAGGACCAGGGAATCCTCCACACCTGCCCGCCTCCTGTCCCCCAAAACAGTACTTCTGTCTTGTCAGGATTCAATCTCAATCTGTTAGCCGCCATCCATCCTCCAACCACCTCCAGGCACTCACACAGGACCTTCACCGCCTTCACTGGTTCTGATTTGAAAGAGAGGTAAAGCTGGGTATCATCCGCATACTGATGAACACCCAGCCCAAACCCCCTGATGATCTCTCCCAGAGGCTGCATGTAGATGTTGAAAAGCATGGGGGAGAGGACAGAACCCTGAGGCACCCCACAAGTGAGAGCCCAGGGGTCTGAACACTCATCCCCCACCACCACTTTCTGAACATGGCCCAGGAGGAAGGAGCGGAACCACTGTATGACAGTGCCCCCAGCTCCCAGCCCCTCAAGACGGTCCAGAAGGATGTTATGGTCGATTGTATCAAAGGCTGCTGAGAGATCCAGCAGAACTAGGAAACAGCTCTCACCTTTGTCCCTAGCCCGCCAGAGATCATCAACCAGTGCGACCAAGGCAGTTTCAGTCCCATGATGAGGCCTGAATCCCGACTGGAAGAGATCCAAATGAAGTTTACAATGCGTTTTCCCGAAGTGCTTTTTTGATCCAGCCCGAGTCTTTCCCAGCCTTACCCGAGAGATGCTGAGAACTGAACCCAGGACCTTTTGGATGCAAAAGTGTATGCTGTACGGCTGAGCTACCTACTGCCCCCTCCCCCAAGTGTGGAGTCACTCTAAATTTGGTACACGGATCTAAATGCGGAGGAAACAACATTTGCATTTGTCGAGTTGCTCTACGCAGAGGAGCCGCTTGAAATAAATTAACGTAACAAGCAGAAAATAGGAGCCGGGGTTTTGTTTGTTCCACTGATGCATAGGCTGAACTCCGGCCTATTTTAAGTGCAACGATCCACTGATAATTACCTCCTGCCATGTCTGAGTTTCACAACTGAATGCATTCCCAGAACATTAAACCTGCTTGTTACAACATCAGGGCTACCCTCATCATCGCGGCTAGAAATTGACCCGTGAGTGCATGTTGCAGATGGGATCACTGTACATCCCTTATTTTAACATCATCTTGCTGCATTAGCTTGCCCGTGCCTTAAATTCACTTTTATTTATTCGGTAGGCCCTCTGTCTGTGGGTGGTGCATAACAGTGGTAGGGGGTTATTTTTTGGGGTGGGGGATAACACTGAGAGTCTGCTGGCTGCAGCCGCTCGCGTTCCTTGCCAACCCCCCATATCTCCACATCTCCTGGAAGCCATATCCTGACTGCTGCTCTACGTTCCTACATCCTTGCTTTAGTCAAACATCTGCTGTTGTTCAAAACAGCCATTTTAAAACCTTCCTGCTCTTTTTGCTCCTGCCTTAACATTTTGGAAATCCAGGACTGTGATGCAGAACTACAAATCCGCCCATGGGGGGGGTGGCTGTGTGATGATGTTATGTATATAGGAAGAGAAGCATGTGTCTGCAGGGGTTAAACTGCCAGGTGTTTACTTTAAAAAATAATATCACTCATAATGTTGGGTGTTATATTCAACTGTGCGAAGAGGTAGTACAGTGGTACCTCGGGTTAAGTACTTAATTCATTCCGGAGGTCCGTTCGTAACCTGAAACTGTTCTTAACCTGAAGCACCACTTTAGCTAATGGGGCCTCCCGCTGCCGCCATGCCGCCAGAGCATGATTTCTGTTCTCATCCTGAAGCAAAGTTCTTAACCTGAAGCACTATTTCTGGGTTAGCGGAGTCTGTAAGCTGAAGCGTATGTAACCTGAAGCGTATGTAACCTGAGGTACCACTGTACCTAAACTTTCTTTTTTCCTCCCCTCCCCATCCCAATTCCTTTTCCTTTTAGATTCCTTTTAGATTGTAAGCCTGAGGGCAGGAGCTGCCTTTTCACTGAGAATCGTAGTCTGCACTGGGAGCCTTTTCGAGGCTGAATATTGGGATTAAAAACGCTGAATATTGGGATTAAAATGCTTCAAATAAATTAAATGGCAGTCACAATGCACTTAAACAATTTTTTAAAACGTACAGAAGAGCCGTGGTGAGAAAAAACGGTAAAGCTCCCAAGAAAATACATGTGCAAACGAGGGTTGTATTTTTTCTGAATTCTTCAGAACTACCTCTAATAAATATTGCAAAAGGACCAAACAGCTGAACAAGCAGCATGGTGCCATCTCTCCAATCTCCATCTTGATGTCTCAAACCTGCTTCGAGCAGTTGGATCCAGAGTGCCTTGAGATTCAGTAGTGGGTGGGAAGTGAAGCTGTCTGAAACTGTGAGGAAGAACAGCATGGCAAAATAAATAGAAAGCACAGATAGAGAGAGGAGATGAATTCTGCTTTCTTATATTCATGCTTGTTATTCATTCATTTGTTACCTTCTCAATGGGAGTGGGCAGTGTTCATCTAAGCATTTAGTAGGCCCTAGGTCTATTGGCGCTGTGGGTTAAACCACAGAGCCTAGGACTTGCCGATCAGAAGGTCAGCGGTTCGAATCCCCGCGACGGGGTGAGCTCCCGTTGCTCGATCCCTGCTCCTGCCAACCTAGCAGTTCGAAAGCATGGCAAAGTGCAAGTAGATCAATAGGCACCACTCCGGCGGGAAGGTAAACGGTGTTTCCGTGCGCTGCTCTGGTTCGCCAGAAGCGGCTTAGTCATGCTGGCCACATGATCTGGAAGCTGTACGCCGGCTCGCTCGGCCAATAAAGCAAGATGAGCGCCGCAACCCCAGTCGGTCACGACTGGACCTAACGGTCAGGGGTCCCTTTACCTTTACATTCTGCATGGACTGGTTGCAGGGCAACATGTTCAAATGGATTTAGATACCTATTAGGTCCATAAATTACCATGTAGCATATATTAAACACAAAAAAGCAACAATTTGTTGTTAACAAAGGACAGTTGGACATATAAAGGGCCCCATTACCTTCAGTAGCTTAGGGCCTCATCAAACCTAAATCCGGCCCTGGCTTGTTGTTAACAAAATTATATTAACTATAAGCCCAGACATGGCCACTTAATTGAGAGTAGAAATGCACAGAATTGCACTGTTAATTTACTTGTTCCTCACAGCTCCTTAGTTGTTCTCCAGTGCTACACAATTTGTGCATTATTGGTTTAAAGAACGATGAGTCTTGTATCAACTTAGCAGATTCTTATTTGCAATATGAAGAACTAATCACTTTCCTTTAAGTAGTCACTAGACAACGCACTGCTCCAAAATGGAAGTCTCTAGAACATCTGCAATTATCTCAGTGGAGACAGAAAGCATGGACACTAGCACTCTCAGAAGAATTACCGTAACTGGGGAAGTTAAGGCATTGGCTGGAAAAAAGAAGAAGAGGATAACTTTATAGTAATGGGGCATCCTTTTATTGCACATGTGTCAGAGCTGCCCGAGGTCCCAGCTCACAAAGGACCAACGCCGCTTCATTGTTAAGTACGAAAGTCTTTATTGAAGTTCAGTTTCACTTCCAGAGCCGCAGCGTGCAGCTCTACGTCTCAAACTCTAGATCGCTGATGCTCCGTCTGAATCTCCTCCCCCCAGACACCAGTTTAAGACTCTAGCCTTGCTCCACCTCTTCCTCTGTTCTTTCCGCCTCTGGTTCAGCCTGTCCGTCGGGGTCTCGCCCTTTCTAGACTCTTCTGACGCTGAATCCCCTGAGCCTTCCCCCTCCCTCCGGCGGGCTTTAGGAGCTGGTTCCCAATCCGGGTCTCCTGCTGTCCCCCGCGCCTGTACATTTGAACTTGGCGCGCGCGCCCAGCCAGCAACTTTCCTCCTGACTGTTTCACTGCTGCTGTCACTGCTTCCCCCTTCGGGTGGGCTAGCTGCAACTGACCTTCCCTCCGTTCCCCCACTCTCCGATGGAGGCGTGGTCAGCCCTGACTCATCTTCTCTCCCCGCTGGAGGAGACGCTGGTCCTGACACATGTGACTCTTCCCCCCCACTACGCTCTGGTGGGGAAACTGGTCCTGATCCCCCGCTGTTGCTTTGGGGTTCCCCGCTGGCTCCTTGTTTCTGGTGCGTCCCCCCTGGGACCCCCCTTGCCCTGACCATCGGCGCCCCCTTCTGGGAATCTTCTGATTCGCTGGAGAAGCTCATGGAATCTCTCGGGCCACTGTCATACTCCCCTACGCTGCCCTCGGATTCTTCCCCTTCGCTCTCCATTTCCTCTCTCCCCTGTGCTCCTGCTCCCGAGCCCCTGACAACATGCAACAGACTTTCATTCACAATGACAACCCTTGGACCTTTTAGAACAATATTTTCTCAATATCTACCTTTACCTTTTTAGGTCTGTTCTGGAAAAGTGTCGGGGAGGGTTGCTCCGATCGACTCCATCCCCTGTTTTGGAGCTTCCTCGAGACATTGAGTTAGCTTTTTGTAGAAGGAAACAGAGCAGTGAATTAGACAGGCCTTTGTCTGCTCCAGCGAGGCGGTTCTGGTGTTTGCGCGGTCATGTTTCTCAACAAGCAACGTTAGAAATGAGAGATAATGAGATCCCTGTAGATATCTATTCTCCGAGGATTACCTGGCGGTGCCAAGCTTTCAGGTAGCCCAGCTGCGCTGAGAAGCTGGTCAGCTTGCAGGTGAGCAGTTGCCAGGATATCGTTGTGATGAATGGGTTTTGGCAAAGGCACGCGCCACTTCGTATGCTTCGCAAGCTCTTAGAATAAAAGCTCCTCTTGTTGCTCTTTCGGAACCATGTGAAAAAGGGTACTTGAAACAGAAATTAAAATAAATTCAGAACCGTTTGGTTTGTAACCTGTTACCGAGGTGCTGTCTAGGTTTGTTATTGCTTTTCTCAACCTAGACAGCATCTTAGAAAGCAGAGACATCACCTTGCCGACAAAGGTCCATATAGTTAAAGCTATGGTTTTCCCAGTAGTGATGTATGGAAGTGAGAGCTGGACGGTAAAGAAGGCTGATCGCTGAAGAATTGATGCTTTTGAATTCTGGTGCTGGAGGAGACTCTTGAGGGTCCCATGGACTGCAAGAAGATCAAACCTCTCCATTCTGAAGGAAATCAGCCCTGAGTGCTCACTGGAAGGACAGATCGTGAAGCTGAGGCTCCAATACTTTGGCCACCTCATGAGAAGAGAAGACTCCCTGGAAAAGACCCTGATGTTGGGAAAGATGGAGGGCACAAGGAGAAGGGGACGACAGAGGACGAGATGGTTGGACAGTGTTCTTGAAGCTACCAGCATGAGTTTGACCAAACTGTGGGAGGCAGTGGAAGACAGGAATGCCTGGCGTGCTCTGGTCCATGGGGTCACGAAGAGTTGGTCATGACTAAACGACTAAACAACAACAACCGAGGTGCATTTTACACTGTGATCAAGAAGATTAACCACAGCACCAAGAAACCAGGAGTTGCTCTCAGCAGACGTGTGGGTTTTTACTTTTTTGCATTAGGCTGGTTTCCACACACAAACACAGCCTTCCTCTATGCTCCTTCCAGGCAAGTAAGAGACACAATCAGGGGTCAGTGGTACATTCCATCCTGGCAAAGCCACTCAAAGAGGATGCAAAGCAGGGTCTGTGAAGGGGTATGGCTTGGGGAAAGTCCCGAGGGCCAGATAGAAAGCTTTCAAGGGCCGCATTTGGCCCCCGGAGCCTGAAAACAACCCCTTCCCCCACTGGGTTAAAGCTTCTTTGTCCTTTTGCCATATTCCTGATCTGGCTCCCTCCCCGGGCTGGTTATTTGCTTCATAAAAAAGATCGATTATACATCAGCAAACCACATGAGAAACTTTGCATCTAGTTTCCCCCTCCAGACTGTGCCCAGGCTCTGTCCATCATGGGCATAGCCAGGATTTTTTTGGGGGGGACACATTTTTTTAGGGGGGGTGGCAGAACTGACTTAATTGGCCAGTTAGTTAAATATTTCTATTGATTTACTTCATCTCGAGGGGCAGCTGCCCCCCTCTGTCCTGCATTTGCTACACCCATGGGCTTTAGCCCCAGTTGAAATAAAAACACCGGAAGCATGTAGTCCTTACAGAGTAGCTATAATGCCATGTTTGTCCTGGTATCAGAGCAAATGCCATTGCAGTATCAATTGGCGTGATTTATAAGTCATGGCTTTAGCAGATGGGGTCTATTTTAGCAAGGCAGCTGCCTTGTTCCTCATTAACCCTTTGGCGGGTTTAGGCTGCCAGAGATGTGCTCATGCATCCGTTTGTGTCGCTGGTGCCACACGTTGGGTTCCTAGCCCCTTGCTTTGGGATAGTGTGGGTTGAGAGAGAATGTCCCACCATCCTGCAATGCAATTGAAGGCTAAGTGGGAATTCCCATTCAGGTCTCTAGCATTCTGCACTAGCTCTAGATTTCAGAAGAAGAGCAGGGAAGTCTCTAGAACAGTTATTGCATTGTTGAAATACAGCGGCAGGAATGGGGAACGTGTGGCCCTCCTTAAAGGTAAAGGGACCCCTGACCATTAGGTCCAGTGGTGGCCGACTCTGGGGTTGCGGCACTCATCTCGCTTTATTGGCCGAGGGAGCCGGCGTACAGCTTCTGGGTCATGTGGCCAGCATGACTAAGCCGCTTCTGGCGAACCAGAGCAGCACAAGGAAATGCCATCTACCTTCCCGCCAGAGCGGTACCTATTTACTTGCACATTGATGTGCTTTCGAACTGCTAGGTTGGCAGGAGTAGGGACCGAGAAACAGGAGCTCACCCCGTCGCGGAGATTCGAACTGCCAACCTTCTGATCGCCAAGTCCTAGGCTCTGTGGTTTAACCCACAGCGCCACCCGCGGCCTTGTGAGCTCCTTACATGGGCAGAATCCAACTCCCACCATCACTGGTTGGAGCAGATGTGGCTTGCAGTCTGTCAACATCTGTACGGCCACAGGTTACCTGGAATACTGTGTCCAGTTCTGGGCACCACAATTTAAGGAGGATGTTGACAAGCTGGAATGTGTGCAGAGGAGGGCGACCAAGATGATCAAGGGTCTGGAAACCAAACCTTATGAGGAACGGTTGAGGGAGTTGGGTATGTTCAGCCTGGAAAAGAGGAGACTGAGAGGATATATGATAGCCATCTTCAAATATCCCAAGGACTGACACATGAAAGATGGAGCAAGCTTGCTTTCTCCTCCTTCGAAGGACCAATGGCTTCAAGTTACAGGAAAGGAGATTCTGACTAAACATCAGGAAGAACTTTCTGACAGTAAGAGCTGTTCAACGACGGGATGGACTCCCTCAGGATGTTATGGACTCTCCTCCTCTGGAGATTTTTAAGCAGAGTTTGGATGGCCGTCTGTCATGGATGCTTTAGATGAGATTCCTGCATCGCAGGGGATTGGACTAGATGACCCTCGGGTCCCTTCCAACTCTACAATTCTAGGATTTTAAGAAGCAATCTTCAGAAAATACTGACCAAATAACCAGTAACGCTATGTGTTCTCTGAGCTTCTGGGGGAACAGACTAATCCTATAAGGACTTAAGAAGAGTGCTACAGAATCAGACCAGAGGCCTATCTAGTCCAGCATTGTGTTGTTGCAGTTGCAAACCAAATACCTGTGGGAAGTCTGGCTTCTGGTTCTGTGTGTGCATATGTATGCATATCAAAAGTAAGTCCCACTTCCTGCTGGCTAGGGATCATGGGAGCTGTGGGGCTGAGTCTGAGGAAGCCTGCTCTAGCCAGTGAAGGGGAAGATAAGGAGTCCCTCCAGACGGGTGCTCCTTTTGCAGGTATATTCTGCAACATTTAAATGGTGCAATAATAGTGCATTCCTGGTGGATTTGTACGGGAACGGCCACACGTTTTTTCTGTTGTTCTATTGGGTGTTCCAAAATGCTTCCCCACACAACTGCTGTGATGAGGCTACAGCACAACAGGACACGCACAGCCCAACAAGACAACAACAGAAACCCTCCGATAGCATATGAATCAATATGGTTGACCCAACAACCCCCTCACATAAACACAACTCACTGCAGTCAACTGAAGGCAACCAGTCATGTCTCCGCCCCCCCACCAAATCTCTCTGCCAGCAAAAACTAAAAAATGAACAGAAAAAGAACCTGCCCACATGATGCTGACACAAAAACCCTGTGTAAAAGCACTATGTAAAAGAAAGAAAGTTTACTACTCCCCACTACACAGTGTGGTGTAGTGGTTAAGAGCAGTGGACTCGTAATCTGGTGAACCGGGTTTGATTCCCTGCTCCTCCACATGCAGCTGCTGGGTGACCTTGGGCTAGTCACATTTCTTTGAAAGTCTCTCAGCCCCACTCACCTCACAGAGTGTTTGTTGTGGGGGAGGAAGGGAAAGGAGATTGTGAGCCGCTTTGAGACTCCTTAAGGGGAGTGAAAGGCGGGGTATCAAGTCCAAATTCTTCTTCTTCTTCTTCTTCTTCTTCTTCTTCTTCTTCTTCTTCTTCTTCTTCCACCCCTCACACTGTTCCATGTCATTATTGTCTCACATCAAATGTAACTGATCTGTAGAAAGGTCTGAAAGCAGAGACACCGCATGTACTTTTGTTACCCAAGAAAATCTTTAATAAAAATAATTTGGGGTGGGGGGGGGAGAGTAAGTCCCACTGAATTCAACAGAACTCACTTTGTAGTTGGGTGTGCTTAGGATTGCAGGTCTGAGAACTGCTTGCAATCAGATGTCTGCCTTCTGGCACCTTGCATTTTGTTTATCTTGCTTCCTTGCTCTGGAGTGCTTTGGGAATTGTTTGTTTAGCTCAAGTTCCAGCAAGATCCATAAATAGGTCATGTGCGACTTCCTCACGCACCCTCCCAAATACGGGTTAGGCTTCCAAGGGTTTTTATACAACCCAAGCAGAATTTATCGAGAAGAAATCGCAGGGTGGAATCCGGCTTCTCTTAAAACCAACGGGGCTTCTTCTTTGATCTTGACAAGAGGGAGATAACAGCCTTCCAAAGTCCATCTGAAATATACTCAGAGTCGAGAGTGGATTTCATGCTCTTTATTCAGTTCATAGCGGTGAGGAGGAATGAAAGTCCCCTCAAAGTATCTGCTCTATATACATTATTTACACAGTGGGCTGCACGTGATTGGCTAATTCCGGAATTCTCCTGTAGGCCAATCAGATTGTGGATTCACTTCCATCTGGAGCTGAATTGGGTGGCTCCTGCAGACCAATAAACATGCTGCATTGTTCTAGGACCAATCAGACTGCTGCATTTTGGATCCTATTCAACTCAGTACATAACACCATCCCTGCAGAATGCAGCAGCTGTATTGGAGAGGCTTCCTTGGCTCTGAGAACACTTATAGGGTCAAGAGTGGGGAACATCCTTCAGAACGAGGGTCAAATTCTCTTCCGGAGTACCTTGTGGGCAGCAGGAGACACATGGCAGCTCTGGGCAGAGTGTCAGCAAAAGTGTGCAGGGCAATGAATGCAAAATTTACATCTGTCCAAAGTTGCAGAGAAAATAGTTACCCTCCACCAAGCGGTGAAAGCAAGAAAGTACAGAGGAAACCTAGAAGCCAGTACAGTGGTACCTTGGTTCTCAAATTTAGGTTTTAAATAAAAGCACACATTCCACTCATGTAAAAACACCAGACAGGCCCCACAAATAACCCAGAGATGCATTTTAAATAAAAGGACACATTCCACTCATGTAAAAACACGCTGATTCCCAGACCGTCCACAGGCCAGATTGAGAAGGCGATTGGGCCGGATCCGGCCCCTGGGCCTTAGCTTGCCTACCCATGCCTTAGAGCTTGGAGCTGCAGTCACAGTAGCCTCTCTGCTGCCACCTGCTGGAGTTCTTTCTTGCAACGCATCCATCCCCAGCTTGCTGCTGCAGCCTCTCTGCTGCCACCTGCTGTGCCTCACTGAAATACACCTCAGTTGCTGCTGCAGCCTCTCTGCTGCCACCTGCTAGAGTTCTCTCTTGCAATGTACCTGAGTTGCTGCTGCAGCCTCTCTGCTGCCGCCGGCAGGTCGGAGTACCCACAGACTTCCTGTGCCATAGCTGGTCCTTGGGAGAAGATGGGACATTCCAGACTAAAATAGATTTTTGTGCTGCATTGTTCATCTCTTGATCCGCGGCTGCTTGCTAGTTGAGCAGCGTTCAATGGGAGCATGTGCGTATTATGTGCGAGAAGATTGCCACTCAGATATCCAAACTTGAGTCGCTGGTTTCCTAAAGTGGAGGCTTGAGCCAGAACTTAATTAAATAAGAATATCCCCAGGATGCTGAACCCACTGGCCCTGAGTGCCGGCCACAGGGTACATTTGCAACAGTTGTTGTTGTTGTTGTTTAGTAGTTTAGTTGTGTCTGACTCTTTGTGACCCCATGGACCAGAGCACGCCAGGCACTCCTGTCTTCCACTGCCTCCCGCAGTTTGGTCAAACTCATGCTGGTAGCTTGGAGAACACTATCCAACCATCTCGTCCTCTGTCGTCCCCTTCTCCTTGTGCCCTCCATCTTTCCCAACATCAGGGTCTTTTCCAGGGAGTCTTCTCTTCTCATGAGGTGGCCAAAGTATTGGAGCCTCAGCTTCACGATCTGTCCTTCCAGTGAGCACTCAGGGCTGATTTCCTTCAGAATGGAGAGGTTTGATCTTCTTGCAGTCCATGGGACTCTCAAGAGTCTCCTCCAGCACCAGAATTCAAAAGCATCAATTCTTCGGCGATCAGCCTTCTTTATGGTCCAGCTCTCACTTCCATACATCACTACTGGGAAAACCATAGCTTTAACTATACGGACCTTTGTTGGCAAGGTGATGTCTCTGCTTTTTAAGATGCTGTCTAGGTTTGTCATTGCTTTTCTCCCAAGAAGCAGGCATCTTTTAATTTCGTGGCTGCTGTCACCATCTGCAGTGATCATGGAGCCCAAGAAAGTAAAATCTCTCACTGCCTCCATTTCTTCCCCTTCTATAGTTCTACATATAACCCCCTCTGCTCTGTATCCAGTGAAGCAGGAGGCAGCATCAGAATTCAAGGGTGTAGTCTAGCGGGATTCAAAAACACTCAAGGTTGGGGTGTGAAGCAGGGTCACTAGTATGGGTGGCTGGGAAACCTCTGTGGCCCGGGGAGAATCCTGAGGACCATATAGAGGGCTCTCAGGCCTGAGGTTCCTCACCCCTATAGTAGTTGATAAGTTGAATTGAACTTAATCATAGAACTATAGAATTGTATAGTTGGAAGGGACCCTCAAGGGTCATCCAGTCCAACCCTCTGGAAAGCAGTAATCCTACTCACAGCCATCCCTAGGTGGGCTTGAACCACCAACCTTCTGGTTAACAGCCAGGTGCACAGACTCACTGAGCCACAGGAGGTATAGGATAATGTCACTGACTTCTGAGTAATCATGATGTTATGTACTGAGCTGAATCCTAGAATAGGATCCAGAATGCAGCAGTCTGATTGGTCCACAGGAGCCACCCAATCCAGCTCCAGATGGAAGTGAATCAGCGATCTGATTGGCCTGCAGGAGCAGCCAATCAGGCTTTTGGAGGGGGTGAATCCGCAACCTGATTGGCCTACAGGAGCAGCCCGGAATTCGCCAATCACACGGGGCCCATCGTGTAAATAATGTATTTATAGCTAGACATTTTGGGGAAAGTTTCATTCATTGCTACTATGAGCTGAATAAAGAGCATGAAATTCACACTCGACTCCAAGTGTATTTCAGATGATTAGGTTCCTTTAAGTGTACTTCAACTAAGCGAGCCCTCACACTGTTATCCGTAGCTTAAATGCTATGCACACATACTTTAGTGTAAGTCTCACTCAGCGGAGTGGGACTTACTTCCAAATAAGAATTTGTAGCTGCAAAGGGGTCCACCGCCCACCCCGACTCCTTTGTTTGATTTCTCAGAAGTTTTCGATCAGGCTCGGCTGCACTCAGCACAATTTATAAATATTTGAATAAACAAGTAATTAAAAGTTAAGACAAACGAGGGTAATAACCGACTTTATGGCGGGCATAATTCAGCGGAGTTTAATTGAACTGTCTGAGCTTGCTTGGGGACAAGAATCCCAATGTCATATGTTCCTTTTGCATTTCTGTCTAGCCTCTTCCCCAAGTTAAGATGTGTTCAATTCAGAGCTATATATGCTTTGAAAGGTGTGGGGTGGATTGGCAGCCATCAATGAAAGCGTGGGGGGGGAGATGCATTTATTGCACTCAATTGTTTACCTTGGAAGAACCTCTTCATCTGCAATGAATTCCCATCAGCTCAGTTTCTCTTTCAAAAAAAAAAATTTTTTTATTGGTTTTTACACACATTTTCCAGCATATCATCCTTTTACACATCATTTCAAAATCTTCGGCTATCACAGCCTATGACTTCCTTCAACCTCAGCTGATGGTTTTCTAATTATGCATTTTGTTACCTATTCTCAATTCTTTTCACAATAATTTATTTATTACTCCTTACAAAACTTCTTTTAACCCTACAAACTTGACGATAATGCAACCCAATCATTCACCATACATTTTACACCTTCATATGCCTTTAGCTTCCATTGGTTCTCCATCTCTATTACTAATTGTTCATAGGTGGCCCAATTTTTACTCATACAGTATTTGTCTTTTTTACATGCATTGCCTCAAGCAGCGAGAGCCACCATGGTGTCTTACGTTCTAATAGATTTCTCCCTTTGCTAATATGTTGCTCATTACTCCTTTCAAGGGTGCAATTAGGGTTTGACTCAATTTTTTGTAATGTTTTGCTGTAAATCCATCCGGTCCTGGCGCTTTCCCTATTTTTAAATCTCTTATTGCTCGCTGTATTTCTTCTTCTTCTATGTATTTCTTCTTCTTCTGTATTTCTTCTTCTTCTTCTCCTCCGGGATCTTTCGCACATTTTCTTTTTTCAAAAATTCTTCTATTCCAGATGCATTTTCCTTCCCAGCCTTTTTGTATAACTGTTCATCCGCTCAGTTTCTCAGGAGCCTACATGCCTTCATTTAGCTGCTGCTCAGATGACAACTCCCATTATTTTCACTGCGCTGAATGTTTGATTGTAAGCTCCTCGGGGCAGGAAGAGATTCCAAGAGTCATCTAGTCCAATCTCCAGCAATGCAGGAATTTCAGCACAAGGTCTCGCATCCAATTTGCAATGGTACCGGATCCTTCTTGAAGAGAAAGCTCAAATTCATATCTAATAAAGATGACTCATTAATCTTTTTTTACTTCCATCAGCCCTCACTTTTGGCATAAACCCATCATCAGACAGCTGAATATTCCTGCATTGCACTAGATGGACTAGATGATCCTCAGGATCCCTTCTAACTCTATGATTCGATGGTAGACCTATTTGAAATAATCAGACAGGGCATGCTCAAAAAAATATACCATATTTTTCACTCTGTAAGACACTCCAGACCACAAGATGCACCTAGTTTTTGGAGGAGGAAAACAAGAAAAAAAATATTCTGAATCTCAGAAGCCAGAACAGCAAGAGGGATCGCTGCGCAGTGAAAGCAGCAATCCCTCTTGCTGTTCTGGCTTCTGGGATAGCTGCGCAGCCTGCATTTGCTCCATAAGATGCACACACATTTCCCCTTACTTTTTAGGAAGGAAAAAGTGGGTCTTATAGAGCAAAAAATACGGTAAAGGCCTCTTTCTCTCCTGGTTCACCCACAGAACAATAAACACATCAGCACATTTCAAAGGATTCTCGGGAAAGGATGTATCGGGTATTAACAAGAAAAATGCTGAGCCTAGGTTAATGAAATGGACCAATTTTTAGCAAATCAATGCAGCAGTAGAAGGGAAATCCAGCACATGAACAGATTCCTTTGAAGCAAACCGAGCGAAAAATGGCCCTTTCTTGCTTGTATGGATTTTGGCAGCCAAACTGCGCAACGTCTCCCCGCTGAGAGAAAACAGCAAACAAGAAACAGCCACACTTTTATCCGTGTCATTAAAGAAAACAATGCTGCTGTTGTTGTTTTTTCAAAGACACGCCTGTGCAGTTGTCAAGCTCTTTCAGCGACACATTTTTACTACAGCCAGTTTGCAATCAATATGGCGGCCTGACCTCCTGACCGCAAAGCCCAGGTATTTAAAAACAAATCATACAGAAATCAAAACATACAATTGTATGGCTTTGTATTTTTATTGTTAGATCGTGTTGTGAAGTATGTGCAGATTGCTTAATGTTATTGTATATTTTTGTGGTTTATTGTTAAAGTTTTGTTTATGACTGTTCTGTTATATTTTTTGCTACTGTTAGTTGTTTTTTTAATGTTGTAAGCCACCTCTGGCATGATTTAATGGGAAAGAGGCAGACAAGTGAAGGGCAATGATGATAAATGATGGTGATGATGGAGTTGGAAGAGGCTTTGTAGGCCATCGAGTCCAGGGATGTGCAATGTGATGCCACTGGACTACAACTCCCATCACCTCCGTCCATTGGCCATGCTGACAGGGGCTGATGGGAGTTGGAGTCCAACAACATCTGGAGGACACCACATTGCCTGCATTGGCCAGAGGGCTGGAATAGATCAGGAGTTGTCTAGAGATCCTAGCGTATTTGCTGTGCCTTGAAACAAACAAACAAACATGACAAGGAACAAGTGTACACACTCAGAGGATGACCTGCAAACCGCCCTAAATATCTTTGCAGATGCTTACGAAAAGCTTGGCCTATCACTCAACATCCAAAACGCGAAAATGCTATATAAACAAGCATAAAACAACCCCTCTGCAGTGCCACAAATCCAAATCAATGGTGTAACATTGGAAAGTGTCGATCACTTCTCCTACCTGGGAGACAAGGGCCAACACTGGTGCTGAAATCCAGCATCACCTGAGCTCTGCGAGTGCGGCTTTATCCCAATTGAAGTGCGGAGTGTTTGAGGACTGGGACACTTGCAGGGACACCAAAATGCTTGTTTACAAAGCTATTGTACTACCAACCTTAATGTATGCTTGTGAAACATGGACCACTTACAAACACCATCTCCAACTCCTCGAAAGACTCCATCAACGGTGTCTCTGAAAAAAATTTACACTTGGGAAGACAGGCGAACTAATGCCGTGTACCGGAAGAAGCAAAGATCACTAGTGTTGAAGCAATGATTCTTCAACATGAACTTGGTTGGATTGGTCATGTTGTTCGGATGCCTGATTATCGTCTTCCAAAGAAACTACTCTCTTCCGAACTTAAAAATGGAAAGCGTAATGCTGATGGTCAACAAAAGAGGTTTAAAGACTCTCTCAAGGCAAATTTTTAAAAAATGTAGTATAAACACCGACAACTGGGAAACACTGGCCTGCGAGCGCTGCAGTTGGAGAACAGCCTTTACCAAAGGTGTCATGGGCTTTGAAGACACTCAAACTCAGGGCGAAAGGGAGAAACGTGCTAAGAGGAAGGCATGTTTGGCAAACCCTCACCATGATCAACTCCTGCCCGGAAACCTATGTCCCCACTGTGGAAGGATGTATGGATCCAGAATTGGCCTTCACAGTCACTTACGGACTCACCGTTAAGACCATGTTCATGGAAGACAATCTTACTTGGCTATGAGTGATTGCCAAAGAAGGAGAGACAATAGCAACTGTTGCTTTGACTTATCTTTCCCCCACTTTTGTTGAGTTTTAGCCCTTCCAGAAAGCATTGGATGGCAGCGTTAGGGGAAGTCCAGCAGGACAACTTAATAAAGCAGAATAAATCCACCACTTAGTCACTATCAGTGTGTAATGAACATGCGGCAGAAATGCACTTGCCATAAAACACCTGTCTGGAGGGACCGCAAAGAGGTTAATAGAAGAGACCCTTTGTCATGTGGGGCTTCTTGAATCACAGTATTATGAGCAGGCAAGGCTAGTGGGACTGGGGTGGGGGGCATTAGGGGCCAAGGAGCAAGGGAGGGAGAGGAATTTCACATATCGATTCCAGCTAAATAACCCAAATAACCTGTTCACTGACTGCAGGCTTCTAGCATAGCTAATTGCTATTGACAAACACATCATCCGTGAATATGCCTAATCCTTTATCAAAGCCATTTCAGCTACTGGCCTTCACTATATCTTTCAGCCTTGAATTATTTCAGTTTTAACTGTGGATTAGGTCGGTGGCTCCCAATTGGTGATCCACAGACCCCAGGAGGTCCTCGTAACTTACTCTGGGCGTCCATGGTACCATACACATAACAAAAACTACCACGGAGATTGTAGGAGTGCAAATATCCAGTGTGTGGGGTCAGAAGGGATTACTATGAGGAATTATAAAATATGTGTCAGGGAATCAGGAGCAGGAGCACTGGGGAGAGAGGAATTGGAGAGCGAAGGGGAAGAATCCGAGGGAAGCGTAGGGGAGTATGACAGTGGCCCGAGAGATTCCATGAGCTTCTCCAGCGAATCAGAAGATTCCCAGAAGGGGGCGCCGATGGTCAGAGCAAGGGGGGTCCCAGGGGGGACGCACCAGAAACAAGGAGCCAGAGGGGAACCCCAAAGCAGCAGTGGGGGATCGGGACCAGTTTCCCCACCAGAGCGTAGTGGGGGGGAAGAGTCACATGTGTCAGGGCCAGCGTCCCCTCCAGCGGGGAGAGGAGGTGAGTCAGGGCTGACCACGCCTCCATCGGAGAGTGGGGGAATGGAGGGGAGGTCAGTTGCAGCTAGCCCCCCCGAAGGGGGAAGCAGTGACAGCAGCAGTGAAACGGTCAGGAGGAAAGCTGCTGGCTGGGCGCGCGCGCCAAGTTCAAATGTGCAGGCGCGGGGGACAGCAGGAGACCCGGATGGGGAACCAGCTCCTAAAGCCCGCCGGAGGGAGGGAGAAGGCTCAGGGGAATCAGCGTCAGAAGAGGCTAGAAAGGGCGAGACCCCGGCGGGCAGGCGGACCCAGAGGAGGAAAGAGCAGCGGAAAAGGTGGAGCAAGGCGAGGGTCTTAAACTGGTGTACGGGGGGAGGAGATTCAGAGGGATCATCAGCGGTCTGACAGTTGAGACGTAGAGCTGCGCGCTGCGGCTCTGGAAGTGAAACTGAACTTCAATAAAGACTTTTGTACTTAACAACGAAGCAGCGTTGGTCCTTTGTGAGCTGGGACCTTGGGCAGCTCTGACAATATGCATCAAGCCATTGTGTCCGCTGTGAAAGCATGGCATTGACTGGGTTTAATTCATTGACAATAATTTCTGACCAAATCCCACAACCCTCTGCATCTCTGGCCATTTCCTCTACTGTCCATTTCTCTTGCTTGACAAGTCACGTACTGCAGGCAGGCATCCTGGGTCATCAAAGACAGTGGGCAGCTTCTTTTGATGTAGCTTTTCTGATATGTTAATCTTAGGATGTTAATCTTAGGGCCAGGAAACAGATCTCACCTGAAAGTGATAATGATCGCTGTCTTCCTGGCCATCCTTCTTATCCTGTGTATTGCTTGTTTATGACCTCAGGGGTTGCCAAATGCACTCCTTTGTAGTTCTGTTTTATTTACCCCATGCTTAATTAGCTTTGGTAGTTTAACTTTGTCCCCACGTGGGGTTTGTTGAAATGCTCAGAAGAAATCTGATTGGTTCTTACGAACACTCTGTAAAAAGTTCTTTTGCGAATGACCTGGGCCGGAGGGTGGAGACAGATTATACTACGCACCCTTCCCAGAGTATTGCTGGGTCAAGCCTCTGTGTGTATTCTTATTAATCAGAGTTCAATCCTTCCTTTACTTTGAGAACGCTTCAGAGATATCGAGATTTTCAAAAGCAGCTTGGCTCTTGAAAAACAGAGGGTTGGCAGTGCTTAGTTAATTGGGAACCACTGGATTAGGTGAAAATAATCTTTCCTTTTCAGTGGTCTGGGTTTTTCCCCTGTTATAAGCTGTTATAATGTTATAAACCTTTTGCATACCAGGTGTGAACAACAAAGCTCATTGTACATCACTGGGAGTATCCCGGTGTGATTGTTCTCGGAGTACTTCATATTTCCCTGGAGAGTCCCTCGCTCTCACACACTGTAAGTCATTTAGACAATATTTGCTGTAACTGAGCACACAACAGCATGCTCAGTCTTGACGAGAGACCAACTGCGAATGTCCAAAATGCTCAAGCTTCCCATTGGTTGCCATGGCATTCTCCCCCCCCCCCGCCCCCACCCTGGACCGTTTCATAGCAAACCCTCACCGAGACATTGACTTGCATTCAGTCCTAGCCAGTGGCAAAGTCAGAATACACATCAGGCGAGCCAGAAACATCCAACAGTCTGCTTTTTCATTGGTTACTGTACCCAGAGGGGAGTTTTAGCTAATAAAGCCATTGCAGGTTGAAAGAGAGATAACAGTCTCCCCAATTTCTGCTAATATAAGCCAGCCAGCACAGCTGTGCTTATCTGAGCGTTTTATATACCACAACGTGACTATATGCTAGGTCTGTGTCTGTGAGGGCCCTCAAAGATATATTCATTTAAAAATATTCACGTTTCAGAGAGAGAGAGAGAAAGAGAGAGAGAGAACAAGAGAGCAAGTCTGAAGTCCTCTTATTTAGCAGAGAGAGAGAGAGAGAGAGAGAGAAAGAAAGGGAGGGAGGGAGGGAGGGAGGGAGGGAGGGAGGGAGGGGACTATCTAGTCATCTTACCTGCCTTAAAGCCTTCTGGCCAGTGATGCGTTTCACAGTAACTTGGCACAAATGTTTAAATTTAATTAGCATCTCATTAACATTATTTGAAAAACCCAAATTGCTTATATTTAAAGGCATTGAGGACCTGCATTGAGTTTTTAGCTGTTTCACGTTTTTATGAGGCCCAGTGTGTAAGAGAGCTGGCCAGCTCTGGTTGCTGCTGCAAAAATTCTGACTTTGGTCCTGGTTCTGCTCATTTGATGTTCTGCATTGCATCTGGAAAGAAGGGAAGTTGTTGCCATGCCTTGAACCAGGCGTGGGGGATCTTTCCTAGCCAAGGGCCACAATACCTTGGTGGAAACCTGCTGGGGGCCACATTCCAGTGCGGGGTCGAGCCGGATGCACATATAATTTAAAGACCCTTAACACCCATATAGACTCACTTAATCACACACTTTCAAAAAGCTGTTTCCCATGGAAAAAGAGACATATATTTAGATTGTTATGAGAAAAAACTGCTCTTTCCCTTATCGGGTACCCAAGAGCCCATATAGAGTCCTTTTGTAGGTTCTCTATCGGTAGGAGAAAATAACAGAGACCAACCAGAGAATATTGAGAAGCAAAGCAGCTAGTAAGCCTGATCTTAATTAACTGTTGTAACAGGGTGCTCCCCCCCACACACAAGGGGGGAGGGACCCCAAGCCATGTGCACAAGCCCTTATTTAGACATTTTAAATTGCCCACCCTGGAGTCCAAGACCAGCCCCAGAAGCATCATACATACATCACAGAAGGGGCAGCCTACAACAGAAATCTGAGTGCGTTGTTTTTTTCTTGTCTGCTAGGTTGCTTGATTGGATTACCTAGGCATCCTGGCGGGATGCGGGTGATGCTCTGGTCTAAACCACTGAGCTTGCCGATCAGAAGAAGGTCGGCGGTTCAAATCCCCACAACAGGGTGAGCTCCCGTTGCTCTGTCCCAGGTCCTGCCAACTTAGCAGTTCAAAAGCACGTCCAAGTGCAAGTAGAGAAATAAGTACCACTCTGGTGGGAAGGTAAATGGCGTTTCCGTGTGCTGCTCTGGTTTTGCCAGAAGCTGTTTAGTCATGCTGGCCATATGACCAAGAAAAACTGTCTGCACACAAACGTCGGCTCCCTCGGCCATAAAGCGAGATGAGCGCCGTAACCCCAGAGTTGTTGGTGACTGGACTCAACTGTCAGGGGTCCTTTACCTTTACTTTACCTAGGCATCCTGGCCACTCTTTTATTACTCAATTCCTGAATACAGGTCACAGGCTCACACCCTATTCATATCTTAGATGTGCCCTTAAGACAGGATTTGTGAAAGAGACAATGGGGAGATTTCCCCTTTCCTTCGACCTTGCAGAGAAATATTTGAGGTCATTTTGGGAGAGACAAAATGGTTTCAGGACTTCTCTGTGGGTTTCAGACATGTGGTTTACATATTTGTATGTGTTTGCTTGGTACATTTATGAACATCTATTTTTTATATATAAGACCTTAAAATTCTTAGTAATCAGAGGCGTAGCAAAGTCAAGTGGTACGCAGTGCGGATTTTTTGTTGTCACGTCCCCCCAGCAGAGCTGCCCCAGTCTCCGAAGGCATCTCTGCGCCTTGCCAGCAATGTCTGGCCAAGCGAATGCCCCAGGCACATCCACTGCTTTCTCCACCTGTCTGGGCTGGGTGGTCAGGTTGGTTCTGGAGGGGAAAGCAAGCTTCCTATGGAGCGCATTGGCTGCTAGAGGTTCCCAATTTCCAAAAAGCCACGGGGGCAAGGGCAGGGGGGAAGTTGTCCAATGGCAACAGCAGCCGCTTCCCCAACCTTAACTGATAAGACCATGTTTTTAACCCCCACATATCTCATGGTAATATGTGGGAAGTATTTTTGGTGTGAACTGTAAGAATCTGATCTGAAATTTTAAGCAATGTAGTTAATGTGTTGTTTGTTATGTTGTTTTATGTGTGATGTGCAACTTGAAAATGAATAAAAATATTGTTAAAAAAGAAGACCACGTCTATATCTATGGCTATAAATGTAGTGGTTTTCTATCTAACTACATATATTAATTAACATAGCAAATTAAGGTCGATTATGTTATCACTAATTACTTTTGTTGTGAATGATCACTGTGTTTATGTTGCATACTTTAAACTCAACCACTTAAGAGATTTTCTTTACAATTAATTGGCATGCAAATTCTGTTGAATAAATGCACAATAATCTCAGCCTATATTTTATACATTCCATAGTCATTTTACTCCAATGTTTAAAACATTTTAAATATTAGTATTGCTACCTATATGACCTATTAGTCACTTACTACAAGAAATCTCTAAACAACTTATAAAAAAGTTAAGGCACAAATGTGTAGCCAAAACCATAACAATACATTTCAGTAACACCATTTCAGTAATCCATAAAGAGACCCAGCAGAACCCCCTCCCTGCAGAATATTCCATCAAATAAGCCATTATCTAGCTAATCATAATCCATCATTTTAGCTTAGCGCCAGAAAGATGGTTTATGATGGTGCCAGGTGGACCCCTAAATAAATTTGTTAAAGTGGTCCTGAATTCTTCATTCTTTTAGCAGCTTCAGGTGTTTTAATAAGACATTAGTACTAATAAGGGGGTCTTGCTTCTGAATAATCATGCATAGGATCACATTCCACACCTAATTATTTTAATGCCTGCAAAACAGAACCTTTTCCAATAAAACCCAGCAATGGCATTTTTTATAAGATGCTACTGCTTCTTTTTATTTTTAGTGATTGTAATTTTAAAATTGCTTTTAACGCTGTATTTTAAATGGTTGCAACCCAGCACAGGGCCTTAGAGCAAAGGGTGGTTAACAAAGAGGAGGAGGAGGAGGAGGAGGAGGAAGAAGAAGAAAAGAAGCAGCAGCAGCAGAAATGGAGACAGGGTAAACTTGGTGCTCGGGTTTCCAAAAGAAATGTATTGTGGGTGAAAGATAGATATAGACTTTATTTGCGTAGCCAACAGGCCATAGCATCAAAGGACAAACACCAACAAAAATACATTACGAATATAGTTACCATAAAATCTTATGACCTATTAAAACCCTAGATAAAAGCTGGATTATCTTTCATCCATGATTAATTTAAACCCATCCGGACTACTACCTCTAGTAGCACGAGATGCTCATAGAAGTCGGTGGTCCAAAGTAGTGCATCAAAAACTACTTACATGTGGCCTCCAAGCACAGCATCTCCTGAAAATGGGTCTCCCCAAGGCAAAAACCCTTATTGACCAGCGCATGAAGGATATTGAGCAGCAGAATAATCTGGCCTATATTAAGAAATTTAGTGCTTGGTACGCTTATCTGCCCCCCTCCCACTTTGATTTTCGGGCACCTTATTTGTCTACCTTAACCATTCCAAAACTCAGACGGGCCTTTACAATGGCCAGACTAAATATGTTACCCTCAGGTGTTCTTGAAGGTAGATATCAAAAAATTTCATTCGAGAACCGGCTCTGCCCCTGTGGAGCTGGCTACGTAGAGCCTGTGTCACACGTTCTCTTGTCTTGCTCCCTATATAAAGATCTCAGGGATGAGACCATCACACCGCTCCTATCTGCCATCCTGGGCCGCTCTTGTGAAGCCAAATCGTTCTCACTCCTAGCTGACCAGAACAGCTCGACAACAGAGAAGGTTGCCAAATTTATCGAGAGAGCAATGAGACTGAGAGCTGTATTGTGGGTGTCTTCAAGTGACTTCCGATTTGCCCAGCCTCCTCACCTAGGGATTAGCCCTCCTCACTGAATCCCAATGTGCCAGGACTGGCTGCAGTTACTGAAGAAAAAGTGCTGTTTGCACATGCTCAGGACCGCTCTTGCTTGCAATATTTTCATGAGTCCAAGGTGAATCTGGGCAGGGGGAGAGGGAAATCATGCAAAGAGGGACAGCCCTTTATTTTTATTTTTTTACTTTTTACATTTATACGCCACCTCGTGCAAGGTCACAGTGGGCTGTATGGTTCTCCCTGTCGACTCACAAGAACAACCTTGCGAGGTTGACTGAGAGAGAGACTGGTTTACAGAAAAAGATAAAACAATAAAATTGTCACCCCAAAAAAATTATTATGGCCATAATTTAAAACATACAGAAAGATATATACGAGTCCCAAAGCAAAAATTAAGCCTTTGGGAATAACTGCCATGCTTTTTGGCAGTAGCAACTATATTCCAAAAGTCAAATATTAACCTTACTTGGCTGGAGTCTGATTTTTTTTAAAACAACAACAACCCCTTCACAAATGAATGATCCTGGCTACATTTTCTTACAAAAAGCTTCTTTGATAAATTAAGTCTACAATCCTAACTACCTGTTAATTGGTCTCTAAGGTGCCACTGGAATTTTTTTTTTGTTTTGACTACCTGGGAGTAGAGATGTTGGAGAAATAAAAAACAAACAAACCAAATGTTAGCCCTGTATGGCATGTGGGAAGGCCCTGAGTAAGTCTTTTGGGGTGGGTATTGTGTGCATGTAAGTGAGAGGGAGGGAAGGAGTGAGGGAGCATTTCAATCACTGGGCCCAGTGGCATAGGTGCAATTGTGCAAATATGGAATTTTTCAATTTGAAAAAATAGACCAAGTCATGTGGACAGAAACTATTTCGGAAGAAGAAAAAGTTGGGCGACAAATATGAAATTAGAGGAGAAATGAAGTGAAAATAATTTTAGTATGAACGTGAAACTCCATGACCATGAACTGCTAGCAACAGAGTCTTTAAACCTGCCCCAGGCTTTTTGCTATAACAGACTTAGCACAGTTACCCTTCTGGAACAAGTCTTATGTGAAACAAGGATGACGGTATCCAAAACCAAATCTAATACAGACTTCAAATAATACAGTCATATTTTGCCATGACAAACATCTCTCCCAATAAGGACAGGCACCCAGGTGTTTAATTATTGTTTCTAAGAAGAAAGCACATTCACAAGTCAGGTTTTGTTGAGTCTTCACCCAGTTGAAGTGACTCTGGAGGCAAAGAGCTCCCCCGTGTGATTTGCAGGGAAATTACCAGAAAACGTGTTCCATTAACTTGGCATCCTCTGCACTATCCGGAATTTCAACCACTCCTCCTTGGGCAGCCAGGATCGTGATAAGAAACTTGGATAGTTTTTCTTTCCTGATACTCTGGCATATTTCAGCTATTTCCTTCCAGCCATCCACATTACATTCTTTATCCTTTACAATCATTTGTTCCAGCACGTCTGTAAGGACATTTGACAAAGAAAAATGTGAAACAAAGTCTTGCTGCTTTTTCTTTCTGCTTGAATCATGAGTCATAGAAAACAGAAACATGCATACCTTTGGATAGGATCCTAAATCCATTACAGGGCAATCTATACATGTCTGTGAAGAAGCCCCACTGAGTTTGATGGTATTTACTCTCAGTAAGTAAATTTGCATTCTTAAGGTTTCGCCCAATATAGTATGCAAAGGGTTGTAACCTACTACCACAGAGGTCTGCACTGATGAACTGCAACCTATGCATGTTTTCTTGGGAGCAAGCCCCATTGGACTCAGACTGACTTTTGAGGAAACACAGGTTGGATTGCAAGGTTGAACTATGTCCCAGTAGACGTAAGATGCCAAGGTAGAGCAGGTCTTTAGAACAATGGCATCCATGTAATATTATGTTTCAAAGCTTAAATCTTAAAGCTGGGGTAAAATGAAGCCATAAATAATTGCTACATTTAGTCACAGGTTAAACATGATGACTTTTTAGTCAGATTGTCCTCTATGAAAGGATGTTAACTGATTAGCTAATTGAGTAAAAGCAACAGAGTTAATCCATCACGTTTAGTAGAACATCTGCATCACATATCCAATTAAAGCACCTTTCCCCAACTTAAAAGGTAAAGGTAAAGGGACCCCTGACCATTAGGTCCAGTTGTGACCGACTCTGGGGTTGCGGCACTCATCTCGCTTTATTGGCCGAGGGAGCCGGCGTACAGCTTCCGGGTCATGTGGCCAGTATGACTAAGCCGCTTCTGGCGAACCAGAGCAGCGCACAGAAACACCGTTTACCTTCCCGCCAGAGCGGTACCTGTTTATCTACTTGCACTTTGACGTGCTTTCGAACTGCTAGGTTGGCAGGAGCAGAGACCGAACAACAGGAGCTCACCCCGTCGCGGGGATTCGAACCGCCGACCTTCTGATCGGCAAGTCCTAGGCTCTGTGGTTTACTTGGTGTCTTCCAAATTTTTTGAAATACAATGGCTTGGGCTGATGAGAGTCAGGACTCCAAAACATCTAGAGGGCACCATCCGGGGAATTAAAGGATCTTGGAAGAAAAAACATGGTCTTAACTGCTGTTAATTTGGCGTATAGCATTGGTGGCCAGTATTTTGGACAAGTGTGCCACAAGTGAAGCCCATGGTATGAAGGCCAAAAACAGACATGGCAGTGGGAGACCTGTGATCAGATCTCTCACTTGTTTTTAAAAGTTTAATTGAAGCTGAGAGCAGCCCCTGCTCCTGATTAAAATCTTCCACCTGTCCCCATCCACTACTTACCCTTGTGAGGCCAAACATACCTGCAATGTACAGGTGCCTGTAGATACGGGATAAATTGCAAGTACATGCAGTGACATTTCTACTGAAAAAACCCCAGCTGTGCTCACCCCTGCCTTCCTTGGAAATATCTTCCAACAATCGTACGCAAATGACTTTGTGTTCCGTGTCGATGAGTGTCAGGACTGTTTCCCCGAGGGACAAGAAGGGTGGACGCCCATTCCACTCTTGAGTTAGGCAGCGCATGAGTTCTACATTTGGGCAACGTTGCAGTAGGAAGATATAGTCCTCTGAAACCAAACAGGAATTACGTTAGAAAGACCATCTGAAAACAATACAATCGATCATGCCAGTAAGTGGGGCACGAGGTGCACAAAGTGTCTCCAGTTCTTTGCTGACAAGCAGAGATCTACCATCTTTAAAAAGGCAAGATGGACTTTAGGATCACATGGATGGACAGCAAATGAACTATTTTCCATGTAGAGCTAGTGCTTGTTTCAAACCAGAAGCAATAGAGAGAGGGGAAGAGCCATAATCACTTTCTCTTTCTTACACACAGAGCATTGCAAAAGTGTTTGAAGATGGCTGAGAAGCATTTATTCATTCAACATACAGTGGTACCTCAGGTTAAGTACTTAATTCGTTCCGGAGGTCCGTACTTAACCTGAAACTGTTCTTAACCTGAAGCACCATTTTAGCTAATGGGGCCTCCTGCTGCCGTGCCGCCAGAGCCCGATTTCTGTTCTCATCCTGAAGCAAAGTTCTTAACTTGAAGCACTATTTGTGGGTTGGCGGAGTCTGTAACCTGAAGCATATGTAACCTGAAGCGTATGTAACCTGAAGCGTATGTAACCTGAGGTACCACTGGAAAATAGCACATGTAATTAAGGCCTGAAAAAGCAGCTACTTGATGCATCATCACCATCCCCAACATTTGAGATCACGAGGGGAAGTCGTTTTCTGGATTTCCTGGCTTCTGGAGTCAGGCATGTGAGCTACAAGGAACAGGGCCTTCTAAGTATTAGTGCTGTTCTTGTGAAACTCCTCCCTGAAGGATGCTCACTAGGCTCTTTCACTTGCCACTTTTCAGAAGATGATTAAGATTTAAACAGGTCTTTGGTTAATTTCACTGCTGTCGTGGTTGCAGTGAGATATAAATTAACAAGGCTTGGGAATCTACCTCTTGGAAAGCGTTTGCATTGCTGAAGGTAATCCATGGCTCCGTAGATCTGTCCTTGTTTGCACAAGCACAGGGCGGCTTTTTTGTGCGCTCCACATTCAAGGTAGACAATCTGAGCCAAAGCGTAGCACTGGGACTCATTGTGCTTATCCATCTGTGCATAATTGAAGATTGCATCGCCGGCTTCCTCACAGAATGCCAGTCTAGGGGAAATAAGAGCAATTAAACATTCTAGGGACTTACCAGGCTTTGGGGTATTGTGAAGGATTTCAATGTGGAATAACTGAAATAATGATACCTAGGATCATTTTGTAACTCACTTTGACTTTAGACTTAGTGGCGGGGGAGAGTAACTAATATAAAATATAATAATAATACAATAACAATTTATAATCTAAGTGATGCAAAGTAAAAAAAAGAAAGGAACAGGAAGAGAAAACAAGGAATTGAGAAAAGTCTTGCTCATAAGGCAATGTTGGTGTAGGACTCTCTCTGCACATTCCAGGAGGTTGAGCATTACCCAAATGATTCCCATGCTGGGAAAGTAACTTCTGAGATTCTGCTCAGGTGCTTCCCGTTGACCACAAATCTGCTTGCTTCCCCACTGCCACCCGCATGCTGCCTCTGCCTCACTTTCTTCTCATCCTGGCTTGTGCTCAGCCCCAATGCAGTTGGGTCTGACAGAGCCAGGCTGCCTCAGTTTCAGAGTTAACTCTTCACATTTTGAGAACAATCAGCAGGAGCATCAGTAACACATCTGGATCTGCCTTCTTTGGAGCCAGATCACTGGTTCGCATGGCCTAGCAGACCTGTGCAGAATGGGGGGCAGCCAAGTATACTTTATTGCAGATATTAATATTGTGCAGTTTGAAGCAATAGGATGAATTAAAAACTGGTTCCTCTTGCAATAAATATTGTCCAGACCCAAAATATGGTTTCAAAGCTTTACTAAAAGAATTTTCTTCAAACAGATAAAAATACAAAAAATGATACAGTGGTACCTCGGGTTGAGAACTTAATTTGTTCCAGGTCTGTTCTTTACCTGAAACCGTTCTTAACCTGAGGTACGCTTTCGCTAATGGGGCGTCCCACTGCTGCCCTGCCGTTGCCACACAATTTCCGTTCTCATCCTGAGGCAAAGTTCTTAACCTGAGGTACTACCTCCGGGTTAGCGGAGTTTGTAACCCGAAGTGTTTGTAACCAGAGGTGTTTGTAACCCGAGGTACCACTGTACATCCAAATAGTTGCATACCAAATGGGCCTGAAATAAAGGTTTGTCTATCTCCACAGCCTTCATTACAGCCTGGAGCTGTTTTCTCTCCAGGAGAGAGAGACTTCATTGACACACCTTTGTCTTCGGTGGCTTGAGAGAACAAAAGGCACCCTCAAAATGGCAATTTGCAACTGAATATCCCTTCCATGTGATGTAAAGTTAAACACCATGTAAGAGAGTCAGTAGATAGACATCAACAGGTAATTATCAACCTGGTGGCACTTAGAGAGCTCCTAGTACAGCTCAATGGACTTTCCCATGCCCTTTTAGCAATACACATACAGTGTGATTTTCTGTTTCAGTGTGCAATTAAACAATTAAGTATAATTGACCCGGGCTTCAGAGCTAAGATGGCTGTGGGGAAGGAGAGCCAGGAGCCTGCTAGACTGTTATGGTAAGAACAAGACTCCTGCCCCCAGGCTTCAAACAAGCTCTGAATGGGCCTGTGGCCCAGTATTGCCTACTCTGAGGCCCAGTGGCTCCCCAGAGGGCTTTCCAGCATAAAAAGCACAAGCTCTACCACTGAGCTATGAACCCTCCTTGGATGGCCACTTACCTGTGCATGGTGACCCAGTGCATCACCAGGTCTAACCGTTTCTCATTCAAGGCACACTGGATGGCTTCAGCTACCAAATGGCTTGAAAGTGGCTGCTTAGTAGCTATGCATGTGCTTATTAGAGCTTCGCAGTACATGAGCAGAGGGAGAACCTTCCCTTTGATTGGGCCAACACCTGAAAGCGGAAGTCAGTAAGTTTCTTTTTTAAAAAAATTAAGCAAGCTATGGAAGATAGGAGTGCCTGGCGTGCTCTGGTCCATGGGGTCACGAAGAGCTGGACACGACTAAACAACTAAACAACATGCTTTTGCTTGGTCATTTTTCTTCTCTGCACTGCTGATTCCTCCTCAGTTCAGATTCTCCACTAAGGGAGACTTAATTCCAACCTTGGATTTATATAATTGCTTGATCTTAGGGCTGTTAAGATTTAAAGAAATGAGGAAAATCTCAGAGAGGAGGAGGGAGGGGGGAAACAAGTTGTGGAAAGTGAGGAATGGTGGGTTTAAAAGGACAGAGGGACAAATATCAGTTAGCTAGCTATCAGTTTTAATTTTTTTATCCAGCGCAATCACAAAGTAAGGTAGCAACCAGGAATATTAAAAAAATTGCATTTTAATACTACAGGCTTTGATGAGACTTCAGGTGTAAAGAAATCTGAGAAAATATATCTACATAATGTTCTAACCTGCTACACTAATGCAACTACTTAGGGTGCTCTTTTGGTTGATTCTGTCTGTTTGGCTGTCAGAGTCTTGTTGTACCTTACAGAATCAGAAAATTGAAAGGTACCTCAACAGCCCCTTCCAGTGCAGAAAATCTTCTGCTACAGCATCCCTGATAGGTTGGCTATTCAGTGTCTGCTACTGAGAGTATCTCTCTGCACTCTTTTAAAAATAGTCTAACCTGACATACTAATTATGCTACTCAGAGCACTATATTGATTGATCTAAAACAGGAAAGTCATATAAAACCTTAAATATTAATGAATGTATTATGACATAAGCATTTGTAGACTAGACTCCACTTTATCAGATGCAGGAAGTGTTGTCCATGAAATCTCATACCTAATAAATGTTAGTTGTTAAGGTGCTTTAAGTGGTTTGTGCTACAAGAAACAACACAGCTAGAGGAAGTTAGCTGATCTAAGAAACTGCAAGGAAGAAAGACCACATCCGAGGATCTCCCTCATTAACATCCTTTCAGCACCAGACATAAACTTCTCTCTTCATCCAAGTATTTAAAAGGTTATGGTAAATGTCCTTTTTATTGCTGGTTTCTGCTCCTAAAGGTTTGCTATTTTGCTGGATCTGTTTATGGGTCACTAAAATTATTACTGCAATGTGTTTCATTTGCTTTTATGCTATGCCTTATTAATAATTTTTTGTAAGCAGTTTAGAAACTTATATATACCGTATTTTTTGCTCTATAAGACTCACTTTTTCCCTCCTAAAAAGTAAGGGGAAATGTGTGTGCGTCTTAGGGAGCGAATGCAGGCTACACAGCTACCACAGAAGCCAGAACAGCAAGAGGAATTGCTGCTTTCACTGCACAGCGATCCCTCTTGCTGTTCTGGCTTCTGAGATTCAGAATATTTTTTTTCTTGTTTTCCTCCTCCAAAAACTAGGTGCGTCTTGTGGTCTGGTGCATCTTTTTTCGCTTTATAGAACGAAAAATACGGTATATCTATTGCGTGACTAGTAACTCATATACATACATACATACATACATACATACCCCTAAATTTCTCCATGGTTTCTTCATTGTGGAGGATTCCTCTTGGACAGTTTGCTGCATATATTGCAGCAGCCTCAAACTGACTACGGGAAAACAATTCATTGAACCTGGCACAGGTTAAAGAACATAAAGGTTCAAAGGCACAGGCAGTGGATGCGAAAACAATTCCATGCTTGGCAGTGGATGTACACTAGCCAGACACAACCCCAGAAGCTGTGTAACATGGGTATGATAGTCAAACTAGAAATATATAGCAAGATGCTCTTCTTTCATGCTCTTGCTATGTTGCTGTGAACAGCAGGACAGCTGTGGTGAGGAGCAAACCATCTCTTTCCAGCCTGCTGACCCCATTTTTATCTGTTTTATTTATTCAGTTTGTATACCACCCACAGGGCAATTCACAACATAAAAATACAAAATGAGAACATAAAGTATATAATAAAAACAAACACAAACAAACAAAAAACCCTCCCGCAAACCCATTTAAAAAGGACATAAAATGTTAATCAGCCCCTGGTTAAAGAGAAATGTCTTCACCAGGCACCTAAAGGTATGTAATGAAGGTGGCAGGCAAGAAGCCCTGGAGAGAGCATTCCACAAATAGGGAGCCACTGCAGAAAAGGCCCGTTCTCGTGTTGCCACCCTCCAGGCCTCTCAAAGAGGAGGCACACGAAGAAGGGCCTCTGAATAACCCTACTCTGAGGTTTTGTGTAGATGTTAAATAAATGGGAGGGGGCCGTGGAGAAGTAAGAGGGAAGTGAAACAGTGAAATGGCATTTTCTCATCTGAACAGAAAGAGAAAACCATCTCTCTGGTTCCATTAGTCTTTTTCGTTATGGCTCTCCTAAGAATCCATTTCTCCAGCAAACCCTTGCCCAAAGACACCATTTGCTTCTCTCCTTCCCTGCACCTCCATTTTCCTCATAAGCTTACATCAATTCCTGACCTTATTCTCTACCAGTGTCTTGCCTATCCAAGATCTCTGGGGCAGCCCATGCTAATGACTAACTTTGGCCCTCAAATACTTCTGTGTATTAAGGAGTAGAAGAAGCAGTTCTGATTGGCACAGCCAACTGGTAAGGGATGCTCTTTGCTTCCTGCTACATCTCCCCAGTTCTGTTTTTCCATGCAGTTTTGCTGGCTGTGTATGCCATGTCCCCATCTGTGTGGGATGTATTATTACTAGAGCAGTCAAGTACAACATTTTCCTGTTGCCTAGAATGGACACACAGGGGAATGTGGCTCCAGACAAGGAGGACTTCCTGTCATACCTGTGTGGAGCTTCCTCCCCGTGTGTGACCAGGTAGATGACCCTAACTGACCAGATAAAAGGGTTGGCCACACAACCATCTCTCTCTTGAACTCTTAGTCTCATACTTTTGGAGTCTCGTGGCTCTTAGCCAGCGCATGGCTCAACCTTCATGTAGGTTGTAGCCCACAAGCAGAAAGTCTGAGATGTAGCTCAGACTTCTTTTTACTGTAACCACAAGATAAAGCATGCCTTCAGATTACTGCTGTGAACTGAATGCGAGTAAAACTTTATTCTTACTTTTAAAGAAGACTGTGTCGTGTTATTATTATTTTAAGGGGGAAATAAAGGGAAAACTTACCAGGAACAATCCAGACTGGATTGCTTAATTAAAGGATTCTAATGAATCATCAACTTGCTTCCAATATGTTGCAAAGGGAATGTGCTCTGCTGTTTACTCACTAGCGTGAGTGAGGAAGGATAGTATCAAAACAATATATCCTCTCCTACCTTCCTTAATGTTCCCACAATCTGCACACCAAGAGTGTGTCACAGAGGGGAGCGGGGAGACTGCTTGTGCCTACTGCTGCAGCTGTCAGAGGGTCTCCACTGTACTGCTGCTCTCTGTTCAGTCGAGGAGTCTAATGACCGCAATGTGCTTGATGTGCTAGTTGTGGCGGGCACAGACTAAAGGGCATGCTGCCAGGGAGATAAAGTCCATCATGACTCCACGTCGTCTCCGGACGTCCATCGATCTCCTATAGACACTCAGTATCAGCAATTAGCGACACGAGCTTCCAGAACTATAGATTGCCACATTCCAGAGCAATGGAATGGCTCTTCCATTCCCTGGCAGTATCCCAACAACAGGTTATGGGCCCAGCACGCTTCCGCTGCGCTTCAGCAGAGTTGCGCAGCGGAAGCGTGCTGGGCCCATAACCTGTTGTTGGGATACTGCCAGGGAGATAAAGTCCATCATGACTCCACGTCGTCTCCGGACGTCCATCGATCTCCCGTAGACACGCAGAATCAGCAATTAGCGACACGAGCTCCAGAAAATAGATTGCCACATTCCTGGGCTCATGCACACTCTATCAGCAGATAGTGCACAGCAAAAGTCGCACTCAGGAGAGCATTATTTACAAGTTTTATTCAGCGTTGATCAGAACAAAAAAACATGACTGCCTGCTTCAGTGTCTCTGACACAGAGAGAGAAAACGAAAGCAACAGAAAACATAAACATCCTGTGAAACAGGAAATACGCAGGCTGTGGCACAAACATCCTGCTCCCTTTTAAGGTGGAACGGAAATATCCTAACACATGCTCCATCACCTTACCTTTCAATGTATTCAATCAGGTCTTCAGCCTCTTTGCTTTTGCTGGGGTCATGTTCAAATACGCTGGAAATGCTGCTGGCAAGTGTGTCTGCATAGAGAAAGCCACCCATAGCAAGTTACCATTTTACACTCTCAGAAAACAGAACCACCAGGAACCACAGGTTTACATCACTTTTAGTATTACTTTAAATGATATGGCTTCTTGTATTGGTGAAAGTGCTGAGAATTCTGTTTAGAGAGCTCTACTCTGCACCGCAGAATTACATTTCCCAGGGTTCTCAGGGGAGAGGAAGGTCTGTTAAACTAATTTTGGCCAATAGCGAATGTGTGCCCAAAGACATCGCCAGCTGTTTTCCAAACACTGTGCAGCATTCAGAAGTGACATAGTCTCTGTTCAAAAGGCTTACAGTTTGCAGTGGGCAGGAAAGGTCAGCTGGAGACGATGGAACATGAAAGGTGAAGTTAGGATGGTTCAGGAAAGGATTTGCTAGCACAAGAGTCAAAGAAAAGAGTGCAGGAAAGGAATCAGCTTCAGCATAAGGTGTAGCTTGTCGGAATTCTCCAGAGATATAAATTTGAAAACTGACAAATAATGATGCCGGAGCATTCCAATGAAAACAGAAATGAGAGCAGAAGTTGCCCATGTTCTCTTATTTGTCCCATGTGTCCAGAAGCAAAAACAATCCAGTGAATACAATCGGCTGTTTCTTTCAATCTGCACATGATACATAATTATGTTTCCTCTCATTTGCAAAGTGTTTCCTTTGCAGCGAAATGAATGGGGCAGAATAACATAATGACAAATTTATTTTACATAAGTTACATAATTACATAAATTATGCAGTTTCACCTCAGCAGACAGCAAGAAGAGGAACTGCAGCAGTGTTGCATGTGATAGGAAGAATGAGCTAGAACGGATCAGGGGGCTGAAAGATTGGCATAAGGGGAAGATAATGGGCAAAAGGCAAGCCCTGCGTTGGCAAATAATTTAAAAAGGAAAGGGAACTTTAGCATTGCTGGTTGCCACATGGATCAATTGTTTCAGCATGCATCACAGACAAATGTTCTTCCCTGTCATCCTTTGATGGCTTGCTGTTGGATGGCAAAATCTGAACTCGTATATTTTACCTTTTGAAAGTTTCTCATTTTCTATCATTTGAAAGATGAGCTGGTGCAAGGTTTCTAAACTCCTGTCTGAACTCTCCCAGATAGTCACAACGTTGACAAACTGTGATAGTCGATAAAAGCTACAAAGGAGAGAATAGTGCGTGAAACTGGCTGCCTGGCTGTGGCTCATCAAAAGGCTCTTGTTAGTGATTCTTCCTAAATTTCTCTTTTCCCCCAACCACACCTTTATTCTTATCATCTTGCTCCCTTTAGTCTTCAAAACACAGGACTTGAGTTTTCTTTGCTACAGACCTTTCCTACTGCATGTTCCTTCATCAAGTGGCTCACAATTTGGGATTATCTGAATACTGAAATGCAGTTCTCCAGCCAAGTAATGTGTACAAATATATCTATATATCTATAAATCTCTGTATAAATCCTTATCTCTCTCCAATTTTTTTATGCAAAGATAAACACATTGTCATAATTTGTAAATTAGTAATACTCATGGCTAGTTTCTAACAGAGACCAACCCAAACCTCCTTTGAACAGGGCTGGAGAGGTGCTGTATTTGGCAGAGGTTGTTTGACAAGAAGATGCTGGGGAACTGAACCAGGGCTTAAGTGCTGTTGGCCCTCCCCATTAAATGAAATGAATGTCACTATGTTCTAGTTGAGAACCACTGATCCATCTTCCTGCTACTAGCCTAACTATATGGCTTAGGTCAAAGCTATCTGTAAAGGTAAAGGGACCCCTGACCATTAGGTCCAGTCGTGACTGACTCTGGGGTTGCGGCACTCATCTCGCTTTATTGGCCGAGGGAGCTGGCATACAGCTTCCGGGTCATGTGGCCAGCATGACTAAGTTGCTTCTGGTGAACCAGAGCAGCGCATGGAAACGCCATTAACCTTCCCGCCAGAGCAGTACCTATTTATCTACTTGCACTTTGACGTGCTTTCGTACTGCTAAGTTGGCAGGAGCAGGGACCGAGCAACGGAAGCTCACCCCGTCGCGGGGATTTGAACCAGCAACCTTCTGATCAGCAAGCCCTAGGCTCTGTGGTTTAACCCACAGCGCCACCCGCATCCCAAAAATGGGCTCTGCAATCTTCAGAGGAAGTCCTACTACCTTCACAAGCACACCCGGTGAAGATGCAGGACAGACTTTCTCAGTGGCTGCTCCTAGTCTTTGGGACTCTCTTCCTAGACAAGCTACACTGTCTCCCTTTCTTGTTATCCTCCCACTGGCAGGTAAAGCCTTATTATTATTATTATTATTATTATTATTATTATTCCAGCAGGCTTTGAGGAACTGACTGGTTTTTAAGGAAAGGGCTCTGTACCATTTTTTACTATCTGCATTCTAGAAGATACTTTTTAACATTAATTCCTCAGGTGATTTAATTGCCTTTGAAAGATAACCCTTTATATGTTTTCAGCTCTGTCCATTTTATCTGTATTTGCTTTAATTTTTGTGTGCCTCCTTGAGTTCTGGCAGAAAAGGTGGGATACAAATGCAGTCAAACCTCGGTTGTTGAACGTAATCTGTCCCGGAAGCCCATTCGGCTTCTGAAATGTTCAACAACCGAGGCACAGCTTCTGATTGGCTGCAGGAGCACTCAAGCAGAAGCCACATCAGATGTTTGACTGCCGAAAAATGTTCGAAAACTGGAACACTTACTTCCGGGTTTTTGGCATTCGGAAGCCAGAATGTTCCAAAACGGAGGTTTTTGGGAACCGAGGTTTGGCTGTAAATAAAAGTGTAAAAATAATAACAACTCTGTGTGTGTCTGTGCGTACCAGGGGTTGAATTAATAACTACAGTGGTACCTCGTGTTACGGACGGGATCTGTTCCGGAGGCCCATCTGTAACATAAAATGCCCGCAACTCAAAGTACTGCGTCTGTACAGGCGCACTTTGGCGCTTCTGCGCATGCGCGAGCGGCGAAACCCGGAAGTAATCCGTTCCGATACTTCCGGGTTGCCGCGGAACGTAATGCAAAAAGACGCAACATGAAGCAGACGCAACACAAGGTATGACCGTATTAGGCATCCCGCCTCTGGGATCTAAGCCATGATCCAGCCTGATTATGAGGTCTGTACCTAGAGAGGACTGCATTGCTACTGCAGCTCCAAAATAGATGAGTGCGGTAGAGGTTGAAAGAAATAATACCCTGCAGAGCTCTTTTAAATACAAGGTAAATTTCATGTTGCAAGGGGGATCATTATACCAAAACTTCAGCAGCTCATTCTGTTTTTCAGCCTCATTTCGCTGGATAAGGGCATGGTTGAGGTCCTCTTCAATGTCTACAGTGTTCTCCAGGGGGATGTACTTTGTCAACATGTCTTCTTTCAGGTCCCTCACCCTCTGTTGGAGGTGAGCCAGGTGGACAGAAAGGGCATTGATGTCGAGAGAATCTTTCATGCTGATGCCTGTTGGGAAAGGAGGAGCATAGGTTCCGGTGAACTCGCAGCTGTGATAGCACACCGATTACCTGGAAATTCAACTTTGTTAAAACAAAATCAAAGCTGTGGTCATTTTTCATTACATCCAGTTTACTCAAAGTCAAGTGTGACAGCTAAATTGCATTACTTGATTTTCCTTCATTGAAATCCACAAGACTTAAGTGAAAAGTCTGTAACTATGGCCAGCTCATGCTCCAAATTTAAGAGAAACTTGATTGCTATATTAAAGAGAGCTGCTTCTCACCTGGAATGAGGATGGCAGGGTTGATTGTCTTGGTCGGGATTGGAGAGTCTTTTGCAGAGGATGTCTGCCTTAATGCTCTTACTTTCTGTATCAAGTTTGTGATTCTTTCAGAATTTTTCTCAATTATTTTTATCCTGAGAAAAGAAACAGTCATTGAAACATTAATCCAGCCTCTCTTGTGTAAGTGGCTTTCATGTTCAAAGACACCCCCACCCATTCTGACATGTGCCACCTTGTGGGGGCCACATGGCAATGATGGGCGGGGCCAGAGGCAAAAGTGAAGGGGGAATAATTGTTACTCTTACCTTTGCACAGTAGGTGAAATTTCTTTTTTTAAAAAATATATTTTATTAATTTTCCATACATTCGTGAAATTTCAATCATGCAAAACCAGAGATTTCTACATACACATCTCTTGATTCAGGCAAACAAAGGAGCATTATTTCTGTTCAAGGGCATATTGTTGCCAGGGAAAAGGACTAGAGGAGACTGAAGGGAAGGGCCATTGAGGAGCAGTGCTTTTATTTCTAAAAAAAAATGTTTAGGGGTGCTCTCATTTTCCTACTCATATGGAAATACTGCCCCTCAATGAGGCCAAACTTAGATTCGCAAAATGTTTAGGGGTATGCGTCCCCCCTGCGTCCCCCCAGTAAAAAAGCACTGGTGAGGAGACCAGCCTCGGGACAGTTCCAACGGTCAGGCAGAGAAGCCTGGAGGTCTGCATTTTGCCCTGTGCTGGATTTCTTCAGTAAGTACACCAATGGGATGTCTGAGGCAACTTTACTTAATCAAACAGAACAGTGGTTGCGGGGGAACCCACAAACATGGAGTCCACAGGCCTATAAATTACAGAGGCTCTTATATGGAGGCATTCCTTCGCCTTACATACCCTCCAACATTTCTCCGATGGAAATAGGAATGTCCTATTCAAGACAACTTGCCAAAAAAAAACCAACCCACAGCAGATTAAAAACAATAAAGAGCAGGGGGTTTGGGGGGGGAGGGGAGAGACATTTTATAAATAAAGCATATCAGTAGACAGTAAACTAAATAACAAGCCACCAAAGGCTCTGACTGAAAAATATGCTTGCCAGGACAGAATTGTCAAGAGCTTGTTTAAAAGTAGACCAGGAAAATCATACCAAATTTCAAAAGAAAGCATTGTTTGCTGCTTTTACTTGACTTTTCTTCCCCAAGAGCTTGCCACTGTACTCTGAAGAGTTGCAGTTTCACTACTTTCTTGTGTGGCTTTGAAGCCACACCATACATTTAAAGCACTCATACCACTTTAATAGGCATGGCTCACCCTAAAGAATCCCAGCTATAATTCCTAGCACCCATAACAATCTACAGTTCCCAGGATTCTTTGTGGGGAACCCATGACAGTTCAAGTGGTGTTAAGAGTACTTTAAATGTATATTCTTCAGAAAACTAGACTGAAACACGATTCATGAAAAATAGGACACTAAACCGCACATAGTTAAAAGTTTTTAACCCCATTTTACTAAGTCCATGCTGTTGTGCTACAGACTTGCTCAAAAATATGCTATGAAAGGCCGTCCACCCCACCTCCTGTACTTAACAGTTGCCAACGAGGTCCTTACTTTTCTTTCAGCTGACTAATTCTGTTCTTATAATACATGAGAGTTGTAGACTCGCAGGCTAAAATCTTTAATTTCCCATGAAGATAAAAGGCATTCTGTTGGCCCTTCTTTATTGCTTCTATGAAGGCATCATATTCTTGCTTGATTGTAGTCAGGATATTCTTGTACGCATTAGCATGCTCTATTATCTGTGTCAATAATATAGAGGCTGGTCATTTGCTTTCCCTGCTTTATAACACACTAGGCACAAGTTATGAAAAAGCTTCATTCCAAAATCTCTGTAATACCCCTCCTTGCCAGGTCAGACCAAAGCAGCCTTCCCCCTTCCATATGGCAGATATTGCTTGTTAGTGTGGTGCCTGAGGTTCCCAGTGTGCCCACCAGTACCTCCTAGGGCACCTGCGAAAGGTCTAAGTAAATATCCCCTCAAAAATCTACACTACAAGCGAGACTGCTTGTTCTTCCTGCTGTTTTCACTGCTTAAGTCTCTCCTACGTTGAGCTCCCTTAAACATGCCCACATTTCACTGAATGCCAGGATTGGACAGCCACCCTCCCATCTGTTCTGAAAAGAGGATAGGTGCAAAAAGAGCTTCTCTCCATAAGCAAGCATGTGGAGAAAGGGCTGGTGTAGATGCCTCTCCCCACCACCACCACATTGATGGACTGGCTACATGTCACTAAGACACCTGTTTAGTTTGTTTGTTTGTTTGTTTGTTTGCTATTTTACACATTCCAGGACTAAGACCCGGTATGATGAAGCCTAACTCAATCGCAAAATGTTCATATCCATATTAGTACTGATTAACACAGGCCCAGTAGATTCCTTGGCAAATGCCACTGGGAATAGGTACAGGATATTTATTATTATTTATTGAATTTATATACCGTCCTATACCCAAAGGTCTCAGGGTGGATCACAGGATAGTAGCTAGCAGGATGGACCATGAACCAGACTGGCTGCTGTTTTTCAGCCTCATAGGAACATAGGAAGTGGACTCAGACTGAGTCATGCCATTGGTTTCTCTTGCTCATTATCATTTACACTGACGAGCAGTGACCCTCCACAGTTTCAGACAGGTCCCACCTGGAGATGCCAGGGATTGAATCTGGGACCTTCCTTCATGCAGAGCAGATTTATGATCTCCTCAGTCCTCCCACATGCAATATGGGGGATAATACTACTGATCTACCTTACAGGGTTGTTGCAAGAATTGCTGTAAAAATGGATGGGAAACATTTTGCACACTTCAGAAGTCCTATATAACGCTGCACATTATTATTTTGCCACTGATTTCAGTGAAAGTCAGAATACGTTCCCAAACTCCTCAGATCGCACCCATTTGTCTTGAAAAGCGAAATGTTCTTAGCAATGCTTGGTTACCATTTCAAACACATTTCTGTATATTATGTAATACTCCTCAGCCAGTCCTTGCTCAGTACAGCCCACTTTCTCGATTTCTGAGTGGATGTAACTCTGGATGCTCTCCAGAAATTCCTTCTCCGCCTCGGGGATGATAGGAGGCAACACTGAGCACTTTCTTGCCTTGACACTGGCAGCTTTCATGACGGAGGAGCAGCTAAGCTTCTACTGCAGACAGAAGTTGAGAATTCTCAGCTGTTTCTTTCAACCAAGACACTTCAGTCAAAATCTAAAAGAAAAAAGTGACAGGGATACTGTGAAAATAATTTTGAACTTATCTGGCCAGTCTTGCTGTTTTCAGTGGGACTTATTCGCAGATAAACTGGTGCTGGTCTGGATGCAGCAATCAAGCATCTCACTGTGGAATAGTCATGTTAAATTCATCTTTGTGCAAGTATGCAGTAGCAGTGTCCTTTGTGAGGCTGGTCCAGAGGCTGAAACTACAGTAACTAGTTTGCTTGCTGGGCAAACTACCGCCAGCGTGAAACACCATATTTCTGGAATCTGCAACAGCCAGTCTGCTACTGGGCCAAGTTGAAAGATAAAACCCTCCAAGTGTCTCCATTTTCCAGGGTTTACAGAAGCCGTCCCGGTTTATGACTGATCCCAGAATGTCCCGCTTTTCCTTAGGACGTCTCTATTTTCATCGCATAAATGCTGGAGGTTATGTGACCTCCAAGCCAAGGCAATAAATAACTGCAAAGTTTAGAAGACATCTGAAGGTGCCCTGTATAGGGAAGGGTTTCTTTCTAAATGTTCAATTTTTAATCATGTTTTTATATATGTTGGAAGCCGCCTAGAGTGGCTAGGGCAAGCCAGTCAGATGGGTGGGGCATAAATAATAAATTTATTCTGATTATGGAATAGGATGCACCTATTTTCATTGGAGAAATGTTGGAGGGTATGGTAAGGCCCTATGCAGCTTGGGACTGGGATACTTGCAAAACTGTCTCATCAGACCTTGCACACCCATTAGATCTTTATAGGCTGAACTGCCATGGAGATCAGCGAGGAAGGAGTGTAACTCCATCAGCCCTGTCCCATGAGGATCCTAAGTGCCAACAAGACCCACTGACTGTGTGGAAGGTCCCCAGGTTTGATCCCCAACATCTCCAGTTAAGGCCGGGACAGGAATCCTGTCCAGCTGCTGCCAGTTTGTGTAGGCAATACTGAACTAGACGGACCATTGGCCTGACTCTCCTCCATAAGGCAGCTTCCTATGATGGGGCTGCCATTCCTAGAAACCCAGAGCTGTGCCACATCTGTAAGAATTAGGTTGTTTAGTGTGGCAGCACACACACTTTGGAACTCCCTGCCTCATGATACCAGGCAGGAGCCTCCACTGTATTCGTTTCGGCGCCTGAGGAAAACATTTTTGTTATCCAGATTACAGTCTGTATGAGTTTTAATTTGTTGCAGTCTGTTCTGCGGCAGGTTTCACCTTCTGCGTGTTTTAAATTATGGTTGTGATTTTCTTATTTTTCTGCCTTTTTCATAAGCCGCTTTGAGGCTTTTTCCCCTAGACGGCAAGCACAAACTTTTATGAAATAAGTAAGAACCTGTGCTCATGCGTGCTTTTCCCTCTCCTCCCTACCAAATCCCTTTTCCTCATAAGTTGCCATGCCTTTTTATGTGGGGAGATTACGTGAGCCTGAGGGCAGGGACCATTTCAGAGATCGTGTTGGTAAGCTTCTCTGGGAGCCTATTTTGGGCCAATGGGCGGTGTAGAAATGCCTTCAATAAATTAATATAAATACGGCCCAGGATATTATGTGGAAGGGGGAGGTCCTTCAGAATTATAGTGGAAATGGGGTTTCTGCCTCACACTGAGGGAGCTCTGGGGCCCTTTTAACAACGCGCGCGAAAAGCGCCTCTTCTTTCCCTCAGCCGAGGGAGCCAACTGCCAACCGGCCCCGCCCCGCCCCTTTTGCCCCTTGGCCCCGCCCCTCTGCCCCAGCGGACTCACCCAAGAGCCAACTGTCGGCAAGCAACCAAGCTGAGCTAAATCACTAAGCAATGCGCTGGTTGCGTGGGTGGATTCGGAGCAGTGCATGCTGGGAAAGGTAGCTCCCCTCCCTCCCCGCGTGCCCACTTAAGCTTCCAGCCTACAACTCCCAAGGGCCCTTTCGCCACCGGATCAACCGCCGCCGAGGACGCGCCCGCCTTTAAAAACTACCGCTCCCGTCATGCCTCCTCATACCTTCCAGGCGGCGGTGCACGACGGGAGTTGTAGTCCTTGCCTCAGCCGGCGTTTTCCTCCCTTCCTTCCGCTCCCCAGCCTTGGAAACCCCGTGCGCGGCCGAGCGGGTTCTCTTTCCGGCGTCCGCCATTCCGGGAGCGGGTCGTTGGTGAGTGGTTGCTCTGTGCGGGGCCTGCTTTTCCGTTTCCCTCAGCCTTCCTTCGCCTCATTTCTCGCTCTCGTTGCTTCCTCAGGTCCGACGGCCGCCGCCATGCAGATCTTCGTGAAAACCCTGACGGGGAAAACCATCACCCTCGAGGTGAGGGAGGGAAGAAAGAAAGAAAGCATATGAGGGGTTCAGGGCAAGGCCGCTGATCCTCGGGCCTCTTCGCCTCGTGTCTCCAGAGTTGGGCTTCCAGGCCTTTCTTCCCCCTCCCCGTAGTTTGTGGCCTAGAGGGAAATGGCGGGTTTTGCCCAGCTCCATTCCGCTCCCTGCTCCCTCCCATAAAGAAAAAAAAGGGGGGGGGGAGAAAGCGTGTGGCTCATAGAATCATAGGATTCCTCGCAAGAAAAGGGAAAAGTTGACAGCTGTGGTAGAGTGGGAATGGGGGGGGTCGCCTGGGGGTCATCTAGTCCAAATCCCCCCCCCTGCAATGCAGGAATCTCAACTAGGTAATTATTTTGCTTATCGGCTTAAGGAGACTAACAGAAGAGATGGTAAAGGAAAAATAGAAATTATATGAACAAGATATGATGTGGAAACACCAAGATAAGGCTGAATAGAATTATGAATTTTGTTTGGACTGATTGGGACTGATTTGGACATTAACGCAGTAATAAGATGACCTGAATCCCCCTTTGGATCTTGAAGTATGGGTTCCCCCAACAAAATTTAAAAATTTGGCTTTGTAATTTGGAATTTATGTGATGTGATTTAATTTGATGTGATTGGCCAGTTAATAAATTTAAAAAAAAAAAAGGAATCTCAACTAGATCACCCGTGACAGATGGCCACCCAGCCTCTGCTTAAAAACCTCCAAGGAAGGAGGAGAGCCCACCACCTCCAGAGCTGAAAGGTCTTAACTGATGTTGGATCGGGATCTCCTTTCTTGAATCCGTTGATTTGGGTCCTTAGACCAAGCTGATACATTTATGTGTGTGTGTGTGTATGAATGATATATTTATGAAGATGGCTATCCCATCTCTTTTCCCGGCTCAAAGGCCTTGTAACCAACCCACCCGTTTTTGCGTTAACTAAAGACCACAACAGTTCCATCGCAGCTTGATGCTGCCCAGCAACACCCAGTATTCAGAGGCATGCTGCTTCCGATTGTGCAGTTGGTGTGTGGGCACGGCGACTAGTAGCCATTGATAGCCCTTGTTTTTCATGTCTTTGTTTAATCTGCTTTTAAAGCTGCCTAAATTGGTGGCCATCGCTGCCACCGGGTATAGGGCGGTATATAAATTCAATGATAAGTTGAATGCACTTTTTTATCTCCTCCCTTGCCCCCATCCCATGTCCCTACAATAAAGATAGGTGTTTTTATATCTGAGCAAAGAACCCAGCCAGCAATAATATAACCGCCTTCTTTGCCTCTACCACTTGCTGTTGCTGAAAGGAAAGGTTTGAGAAGGAGATGTGCATTCTTTCCATTCTAGCCTGGTGATGGCAAGGGAGACAGCTGACAAGCCAAGCATCAACATTTTCCTACCATTTTATCTCTGTGCTGTGAAAAGCTTTGTCTCCTGTATGTTAAAACTGCTGTTAAAAGTACAGGAGCAGGATTGGTGTTTGTATTTTTTTTTTAAAAGATATTTATTGAAATTTAAAAAAAAAAAACAACAAGAAAAAACAAAAATAAAAAACACACATATAATTACATTCCTTTCTTTCAATAACATATTTCCTTGACTTCCCCACACCTCCCCTTCTTGTATTCCAATTCAATTTTTAGTTCAGCAAGTTCTTATCCCCAAATTTTACCTTATTATATTTAAATCCTTTTAGTTAACCAATTTTAACATAAACCTCAGTCTTTATGCATCAGTACTTATTCTTAATATCTTTTTCTAAGATCGACCCCAATTCCCTTTCACGAGTTCCCCATTTTAATATAAGTAACAAAACAAAATATATAAAAACAAAGTATAATTGTACACCCTTTGGATACCTAAAACCCCACTCCCCGCCTTTCCCGGTTTCAAGCTCCAACAGATGTCCATCAGTCTATCTGCTGTCAGCCTGGTGACCTCACGTCCGAGGCTCTTAAGTCTCTCTCATTTCCTCTCTGCCGGTTTTTTTTGGTAGTCCTTTATATTAAACACCAAATCTCGGAGAAGCTCTGTCCCAATAAGATCCATGTTTCTTCCAGCCAGACCTCCATATTTAAAATTGTAGTCCAAATCTTGTTTCTTACTTCTTTTAAGTCAAAATGTCCCAGAAACTCCAGCTTCCACTTTAGTCAGGTTTGTAATCCATAAGTCTTCAGATCCCCACATGAGGAGATCTCTCCATTCCTCATTCTTCCATTCAAACCAGATTTTCATAATCTCATTCTTCTTTTCCTTTATATCCATCTTAGCAGGCCTCTGGCTCTCCTTAATCATCTGCGGCATTATAACTCCTCCTTCCTTTCCCTCTAAATTGTCATGTATCTCTTTCCCCACTTTCTCAAATTTCTCGGATTTCTTTTCTTGTTCAGCTGCAAGAATTTTTAGCTCAGTTACAAAATCTTTTTGTTCTGATACAAAGACTTTAGTCAAGTCCCTTCCAGTTTCAGCAAGTTTATTTACTGTTTCATTCAATGTTGTAACATTTGTAGCCAAAACATTGCTTTGTTCTTGAAATTTTCCCAGGAGAAGAAAAGTCTTTTCCAGTTCAATCAGTATTTTTCCACTTGCAGCCATTCTTGTAATGTCCCAGAGCCCCCTCTAGAGGAGTTCTGGTTACTTAGTATTCCTTCCGGTTCCAATCCAAAAGTCAAATTAACTTTTTCTCTTTATTTTCAACGATTTATTACCTGAATGTATCAAATATAACCAGCCGAGGCAACAGAAACAAAGTTCTCTTTTTTCCCCCAGCTTTGACAGCTAGTTTGACAGCTGTCAAAATCTTCTGTGTCTCTTCAACAGGCTCTCTCACGGATTGCTCATGGGTCCGGGGGGGGGGGCGGTGACGTTTCCACTCTCAAAATTAACTCTTATCCTCCAGCAAATTTACTTATACTGCCAAAACGTGAAATTAATTACTTTTATCCTCTCAAGAAGAAGGTGTTCTCTCAACCTTAGTTATCTAGTCCTTGCTTTAAGATGCTTACAAAACGGGGAGACGGACTTCCTCTTTGCGCCTTCCCCACTCGTGCCAAATCCAAAAAAGAAATTTTAAATCCAATTTCCGTATTACTCACGGGTTGTTACTTTTAGTCCAAATGTTCAAAGGAAGAAGTCAGCGCTCTCCGACCATGGCATGTGGCTTCACTCCGTAGGGGAAGCAATCGACTCACAGCACCGCGCCTCTCCCTGTCCCCCGTTCCGAAGCCTTTAAAAAGGCTCCTTCGCGGGTCGGGGGGGGGCGCAAATGGTGCCCGCCGAGTCACCAAGTCCACAGGCTTCAGCGCCTGTGGTTTCTGAGGGTCCCCGCGTCGCCGCCGCGGCAGGACCCGTCCCCTACTGAGCAGATTCCCTCCGGAGCTCGGAGGGAATCCGCCATTAGTCGATCGCGCTAACCCGGAAGCAGGATTGGTGTTTGTACGTTGCTACAGAGAATATGACAAGAACTCAGTGTTTGGTCTGTTAACCAACATTATCTTGTCTATGGCTCTGTGTGTGTTTTAAGAATTGCTAGTCTAAACAAAGTCACTGAGCTAATACGCATGTACTGTTCTAATGCCTGGATTGGAGCAGTAATGAATTTATAACTATTTAAGTCTGTAAAGCAATTCAATGGTGTCTTATTTTTATAAACAGGTTGAACCATCGGATACCATAGAAAATGTCAAAGCCAAGATTCAGGATAAGGAAGGTAGGTGTTGCTTTTGTTTTGTAACTTGTGGTTTTAAAATTATTCTACTGTGGATTAAAGCTTCCTTGCTAGAATTCTGTTTACCTGTACCGTTCTTTTCCATCAAATTTGGTCTTCTAGGAGGTCATAGAATGATGCTTGCAGGGTCAATTCAGTATGCTGCAGCAAACAGGATACAGCTAGGAATGATGCCTTCTTTATTTAAAAATAAAATAAAAGCTAGCAAGTATAATTGGGGTACATGTAGAATGAGGCTTATTTTGCTTTCCGCAAAAGGATAATAAATAGATGGAAACACACTAAATGTTCTTATAAATAACTGAATCAGTTATTCATACTCCCACCATTTTTCCTCTATTAGGAATTCCTCCTGATCAACAGCGATTGATTTTTGCTGGGAAACAATTGGAAGATGGGCGCACTCTGTCTGATTATAACATTCAAAAGGTATGTACTAAGTGTTCTAATACAGTGGGTGGAATTTACTGTTGCTCTATTACAAACGTTCTGTCTGCACAAGCATTTCAGCTTGCCAGGCGGAATGTTCCTTGCTCCACCCGGCCTGTCCTGGGGGTTCTCCCAATCCCAGTCAGATTCAGTGTGGGGAGCCCCATTGTGGAACCCCATGTACTTGCTAAACCATAAAATGCAAGAGCATGCTGTAAACTTGTACCAGTAGGATGACTCCTGCTTCTAGTAGACAAGATGACCAGGTGGTGGCAGCAGGTGGACATTGGTCCCACATATTCATTGTTAATAGGATATAACAGTTGGCTGTGGGCTTCTCCTAAAGATGAAAAATACCTTTTTCCTTCTAGCACCTAAACCTGTCTGCCTTTAAAGGCATACAGAACCTTACTAGAAACAAGCTGGAGGTTTAATTACATGAATACAAAGAGCGTAGTGAACTGAATATAATGGACTTTAGCTTATCCCAAATATCAGAAGTTGTGCTGACCTGATCAAATATGAGGTGAGCGTAGCAAACTTGGATTTGAAAAGCACAGTAGGTTGCATCCAGCAGTGTTGCTCAGCTCATGGTAAGAGTTCTATCAGCGGAGTGGAGAGGGATCAATTTTCTGCTATCTCTCCCACGACCCACATTCCCATTGCAGCTACTCTGGAGGGTTGGGGGACCTTCTACAGATCTCTTCATTAAAATCATTCATATACTGATTCCCATCCAGGGATTCCAGAGCAGTTTGTTGGATCAATCCATCAACCTCTGATGGATGATTCAGAAGGATTGGGTCCTGCATCATTTCGCTGTGCATGTGTGCCAGTATCCATACTCTGCAGAGCTACATCTCAACACAGCTCCTTCCTTGGAAGCGTCTTTGGGGTTGAAGGTACACACAGTAGGCAGTAAACACTCATGGACGCCATAAAGATTCAGTTGAGTGTAGAAGTTTACTTGACAGCCATAAATGCATGTTGGTAGCAAATATATACAGACATTCACCGCTGCCATGGTCATGGCATGATTAGAGTCCAGCAAGAGTCCAAGACTCACTCTCTGCTTCTCTCTCCGCAAGGCGCAAGCAAGAGACTCACAAGAAGTTATACAGAACCACTGCTATCAGCACTACTTGTCACACTGTGTATGTTCAAAGAACAGTTTCCACAGAAAAAGTCCTTGCATAGACAAAACAAACTCAGCCTTCTGCTGCTTCTTCAAACTTCTCTGTTCTTCTCTGTTTCTGGAATAAATTATTCTCACACACACAATATCCAGCACAGTTCACAGAATTTGGGTGTGTCTGCAGAGGGCTTCAGGGGGAGTTGCTTCTCACACAAGCCCATCTAGTTGCTGGGCGCAACTCCATTTAATGCAACCCAATGACTTCTGTAGTATTTACCAGTCATTGAGATTATTTCCAGTCTATTTAGTGCATCAGCAAAGTGCCAGTTATGTGCTTTGGTATTTTATCCATTTGCTACCCTTATCTCACTCCTCCTTAAAAGAGCACCTGGGAGGTAGGCTGTGCTAAGCAACTTGTCCAGGGCTATTAAGCTCTGTGGCTGAGCAGAGCACCTATATTTTGGTTTCTTGTGTCCGTCCCAACTCCTAACAGTTGCATGACTACAGCTGTCAAAATTTTTGTGTCCTTTGTTCGCTTTCTAAAACTAGGAGTCGACCCTTCACCTTGTGCTGAGACTTCGTGGTGGAGCAAAGAAGAGGAAGAAGAAGTCTTACACCACTCCTAAGAAGAATAAGCATAAGAGAAAGAAGGTGAAACTCGCTGTCCTTAAGTACTATAAGGTAAGAGCAACTTCATGTGGGAATTGACATACTGGGTCAGCAGTAATTAATTGCCTATGAAGAGCCTGCGGGCTCTTGCTAGATACAGATTCTTTCTACTGATGGCTGTTTCTGCATTTAGTTAGAATGCCAGCATGAGCCCGTCTTCTGGTGACAAATGTAACTAAGTTTGTTTGGAAATAATGCATGAGCACAACTGATTAATAGTACTGGTTAGGGCAGTTATGCTGAATTGTTGGTTGGGGGGGGCATAAGTTATTTTCTTGCATTTAATGCTTAAATGGCAAATATGGCCACCCCGCTCTACTAGATTTTGTCGGGGTTGAGCGTGTAACCTTAAATGATAAGTTGGTGTTTCTAAAAATTGCAAGCAGTGGTAGTCTGGACTGTGTAAGTCATGCTTCTGTATTTTTTTCAAGGGAGATGGAAAATGCAATACGATTTAAAGCCTTTCTTCCTGCAGGTGGATGAGAATGGGAAAATCAGCCGCCTGCGACGCGAGTGTCCCTCCGAGGAATGTGGGGCTGGAGTATTCATGGCTAGCCACTTTGACAGACATTACTGTGGCAAGTGCTGCTTGACATACTGCTTCAACAAACCAGAAGACAAGTAAATGTGTCTATTGTAATAAATAAAAGTTGCTTTAAATTCTGCTGGTTTTTTTTTTCTAGTTACATGAGTGTTCAAAGCAGGGGCTCTAACATGTTTGCTAAATGGACCAGAGAGGAGGGGAAAGTAGATAAATGGAAGACATGGGGCTACTCATGAGCACTGCTGATAAGAGGAGGAGTTTGGATTTGATATCCCGCCTTTCACTCCCCTTAAGGAGTCTCAAAGCGGCTAACAATCTCCTTTCCCTTCCTCCCCCACAACAAACACTCTGTGAGGTGAGTGAGGCTGAGAGACTTCAGAGAAGTGTGACTAGCCCAAGGTCACCCAGCAGCTGCATGCGGAGGAGCGGAGACACGAACCCGGTTCACCAGATTACGAGTCCACCGCTCTTAACCACTACACCACACGGGCTCCTTTGTGAGAAACTTCAGTGAAAGCTCTGTCTCATATCTGTTAAAAATTGAGGCTGCTTTAGAGCCAGCCCTTTGTGCAGTTCTTGACCAGTACAAACGCTCTTGCCTGCTTTGTTTCATTGAATAATACAATTGTAGAGTTGGAAGGGACACTGAGGATCATCTACTCCAACTCTCTGCAATGTAGGAATCTCAACTAAAGCACGCATCTGGCCCGTATGGGGATTGAACTCACGACCTCGGCATTATCACCACCACGCTCTGACCAACTGAACTGCCTTGTAACTTGTACCTGTTTAGTGTAAAATACTTGCTCTGATCCAAAAATGAGATAGTACAAGTTACCTTTTATCTATTCCAAATGGCCCCTTCTTTTACAGAAAATGAGGGCAATTGTTTCCCTTCTAGTACACAAGCAGAGGTACAGCTCTTGCATTATATTGCATACATTGTGTGGAATGCAACACTGCGCTCTTCTAGTCATTCTCTCTCTGCAAGTGTTGCATATTGGCAGCTGGAACAATCTACAGTCACTTGTGGGGTGGGGGGAGGACAGAAGTCCTGTTGCAGAAATTGTTACAGGGGGTTACTGCTCATTGGGCTGGTCAGGTGAATTCAATAGCAGAGACGGGGGCATATTTTTTCTTGCTTGCTTTTTTTGGGGGGGGTGTCTTGTGATTGCCTAGTTTCCACACCTTGTAAAAAAACAAATTAAGGTTATTAGGCCTGCTGCATTTTATGGCCCATTTCTAAGATAGTTGGGTGGGACAGAAAAAACTAAAATGTAGCAATACTGATTCTAAAGTATGGATTCATGGTGGAAAAAGTACAGTGGTACCTCGGGTTACAAACACTTCAGGTTACAGACTCCACTAACCCAGAAATGGTACCTTGGGTTAAGAACTTTGCTTCAGGATGAGAACAGAACGGAGCTCCACAACAAATTAAGTTCTTAACCCGAGGTACCACTGTATGAGGTTTCTTGCCATCACTAATTCCTTTTCCAAACCTGGAATGATGGAAGACCTTGTTCTTTGGAGCAGCGGGCTGCCAACCTTTTTGTCCCTCCGGGTACTACTATCCACACCACAATGTGTTCTGACTATGATAAAATGCTATAAAGTCTCATTTTAGGAATAGGAGGGAAGAAACCCTTTGTGATGTCTCTGGGTACCATGTTGGCATTCCTTGCTTAGACACTAAATACCAAGGTAAAGGGGACCCCTGGCCATTAGGTCCAGTCGTGACCGACTCGAGTTGTGGCACTCATTTCGCTTTATTGGCCAAGGGAGCTGGCGTACAACTTCCAGGTCATGTGGCCAGCATGACTAAGCCGCTTCTGACGAACCAGAGCAGCGCACGGAAGCGCCGTTTACCTTCCCGCCAGAGCGGTACCTATTTATCTACTTGCACTTTGATGTGCTTTTGAACTGCTTGGTTGGCAGGAGCACGGACCGAGCAACGGGAGCTCAACCCGTTGTGGGGATTCGAACCGCCGACCTTGATTGGCAAATTCTAGGATCTGTGGTTCAACCCACAGCGCCACTCGCGTCCCAAATACCTATTTCACAACCATGGCTGTGTTCCACATTGGTGTAAAAAGGCTTTCAGCGGGGGGGGGGGGAGAGAGGTGCCATGGCTGCTATCATTCACCCAGCACAATCTGAGCATGGAGTCTTTGTCAGCATCGCCCTTTAGCCAGTGCCACCAACTGGACTCATACACTTCAGCCCCGACTGGGCTAGGCGAGCTGGGTAGCACTTCCAGAGACCACCTTCTGCACAGGAACAGGTCAAAGTGCTGTGGACTCACATCTTAGAGTTGTGAGCACCGGATTCACTTCCACAAGAAGACAGTCGTCGCACAGCCGAGTATAGCAGAGTATAAACGACTTGGAGAGCAGCTCTGTAGAATATCTTCTTTATTCTATCTACAACTATTATACAAACTATATACAGAGCTAAATAGGTCTAAGCATAAATGAATGCTGCACTGCACTGAGTGTCTGCAGCTGCTCTTAGCAGCAACCTTATCTATACACACGATCTCTAACACTCAGTCTCTCTCTCTCCAACACACTGACTGACTGACTGACTGACTCTTTGATATGGTGCTGGAGCAGAATAAGTAGAGAGCAGAACACTGCTCCTCCTCTCTGGAGAATCAGCAGACTCATCAGGAGATTCTTGGATATGGGAGGGGTGAAATCTCCTCAGTCTTGAGGAAGATGGGGCATATGATTCTCTTAAAGCATTGCAGGAATTGACTCCCAACGATCATGAAAATGTGTTTCCAGCTTGAAATATATAGGGAGTCATGGGAATCCTGTTCATCCCCTGGAAGCGCACAAAGGTAGCAGCAGCTTAGCTTTACCTTCAACATACATACTGAATGTGGCATGTAGGTAGAGATACTACCTTCGTGTGGTTCTTGAATTCGTGGCAAGCTGGTGCTGGCCCTGTAATCCCCTCATGTAATTTCAATGTGTGAGGGAATTTGTCTGTACTCCCAAACTGATTTGAATAATAGCTTGGCACACATGTCTGCAGTGACAGATCCTCACATAGTTAAGCAAGTACTCAGATCTGTTCAGCAAAATGTATTATTTTGGCGCAGCCTATGACACAAGTTTCAGGATGCTCCTATTGTAATACATAAAATATAGATCAAGGTGGTTTCACTGTACAGCTAAGCTCTCCCACAGTTTTTATTGAAATTTACAAGATAATGATTTTTTTTAATATTAAAAAATACATTAAAGCCCCCTATTCATTTTTACAATGCAAGCTGCTTCTCAAATGTCTCTGTGATGCAGTGCAAATAATATAATCCGAGTTTCTCAGCCCATCACATATTTGGCTGTTTTGAGATTTAAAATCCTGGGTCCCAAGAGATCGTCTGCTCAACTTCCTTTTCATTGAAACAAACAATTTCATCTCCCACTTGAAATGCTATGTTCTTGTCCAAACTGAGCCCACAATCCATGCCAGTCTTGACTACAGGGACATCATCTTTATGGTGCTTCATTGACGATAGGTATCCTAGGTAAAATAAGACATACATGAAGCAAAAATTCCAAATTGTGCAACATTTATTACAAGGTGAGAAATGTTTATAGAGTGCAGAGATTGCTCTAATCCAGACCATGTCTTAATGGTAACTAATTTTCATATAAGTCGCAGCACTCCAGAGCACACTACTCAGAATCAGAATTGTAGAGTTGGAAGGGAACCTGAGCGTCAATTACTCCAACCCCTGGCAATGCAGGAATCTCAACTAAAGCATCCAGTGTTCTCATGGTTGCCACATATAGGATTTAACCATCAAATGCATGGGTAAACGGTAATGTTTTCAAATTCCTGCTGAAAGTTAACAGTGTTGGAGACACGCACCTCACATGAGATTATATGAACACACCTGCAATAATTCATCACAGTCATACGGAAGAGAATCAGTAACTGATTCCACCTGGGGCTCTGTACCCACAAAAAATTCTACAAAGCATATTGGGAAAGTGTCTGTGACTGACATTTGACTGAGGAGGATCAAACTTTATTTTTGTATAAAGAGGTGCTTAAATATCGGTTCCTTATTCAGTCTATTTGTTATTTTTTTAGTAAGAAATTCACCTAGGGGAGGGGCAGAAAGCAGGCTTACGAAATCCAGGAGTTTCATACAATTGTGGGAACTGGGCAGTAGAACTGACTGCTTAGGAAATCAACCGCTACTCACCTGTCCAAATAACTTCTTGATTACGAATTAATTTAAATTTCATCTTTTTGTCCAGCTGCCCCTTCTGTACTCTGCAGCCAGCTACTGGAACTGTATTTTTTCCAACTGTGACATCAAAGATTGCTAAAACAACAGCTGTTCCTAAGGAAAACAAAAAAGCATGAGAATCCTAAAAGTGTAAAAGTGCAATTTGGGCAGTCTCTGCTCATTAAAAAGGATATGAACATTAATTCCAATCAAAATACAAAAGCTAAGGTGACTTGTAAAAAAAAGGTAAAGGGACCCCTGACCATTAGGTCCAGTCACGGCCGACTCTGGGGTTGCGGCGCTCATCTCGCTTTACTGGCTGAGGAAGCCGGCGTACATCTTCCGGGTCATGTGGCCAGCATGACTAAGCTGCTTCTGGCGAACCAGAGCAGCGCACAGAAACGCTGTTTACCTTCCCGCCGGAGCGGTACCTATTTATCTACTCGCACTTTGACGTGCTTTTGAACTGCTAGGTTGGCAGGTGACTTGTATCCTGTACTAAAAAAACCCTGCATCCAGACTTTCCAAGTTAAAAGCTGGATTTTGTGCCATTTAAACAACGTAACTGAACAAGTCTGCAATCTTCCCCCTTTCTTGTTTTGTAGTACTCTGCAGCTTTAGTCTGTTTTACTTCATTCAACAAAGTTTTAGGGCTTAAAGGTAAAGGGACCCCTGACCACTAGGTCCAGTTGTGACCAACTCTGGGGTTGCGGCGCTCATCTCGCTTTATTGGCCAAGGGAGCCGGTGTACAGCTTCCGGGTCATGTGGCCAGCATGACTAAGCCACTTCTGGCGAACATGAAATGAATTTGATTGGCAGACCCACTGAACTCAGGTCTGTTCTGAGTAATGTTGAAGCCCATCCCTTTTCTCCCTAGTCTTGACCTACAGAAGTTCTGTTCAAACTGCACCTCACTAAGCGCTGTAAGATTGCAGCAAACATTACAAGCAAAGTTGCAAGCACTGTATACCTGAAGGAGTGTCTCCAACCCCATCGTCCAGCCCAGCTGGACTCAAGGTCCACCTCCGAGGGCTTTCTAACCTTGTGAGAAGCAAGGTTACAGGGAACCAGGCAGAGGGCTTTCTCAGTAGTCAACTCCCTCCCTGTGGAACGCCCTCCCAGCAGATATCAAGGAAATAAACAACTATCTGACTTTTAGAAGACATCTGAAGGCAGCCCTGTACAGGGAAGTTTTTAATGTTTGATGTTTTACTGTGCTTGATGTTTTTAATTTGTTGGAAGCTACCCAGAGTGGCTGGGGCACCCCAGTCAGATGGGTGCCATGTAAATGAAGAATTTTGCATTAAAAAAGAAAAATAGATCCTTAGGAAGTGGAATTTCTGCAGCCGGTTACAGCACTGCGCATTTCTGCAGAGAATCCTGCCTCTGGTTTGTCACTATTTCATGAATATCAGTACTTTTAGAAAAAGGTAAGGTAAAGGACCCCTGGACGGTTAAGTCCAGTCAAAGGCGACTATGGGGTTGCGGCACTCATCTCGCCGAGGGAGCCGTCGTTTGTCCACAGACAGCATGACTAAACTGCTTCTGGCGCAACCGAATACCGTGACGGAAACCAGAGCACATGGAAACGCCATTTACCTTCCTGCTGCAGCAGTACCTATTTATCTACTTGCACTGGTATGCTTTTGAACTGCTAGGTTGGCAGGAGCTGGGACAGAGCAACAGGAGCTCACCCCGGGTTGTGCGGATTCAAACCGCCAACCTTCTGATCGGCAAGCCCAAGAAGCTCAGTGGTTTAGACCACAGCACCACCCACATCCCACTTTTAGAAATACCTATGCTGAAATTGCTATCCCTTGAATGAAAGTCTTCTGGTGTATCATCACGCCAAAGGTCCAGTGGCCAGACAGCTGCTTTTGGGAAGCCAACCACAGGGCACCTGGGTCAGCCATGCTTACCACCCCCACCCCCTTATTTCCGCCATCTCAAATTCAGAAGTATACCCAACACATGCTCCTCTAGAGAACAGGGCAAGGTGCTGCTCAGTTCCGCCTGTAAATCTTCAACAAGCCGGTAGATGATTTTGTGCATTTTCAACTTTATTCCCTTCTTGGCAGCCAGCTGCTGAATAGGTTTATTTGCGTTCACATTGAACCCGTATACAACACCTGACAATGCAACAGAGAGGGTAAGTGTAAAATTGCTATTTTACTTCTTCTTTCTAATGGCTCAAATTAAGCGTACTTTAAAAGTTCCAGAGTCGCTCTATTTACCAAACATTAAGGGCAGGGCTGAGTATATTCATGAAGAGAAAATTCAAAACATCTGCAGCATGGTAACATTCTGCACCAAGGAATGCTAAATTCTGAAACCCAACTGAATCGCACCCATTTGCACACACCTGCTTATTTTGCATAATTTATTCCACATCTGCAAGAGATGGGGAAGAGACACCGTGGGAACTGAAAATCCTACCCTACTCCCCTCTGACTTCCACGATTTCACCAAGCATTCCTTTTTTTAAAAAAAAATCTTTTATTTTGCTTTAAACAAGTACATATACATATAGACAACCAAAATTACAAAGAAAATTCCTTAATAGTAATGAAAAAAATTACAAAAAATATCAAAGTACATGACACAGAACATAAGCAACTATGGGAAAGATAAAAGAAAAGAAAGAAGAAAAATAGAAGAAAAAAGAAAAAGGAAGATGAGCCAAAGCAGGAAAGCTCATCTATTGTACACTTCCGTCAAGCTCACAACAGATCATTATTCTTATCAATTCTCTCTATCTGCATTCCAAAGGAATCCCTCATCTTGGTATCAGGGAACATTTCTCTATGCGGTATCATACTAAACATAGCCAGGTCTTTCTTGTTGAGCCCTTGTCCCCTAAATAATTATTTAGACATTCCCATTCTTCTTTCACCAATTTTTTAGGTTTATCTCTTATTGCATCTGTCAGCTTTGCGAGCTCCAAGTACTTGTACAATTTGACTACCCATTCCTCTTTAGTGTCACCAAGCATTCCACACACACACACCTCAAGCCTATCTTTGCAGCCATGTGGGAGAGAGACCTCCTTTATAATAAAGATGAGGTTCTTGTGATGTTAAATTCTGTGCCCTGAATTCCCACAGCCGTGCAGAAAGCCATTTATTTCACTTATAAAAACCCACGAATTGCCTTTTGTCCCACAAAGGGTCTCAAGGTGACTTGCATGAAAAGCATTATGTGAAGACTCTTAATCTTGCATGCAAAGCATTCAGAAATCAGGATGGTGTATGCAGCAACTACCCCTAAAACAGGAGAGTTAATGTGCAGCTCCAGTAGGTAAAGGGACTCCTGACCACGAGGTCCGGTCGTGACCGACTCGCTTTACTGGTACAGCTTCCGGGTCATGTGGCCAGCATGACTAAGCCGCTTCTGGCGAACCAGAGCAGCGCACGGAAACGCCGTTTACCTTCCCGCCAGAGTGGTACCTATTTATCTACTTGCACTTTGCCGTGCTTTCGAACTGCTCGGTTGGCAGGAGCAGGGACCGAGCAACAGGAGCTCACCCCGTCGCAGGGATTCGAACCGCCGACCTTCTGATCGGCAAGTCCTAGGCTCTGTGTTTTAACCCACAGCACCACCCACGTCCCTGTGCAGCTCCAATAGTTGGCATCAAAGGTGCCAGCTGGCCACAGTCTTGACAGGTAACACAATGTGTCGAGGGGATGAGATCCGCATTCCTGACTTGCCTTGCAACATGGGTGGGAAAGTGTGTCCCGTTCTGCTCCATAGGAACCCTGCCTGCAGTCACTGCAGCACACCTTCTGTGCACTTTAAGACCATTTACTGAGCTGCTGGCTGCTTGCAAGGCAAAGTGCTTTGGCTCTTTAGCCATCTAAGACACACGACTTTGTACCGCTTTCTTCAATGGCCACCCTTTACCTTTAAATGTCTCTGCGAGGTTTATGTCATTTTCGCTAATATCCCCAATCCCACAGTGGACCACGTCTAGTTCACACTCCTCATCGGCGTCGTAGGTGTCCAGGATGTTCAAGAGGGCCTCCACAGAACCATCAACGTCACCTGGGCGGAGCAAAAGTCCCGGTGAGTTTAAATGTGAGTGGCACACACAAAACAAAGAACAGCACAACTGATTTCTGTACAATCCATGAGGAACTTAAGTCTCATGCAATTAAATGAGAAGGAGCTGAGCAAGGAATAGAGCTTTGATTAAATTCTTGGAAACTGTGTCTCACAGACACACTGAGAGCCAGTGTGGTGTAGTGGTTAAGAGCGCTAAGACTCGTAATCTGGGGAACCAGGTTTGTGTCTCTGCTCCTCCACATGCAGCTGCTGGGTGACCTTGGGCCAGTCACACTTCTTTGAAGTCTCTCAGCCCCACTCACCTCACAGAGTGTTTGTTGTGGGGGAGGAAGGGAAAGGAGAATGTTAGCCGCTTTGAGACTCCTTAAGGGGAGTGAAAGGCGGGATATCAAATCCAAATTATTATTCTTCTGAAATTAAAACCTCCCAGGACTTTCCAACAGTCTGATTAAAATGTTGTGGGGTTGCTTGGAATTCAATAAAGAAGAGTCTACAAGTACAGCCATTAACAGTCATGACTATTAATATCTGTATTGTATTTGCGTTATTAAATGCATTTCACAAAGAATAACTGGTATGGGGAAAGGAGGTGGCAGTTAGCAAGCTACTCTGTTAGTTGATTCTTTGGCTGAGAACCGTGAGGGTGTCTGGAGGAGTTTGTGAGAACAGGCAAGCTATGGACTAGTAACTTATGCACCGCTATGAAGGCGTTTTGAAAACAAAAAAGACTAAACCCTCTCTTGGGCTCAAGGGAGAGAAACACATTGTAGTCATTAACGTATACGTGAATAATACTTGCTGTTCAACTGCTGCCAACTTGACAAGTCTCAATTTATCTTCAGGTCTTGTGTATGGCGCCTATTTTATCATAAATGGCTAACAATGACAGGGGCCATTCTCAATGCCAGTTAAGCCACACCTGTGTGTCAGTTAAGTAGCATGAGGAAGGACCACAGTTCAAGCATTAAAGCATTTGCTTTCCATGCACAAGGACGACCTAAGTCCACTGCCCAACACCTCCAGGCAAGACTGTGGGAGCTCTGTCTGAAATCCTGGAAAGTCGCTACCAATCAGTGCAGACAATACTGAACTAGGCAGATCAATGGTCTCTCTTGATATAAGGTAGCTTCCTATGTACCATGTGTGCCCTCTTGTGGGCCTTGCTTTCTCGAGGCTTCAAATGGTGCTTTTTAATATTATATCGGGAAGTGCACCCTGCCCAGCCCAGTGCTGGGGAATAATAATAATAATAATAATAATAATAATAATAATAATAATAGCAGCTCTTGGGAGCAGGACAAACCCAACTGAGTAAGAAGGACTCCACCTTTGATGATGATGTGCAGCACATTTTTGTCACTCTCCCCTTTTTCTTTCGGTCGTATAGCCAGGAGATGCTTTTTGCTCTTGTACACCGCTGCCCTTCTCTGCTTCCAGGACATGTTTTCCATGCCTTCTCTGTCCTTCTTGTAGGCATCCCTGTGCTCCTTCTGCTTCGCCTCGATGACCTCTAGGTCCTTCTTCGCCTTCTCTTGTTGCTCGGCGTAGGTTCTCCACTCAACAACTTCACGGGCCCTTTGCTTGGCAGAAGAACAAAAGAGCTGCCTCTCTGATCTAGCAGGATAGCTGGGATCCCAGGATCTGGGCTCCCACCTCCATCTGCAGCCCCCACCCAACAGCCCAAGGGTTCCCCACCCACCAGCAATGTATTTTTGGTGTGCACCGAGAGCTACAGAGGGAAGTGGGGAACTGTGTTCGGTACCTGGAAGGGAAGGTAGTAGTCAAACCTCTGCAGCACTGACCAGCCAGATGTTAACAGCTCAAACTAGGATGGAGTCAGCCACCGCAGCTGGTACTCAAATATATGTTGCCTCCAAACACAGCTGTTCTGCTTAAATTATCTTAATTTTTTTTAAAAAAACCCCTCTATTTTTTGCCTTAGGCTTTTTTATTATTACTTGATTTTAATTTTTTATTCATTTTGTATGCCCCCCTATACTCATAGGTCTCAGGGTGGTTTGCAAAATATAATAACAATATAAAAAACACAAGTTACGTGATAAAAATAAGAACAATAACACACTAAAAATCTACCCCCCCCCCAAAAAAAGGGCATCGGATGACAATCAGCCAAAGGCCTGGTTGAAGAGGAATGTTTTTGCCTGGTACCTAGAGGTGTATAATGAAGGTGCCAGGCAAATCTCCCCAGGGAGAGCACTCCGTAAGTGGGGAGCCACTGCAGAAAAGGCCCGTTCTCATGTTACAACCCTCCAGACCTTTCATGCGGGAGACACACGAAGAAGGGCCTCAGAGGATGATCTCAGGGCCCGGAGAGGTTCATATGAGGAGAGGTGGTCAATGAGGTACAGTGGTACCTCGGGTTAAGTACTTAATTCGTTCCAGAGGTCTGTTCTTAACCTGAAAGTGTTCTTAACCCGAAGCACCACTTTAGCTAATGGGGCCTCCTGCTGCTGCACCACGATTTCTGTTCTCATCCTGAAGCAAAGTTCTTAATCTGAGGTACTATTTCTGGGTTAGCGGAGTCTGTAACCTGAAGCGTATGTAACCCGAGGTACCACTGTAATGTAGTGGAAGAAAGCAGGATGCAAACAGCTTGCACACAGCTTCTGTTCTAGCAGTGTGAATAGCTTCTTGTGCTGCCACAGCCGAAGCCAATCCGTGTTCATTAATTCTGCTCCTTCTCTCTAGTACAGGGATGGGGCCCAATGTGGCCATTCCGATATTGTTGGGCTCCAACTCCCATCAGCCTCAGAAAGATGGGAGTTGCAGCCCAACGACATGGGGAAGGCCGCAGGTTCTCCATCCCTGCCCTGGTAGCTTGTCCCTGCTGCTCCCCCCCCCCCGAGGCCTGGAGCCCAAGGTGAGTGTGTCCTCGTTGCCCAGTGAGAGGACCCACCTTGGGGGCGCCAGGCTTAAATGCTGAATGGGAAATCTGTGGTACCTCAGACTCTACTTCAAGGATTTCCTCTCCGGCTGAAGGAACCTCCTTCCATCCCACAATCTCCACTGGCATGCTTGGAGGGGCAACTTCCATGGCCTTGCCGTTCTCGTCAAACATCAGACGCACTTTGGCCCAGCTTTTCCCTGCAACCAGAATACAGCCCTTTCTCAGAGTGCCTCTCTGGATGATGGCAGTGGTCACTGGACTAGAGGGGAGAAGGAGGGAAGATCACGTTTGATTTCGTACAACCAATTTTACACTACTAATTTTATTTGCTTTTTTTAATATGGTCTTGAGACGCGTTATAGCATATGTGGATTGTAGCAAACAAATTCGCAATGCACATGCTTTCTGTTTACAGTGGTACCTTGGGTTAAGTACTTAATTCGTTTTGGAGGTTCGTTCTTAACCTGAAACTGTTCTTAACCTGAAGCACCACTTTAGCTAATGGGGCCTCCTGCTGCCGCTGCGCTGCCGGAGCACAATTTCTGTTCTCATCTTGAAGCAAAGTTCTTAACCCGAGGTACTATTTCTGGGTTAGTAGAGTCTGTAACCTGAAGCGTATGTAACCTGAAGCGTATGTAACCCGAGGTACCACTGTACTTTGATATCTGTTTTACCACACTTGAGCCCGGCCCTTCCAAATAGTTCAGGACAGTGTACCTAGATTCCCCACTCCTTAAGTCAGGGATGGGGAATCAGTGGCCCTATAGATGTTGTTGGGCTTCAACTCCCCTCACCTCCAACCAACAATCAGGCATGATGGGAAATGTAGTCCTGCAATATCTGGAGGGCCACTGGTTTGCCAACCCCACAGTTCCTTACTTAGGTGAATTATGATGGAGATAAGGACCAGTCCCAAGTTCACCCACTACATTCCCGGTGGCTCTCCTGTGGCTTCCCAGAAGCACAGAAAGAGATCGATCGGTTGCACACTGGGTTCAACAGCCTAACCTCTCTTAGTGTTGCAATAATAGAAGCCACTTTGCTTCTAAATAACAGGAAATGGAAATGCAACAGGAAATGGAATTTGGACATCTGGAACTGGGCATGAATTAAAGGATATATAACAAGGGAGGGGGAAATTATGGACTATTATTCCAATATGTGATCACAGTAGAGAGATTTTAAGATGGACATGGATGGAAAAATATGGAGGACTGGTGGTGGCAATTAATGAAGATAAAGTTAACATTGAAGAAAAAAGCATGGTTGACATTTACCAATAATAATGACTGAAATGACTAGTGATTCTGTCAAGGAATGAAGGGGCGTGTGCCTGTGGCTCACCCTTTTCCTTTATCTGTGCGAGACTCTATGATGGTGCCTTCCACGGGGCCCGTAGAGTCTGCCTTCAGTTCCAACACCTCCGCAAGAGCCACGGTTGCCTCTGCTAAAGCCATCAAGTTGTCACCCTACGCCAAACAAAGACAGTTCAGAAAAGAGCTGAGTCGCTCGGGATCAAGGAAATGACACATCAGACCGCGTGTTACGTTACGACAGGAGATGAATAACTCTAAAATCTGGATTACTGCATAGAAGGCTGTTTGGGGATGGGGATGATTTAAACCCCTCTGCATGGAGACTGTCATTGTGTGGCCAGGTATTCCTTCATGTCCAGGAACATGCATCAGCATCAGGGAATTTTTTCCCAACCCACAGTACTTCCTTTGCTGGGTTGTGGGTTTTTTGATCATTTGCAATGGCATGAGGAAAAGACATCCAATCTGCATGGTCCGTCATATAGCAGCTTTGTTGCTGCCTCTGCTCTTTAAGGAGGCAACCCTAGGGCTATAGGATAAACAGAGAGAGGCCAGAAGTTGAATTCTACCTCCTTGATGCTACCGAAACCTGGCCCTACCAATGGATGCTGGTAGAGTCAAAAAGAGGGTGTTTCAAGGAAGCACCAGGAAACAGCTTGAATCGGACAGATCCAAAAGCCCAGGTGATGGTGTAAATCACACCTTTGTATTACCCTCCAAAACAGGGTTTCTAAGAACCCACAAAATGGACCTCCCTTCTGCCCTGCTGGTGAAAACACAGCAGGGCTTAGCTGCAGACGGTAGCGAAATCATCTTTGGGTCCCACCCATTTTAGGATTGCAGATTTAGTTGTTTATTCAACCTCAAAAATTAACATTTGCCCCAACTAATTCTCTCCCAGATCGATGTATGAAACGTCTTAGCGTTAATCTAATGATCTGCAGATCTACACCTGCAGACACACAAGAATGGCACAAGCATTTTTCTTTTGCACCGTGAAAAACACTACAAATTACCTTCCAGAATTACCGTATTTTTCGCTCTATAGGATGCACTGGACCATAGGACGCACCGGACCATAGGAGGGGGAGAACAGGAAAAAATAAATTCTCCTCTGCTCAGCACCCCTTCAGCGAAGCAGCAGGAGAAACAGAGCCCCTTCCATTTCTCCTCCCGCTTCGCTGAAGGGGCGCTGCACAGAGAGGGAAAACTGTGCAGCGCCCCTCCAGCGAAGCAAAGCCTGGAGAGCAAGAGGGATCGGTGTGCACCGACCCCTCTCACTCTCCAGGCTTCAGGCGGCTATCCGCAAGCCTTCGTAGTGCAGCCGGAACTCCTGCTGCGCTCCGAAGGCTTGCGGATAGCTGCCTGGAGCCCCCGGAGCGCAGTGGGAGTTCCCTCTGCGCTCTGGGGGCTTCAGGCGGCTTCAGCGAAAGCAACGTGAAGTCTCCGGAGCGCAGGGGGAACTCTCCCTCTGCGCTTTGGAGGCTTTGCGTTGCCATCACTGAAGCCAAGGAGCCTGCATTCGCTCCATAGGACGCACACACATTTCCCATTAATTTTTGGAGGGGAAAAAGTGTGTCTTATAGAGCGAAAAATACGGTAGCTGGAACTAGCTTATGGGAAAAGGAAATGTGCTTCTGGAAATAGCACGCTTCCAGAAATGAAGTCCACCTATGACCCACGGTTAGCACCGTGACGACAGGTGAAAATTACCTTTAGTGCTGAAACATGGACAGCCTGAACATCTCCTCCATATTCTTCACAAACTACATTGTGAGCCAGGAGCTCTTTCTTAACTCTATCCGGGTCGGCTTCAGGCTTGTCGCATTTATTAATGGCAACGATAATTGGAACTGCGAGAGAAAAGGAAACGGGGGGGAATGCCAAAGTCTAAACAGCGAAGCATGGGGAGCAGCAAACCAAAGACGTTTCCCCAAAACTACAGTTCAATCGAGTGAAAGGATATTTATTTGTGAAGCTGTTTTGATCCCACCATATCAGAAAGAGCAGCTCGCAAACAGGTAAGCATCTGACCTAAGGGCCTTGGGAAAAAGTGAAGGCTTTCAGTGATTATATATGGTATTTGACCAATGGCACTTATCTCTCCATTCCTCCCACCTGTTTAAAGAAAAGTGCTGTACCTTTGGCATTTTTAGCGTGTTGAATAGATTCCACAGTCTGCTTCATTACGCCATCTTCTGCGGCTACCACCAATATGACAATATCCGTGACATGTGTACCTCTCGCCCTCATGGCTGAAAATGCAGCATGGCCAGGAGTATCCAGAAATGTGATTTTTTCTCCAGAAGGCAAACGCACTGCAAAAAAAAACCCCAAACCCCAACAACAATCAAATCTACACAGCACTATTGTAAAAATTATAAATGCATGTCAAAAATCTATGCTCCACAGAGCTCCATGGGTCTTGTTCCCCACCAAAAAATGGTTACACGATTGCAGACTGCTCAAATTCCTTTTGAACATGGATTCTGTTAAGGCAGCAGCAGTTCTTCACAAAGCCAAACTCCAATTTCTACTCAGGGAATCTGCTAAACATATATTTTTTAAAGGTTTCTTTTACTGTCACTGCTGCAGTCCCAAGCTCCACTGTATGCCTTCATGATAAATATTATTTTCTTGGAAGCCACACTCCTTATTCTTGAAGCTGGTCTTCATTTCCGTGCTGTACAGCAGAGTAGTGTCAGCAACTCAATCTTTAGATCTGGGACTGTTTTCTGACACCAAAACACCTTAGGAAACAAGACTGTGTTGAGATCCCAAGGAATCCTGGGGGCTGTTCAAGGGTGCTGAGCGGACACCCTTAACAGCTATGACCATTAAAGTGGCCCAAGTGTTCTTTAAATGTATGGTGTGGATGGGACAATCCGAGGAAAAAGCTGGCGTAATTATCAGTGCACGTTAAAATTGCTGGTCTCTTTAAATTTGAAGGTTCATTATTGTTCCACAAGATGTGTTTTTCTTTAAGGGCCAGAGCAAATAACGTGACCTAGTTTTACAGCTGTGAAGCAGTATAGTAGGTGCTGTTAAAGGTAAAGGGACCCCTGACCATTTGGTCCAGTCGTGACCAACTCTGGGGTCGTGGCGCTCATCTCGCTTTATTGGCCGAGGGAGCCAGCATACAGGTTCCGGGTCATGTGGCCAGCATGACTAAGCCACTTCTGGCGAACCAGAGCAGCGCACGGAAATGCCGTTTACCTTCCTGCTGGACCTATTTCTCTACTTGCACTTTGGCATGCTTTCAAACTGCTAGGTTGGCAGGAGCAGGGACCGAGCAACGGGAGCTCACCCCATTGTGGGGATTTGAACCGCCAACCTTCTGATCGGCAAGTCCTAGGCTCTGTGGTTTAACTCACAGCGCCACCCGCGTCCCAGCAGGTGCTGTTAAGTTATGTTAATTAAGCTGTTGGGTATAGTATATAAAGAGCAGCACCTAGCTCTCTCAGTACCCTGGTGGATGGGTTGGTGGTTGGGTCATGCTTATTGATATATTGTAAAAGGAGTTTTTGTTTTTGTTATTAAAACCTAGCAAAAGTTATTTTTGCGTTCCTTGTAATGTGTGGTCTCCCCAGCACGCTTTCTGCAGCGCAACTAATCTGCAAATAGCCAACAAAAATAAATCATACCAAGAAAGGCACCGATATGCTGCGTGATGCCGCCTGCTTCCATTGCTGCCACCTGAGTTTTCCGCAGCGTGTCAAGCAACGTGGTTTTCCCGTGGTCGACGTGGCCCAGGATGGTAACAACCGGAGGCCTTGGAGTTAATGAAGCAGGATCTGCAGGAGGCCTGCAGTGAACAGAAACACACAAGGCTTGCAGATGAAGTCAACCAGGGGTCAGCAAACTTTTTCAGCAGGGGGTTGGTCCACTGTCCCTCAGACCTTGTGGGGGGCTGGACTTTATTTTGAAAGAAAAAAGAACAAATTCCTATGCCCCACAAATAACCCAGAGATGCATTTTAAATAAAAGCACACATTCTACTCATGTAAAAACACTAGGCAGGCCCTACAAATAACCCAGAGGTGCATTTTAAATAAAAGGACACATTCTACTCATGTAAAAACACACTGATTCCTGAACCGTCTGCAGGCCGGATTTGGAAGGCGATTGGGCTGGATCTGGCCCCTGGGCCTTAGTTTGCCTACCCCCATGAAGTAAACCCTCCTTGTGTTTCTCCTTAACATTTTTCTCTTAACAGATCCCTTAAAATTCCTGAGCATCAATGATCTCAGCATGTGATCCTCAGCAACGAGTTACAGCCCAATGCCAGTAGACTGCCAAGATGTGGTTTTTTCTTCTTCAGGAAATGGAGGAAGCATGGATATGTGGCTAAATGAAACTGGGTGCTCTCTTCACAGCAAAGGGCTTTACTTCAGTCAGCGCTTCTTTGTTTATTGAGTTATAAAAACTAAAAGATCTCAGAAAAGTTTATTTCGAAGACTACTGACCAAATGAAATTTCCATAACGGCTAAATGGTTTTTATTTGGACTCGTAGACAGAAGCACAGGAATCAGTTTCCAACGTATTTCTTATCAATAAAAATTTCAGTGCGGCGCAAGCAAATTTTTATTCTGAAAGCGCAGCTCAGAGAAAAAAGGTTGAGAACTACTGGACTAGAGGATAAGCAAAGCAAAGGGGGTGCGGACAGAGAGAAAACAAAATTGGCTCAATATTAATTAAGGCTTTGATTGACTATTTAATTTCAATGCTTAACACTGAAAATATCTCTAAGCGGTATACAAATAACTGAAGCAACAACAACTTAAAACAAAATATTATGAAAATGCAGTTAGATATGATTTGTATATTCATACAAAGTTACTAATATATTTAAATCAATATCAATTCATTTTTTCCTGACACACCCTCCCTCTCAGCCTCTGGGCTCTCACCCAGGGTCCAAACAAACAATCAGCTCACCCACAAAAGTCTCACAATGAGAAGAGTTCCTGGAAACTGCGGACATCACCTTAGTCTCTCACTCTAGACTTGCTTCGAGGGGCAGGTCCAAGGTGAATAGTACATTCTAAGAATTCCCACAGCTATGTTCCATTCAGCTGCAGGAGCTTCTGTTCACATAGTAAGAGTTGCTTTGTATAATGGGTTTTGTTCACCGAAGAACCCCTTCCATGAGTACAGCTCTCCTTCCATGAATGGAAACTCCTTTGACTAATAATAATAATTTTCCTATTTATACCCTGCCCATCTGACTGGGTTTCCCCACTCTTGGCGGTTTCCAGCACACACAAAAACCTAAGCGAAAAGTGAGGATCCAAGCTTGTGAATGAGTATCAAAGACTATAGACATCAAACGTAAGCCGGAATAGCAAAAGAGTGATGGAAAACAAGGTCTGCATAAACCTAGCAACCAAAATGAATTAACCCAAGCCATTACCTCTTTACGGCATCTTTGTTTTCTTTGATTTTGTCTTCTTTCAACTTGGCCCATTTGTGTTTCATGCCGGATTTTTGAACGATGTCCTTGATCAACACTTCATCCAGGACCGAGTCGGGTTCTAGTGCGTCTATATCAACACTCGTGTTTAGCAAGGCTTCGTATATATGATCTGAATACAGAAACAGAAAGTTGTACTGGTCAGTGCACCAACCTCAGGAAGAACCTGGTTGATGAAGCAGCTCTAAGAAGAGCCTGCTGGATCAGGCCAGTGGCACATCTGGGGCAGCATCCTGTTCTTACATTAGCCAACCAGATGCCTATGGGAACTCCAAAAGCAGGACGTGAGAACAAATGCACTCCCTTCCACTTGTGATTCGGAGCAACTGCCAATTGGACGCATACTGCCTCCAACAATGGAAGTAAAACATAGCAATTTGGACTACTTGGAGCCTAGCTGGATAGGGTCTTTGTCACACAGGGACTTGCAGTCACCACCACAGCAGCTGCTGAATTCAAGCCTGGATTTCAGTGCTGTATAGTTAAAGCTATGGTTTTCCCAGTAGTGATGTATGGAAGTGAGAGCTGGACCATAAAGAAGGCTGATCGCCAAAGAATTGAAGCTTTTGAATTCTGGTGCTGGAGGAGACTTTTGAGAGTTCCATGGACTGCAAGAAGATCAAACCTATCCATTCGGAAGGAAATCAGCCCTGAGCGCTCACTGGAAGGACAGATCCTGAAGCTGAGGCTCCAATACTTTGGCCACCTCATGAGAAGGAAGAGAAGACTCCCTGGAAAAGACCCTGATGTTGGGAAAGATGGAGGGCACAGGGAGAAGGGGACGACAGAGGACGAGATGGTTGGACAGTGTTCTCGAAGCTATCAGCATGAGTCTGACCAAACTGCGGGAGGCAGTGGAAGACGGGAGTGCCTGGCGTGCTCTGGTCCATGGGGTCACGAAGAGTCGGACATGACTAAATGACTAAATAACCAAATTTATCACTACCACCTTGGGAAAATATATTTCACATGTGGGGGAAAAACTCTAAATGAAACAAGCTAAAGAAGTACAACAAAGGGTTTCCCATTCTCCTCTCCCAACCTCCCACTGCAAAAAACCCCCCATCCAACTGGGACCAATTCTATGGCAAATTCATTTAATTCAAACCTTTCTCAGATGAAAGTAGCTCAAGCACATCGGAAGCAGATGGCTGAGGAATGCTCTAGAGGATGAAAGACATCTTACACAAACCTCCTTTATGGCACTGGAAAGGCAGGAAATCTTGAAACAATTAAAATGGGCTAATGAGTGACATAAGCTCCGCTGCAGGACTCCCAAGTCAGCAGATACCAGGACCACATTCTCCTGTCTTGTCAGCAAAGGAAACTGCAATATACTGAGTTAGACTATTGGTCCATCTATCTCAGGGTCTCTTCAGGGTTTCAGGCAGGAGACATTGCCAGCGCTGCCTGGAGAGGCTGTGCACTCAACCTGCATGCACGCAGGGCAGATGCTATACTGAGCTTCACTAAAAAGGGATTCAAGTGGGAGCAGCTGAGAAGGAATTCTGATGATGGTGCCCTTTGCAAAGTCAAAGAAACAGTCTCACCTATGTCTTTATGCATGGCTTTTGCAAGGTCTTCTACGGTCATCCTGGACATTATCTCAACCTCCTGCTTCTCTTGTTTTAGTTGTACATGTCGCGGTTTCTCCTTGGCCAATTTCTTTCTCTGCAAGAGAGGTCAAGGAGCACACATGGGATGGATGGAAGGGGAAGCAGTTTCACGCAGAGCTGTAAAATCTTAAAATGCAAGGCCTGCTTTGCTTATACGGCAGCCGGACACACACACAGCTGTGTAAGAAAGATCCACAGACACTCAGCTCCAGTGAACAAAGTGCTGACGCACTTTGAAAGAGGAACAATTAAACCATATGTTGTGCCGTATTACCATTTTTCATCTTGTTTCCAATGGTTTCCACTTTTGTCATTTCAAGATGGGCTGGGCAAAAGGCACACTTGAATTTGTTCGGAACAGATCAAACACTTTTACTCGACGTTTCTTTTGCATTAAGCATTGTTTTTGTTTCCCTACAAAATACACTGAAGATTCCTCCACAAAACAGTGCCAGCTTTCATTCCACAGGCACACACAACAGGAATTCTTGGAAACAAGAATAAAGTAGCTGTTAATTACCTCCTTGGTTGTTAAAAGCCTGAATTGTGAGCTGGTGTCTGGCTGCCAGAGCAGGGGGTGCAGCTGAACTGGGCACATGGGGTAGGCAGATGACAAGACAGGCTTCCACTGTGTTCGGTGTACTTTCCCATAAGCCAGGGAGTGCAGCTGCCGGCAAGCACGGTGCAACTGGCCCAAGTTCTCCAGCGTCAGCATCACCCTCCAGTTCATTTCTTCTCTGAAGGAAAGGATAGAACGAGTCACCTTTCAAGATATATGGACCATTAGAAGCCACAAATGAGAACAGAAAGCAGCACCAGATGCAAAGGAGGAACAGGAATGCTGTGTCTTCCATGGCTGTGTGGAAGAGGAAATGTCAGCAGGAAATGTTTATTGGGGTGTGTGTGTGAGAGAAAACCATGTTTACTGTATCTGAAGAGGTATGCATGCACACAAAAGCTTATACCCAGAACAAACTTAGTTGGTCTCTAAGGTGCTACTGGACAATTTTTAAATTTATTTCAACATGCTTACTGTAATTCAATATTCTACATAACTATTGAAAACCACAGAGGCTCCCATCTTCCTTTATTCCTGGCACCCTAATCAGAAAATAATAATAGGTTGTCATGTCCGGACCCCAAGAAAGAAATCTGGCCACGTTATGAATCAAAAGGAGGAATCTCCCCAGATGTGGACTGTGCTGCAATGATGGAAGAAGCTGCACACGGCAAAGATGAGAAGGCTGTCAACAGACAGCTTTTCCAGGTCATGTGGCCAGCATGACTAAGCCGCTTCTGGCGAACCAGAGCAGTGCACGGAAACGCCGTTTACCTTCCCGCTGGAGAGGTACCTATTGATCTACTTGCACTTGGACGTGCTTTCGAACTGCTAGGTTGGCAGGAGCAGGGACCGAGCAACGGGAGCTCACCCCATCACGGGGATTAGAACCGCTGGCCTTCTGATTGACAAGCCCTAGGCTCAGTGGTTTAGACCACAGCGCCACCCTAGTTCCATACGTCTGCTTTTAATTCCCCCCCCCCTTTTTGGGGGGCTTTTAACTCATTTTAAACTTTTCTTGATGTTATTCTCTGGTTTTATGTTTCTATATCGCTGCAAACTGCTCTGTGTGTGTGTGTGTGTGTGTGTGTGTATTTGCAGCCGCTACAAAGATATACTGGATATTTTTATAAACATGAGTACTTGCTACCAGAAAGGATACGAGGATATGAAGGTCTTATTTTTATTTGTAAGCCTGCCTTGAGTCACTGTCAAGCAAAAAAAAAGCGGGGGGGGATAAATAAATAAATACAGTAACAATAACAATAGTAGAAGACAGGAAACAGAGTGACACAGACACTCAAAGGGGGCCAGGGATATTATAATGATGATGATGCCGCCCATGGGTTTTGTGACATAAACTCTATGGCAAATGGGCCGCTCTTCCTTATATGAAGAAAAGAAACAGGGCGGGTGAGGGAACAGCCTATCCTGCTCCAAGGCTCCCGTTCATCCATTCAAATCAGCGGGAGAGGACCGACAAGCCCCGCCCACATTCTCATTGCTTCAGTCCCCTCGCCGTGCGGCTTCCCTCCTGCTTTGCCACCACCCTGCCTGAAGGTGGCGCTCGCGCTCCTCGGCCGCTAACGGCTCTTTTTTAAAAAAACCAAAACCACCCACCTCTCGCGCATGCGCAGCCCAACCGCCGCGTCTCGAGACAGGGCCGTTAGGAAAGCCGCTGTCGCCGCCGCCGCCGCTTCTCGTGCTGGTATTCCGCGCCGTCCTCGCCGCTACCCCCCGCACCGAGCACCCCCACCCGGGTGCGTGTGTTTCTGTAGCTACCTGTTCTCCGGAAGAAGCCTGCCTTCTCCCTCTCCCTCAGCGGGGAGCCGAAGGCCCCAGCGCAACCCTTGAAAAGAAAAGAAGAGGAAAGGTGTTCTTCATGCCGAGTTCTTCACTGAGCATGCGCCACCCTTCCCGAGCATGCTCGGTGGCGGCGGCCGAAGCCCTTCTCTTGCCCTCACTCGGGAAGGGCGGAGCCGCAACTCACGTGGTGAAAAGGGGTGTTAGAAAGCTGCTGAGTGACAGCTGAATAAGACCCTGGCTGAGTTCTATAGGTTTTGCTTCCTAGTAATTAATTTTCAGCTGATGTTTGTCGCAAGTTTACTTGAAGCTGTCTATTTATATACCCACTTCCTGCCAGGACGCAAAAGTTGGTTTACAATGTTAAAACTGAAGCCACAAAATAAACCGTATAAAGTGTAACGTTGGGGTCAGTCCTGATTTTGAGTCGTCCCTGAGGGTTGCATTTGCCTCCCTCACTTATATGAGGCAGAAGTTCCACTGTATTCGGTGCTGCAAAATAAATGCAAATAAATAAATGCAACCCACTCCTTTGTTCAGTGATAAAGGTAAAGGGGCCCCTGACCATTAGGTCCGGTCATGACCGACTCTGGGGTTGCGGTGCTCATCTCGCTTTATTGGCCGAGGGAGCCGGCGTACAGCTTCCAGGTCATGTGGCCAGCATGACTAAGCCGCTTCTTGTGAACCAGAGCAGCGCACGGAAACACCATTTACCTTCCCGCCGGAGTGGTACCTATTTATCTACTTGAACTTTGACGTGCTTTCGAACTGCTAGGTGGGCAGGAGCAGGGACCAAGCAACGGGAGCTCACCACGTCTTGGGGATTCGAACCACCGACTTCTGATCAGCAAGTCCTAGGCTCTGTGGTTTAACCCACAGTGCCACCCGCGTCCCTTGATTGTTCAATGATACTTGCATCCAAATAAGCAGGGAGAATATTTGCAGCCTTATTTGTGGTGGTGTATTGTAGCTTTAATCTGTCCTAGCCTTGATAAATGATGTTCGTTTTAAAGCAAAAGTAGAGTTTTGCCATTATTGGTTTATGCAGAATTGAGTTGGCATTCCTACATGTACTTACCTCAATGGGACAAACTACTGAGTAGACATGTATACTAGACTTATACTATTAAACTAGGCAGAAGTTCTGTCTTCCATATGCTGGCGAGCGATTGGAATTTTTAGCAGCTGCAAGGATGGGCAGATTGTTAACAGCTGCAAATTTAACAATAAAAAGCATGGATGTAATATAGAAATTTGCGGTGACAAAGATGAACCCCACCCCCACTCCCAGATAATGGTTGTGTGTGCTGTTTCTTAAGCAAAACTGGAAGACTGAAACAATTTTACTTAGTTCCTCTTTTGATTCTCCATTTTACAGCCCATGTTTAATTCATTTTTCTTTTTTCTCCTTTGGGTAGTCTGACACATTCTTTTGGGGCGTCCAAACATTGTTTAACATGCATTATCACATACAAAGTTTCTGAAGTGTTCAACCACAGCAAATTTGACAAGACACCAGCTGCAATCCCCTTTGCACCTATTTGGATTCAGTGGCGCTTACGTTCGAGTAAATTTGCACAGGGTTGCACTGATAGTCTAAGCTCTAATTTTCTTTCCTGCCAAGGCACTATAATTTGCAGCAATCCTCTGCTCCTTCCTCCCAGGCCCAATAAAAAAATCCGCCTTCCTCTCCTCAGGCTAAAGAGCACTTGCTTGCACTGTGTCATTTGGGATTATCCCTGGGGTTTCTCTGCATTGTTAATGTGAGGGGAGGGCAGAAGAAGATTAAGGGTTTTCAAAGGCTTTTAAAAGGACCACTGCTTCTGCCTAGAATTTCTTCTAATCTATGGGACTGATGTCATGTGTGTGCCAGGAAGAATTTCATTGAAAAGACCCAGCCATCTGTAATCTGACTGCAGTGGGGGGCTGGGGGGTTGCGGTGAGAGGAAAACACAGGCAATCAGTGAGCACAGCAGACATATGTTGACTGCTGCCATGTCAGTGAAAGTGCTTTTGACAGGCGCTGTCCTTAACAGACAAACAGCATTTTGTAGAGTTTTCTTTGGAAAGGACATGTGAGACTCTGCAGATACGTTTCACATATCCAGGTTCAGGTTTATGCTTCCCTGTGCCGGTTGCTAATCATTTGGCAAAAGAGTCTGCCATGCCTTTCACAATGCATTGTACATGGGATGGTTTGGGGGATGACACTGAAACTTCAATGGGTTCAAAATACAGCGGCCAGATTATTGACTGGGATTGATCAGAACATACCTTGCCATATTTCCATTTTCTCCTTTCTTTTTACTAAACCCATAGTGAAAAATCACTTTGAAACTTATACTATTTTCTCCTCTGTTTTTATGTTGTTTTAATTCTGCTACAGTTTAATTACTTTTTAACTATTGTTTTTAATAAGTTTTTAAGGTAAAGGTAAAGGGACCCCTGACCATTAGGTCCAGTCGTGGCTGACTCGGGGGTTGCAGCGCCCATCTCGCTTTATTGGCCAAAGGAGCCGGCGTACAGCTTCTGGGTCATGTGGCCAGCATGACTAAGCCGCTTCTGGCGAACCAGAGCAGCACACGGAAACGCCATTTACCTTCCCGCTGGAGTGGTACCTATTTATCTACTTGAACTTTGACGTGCTTTTGAACTGCTAGGTTGGCAGGAGCAGGGACCGAGCAATGGGAGCTCACCCCGTCGCGGGGATTCGAACCGCCGACCTTCAGATTGGCAAGTCCTAGGCTCTGTGGTTAAACCCACAGCACCACCTGCGTCCTGTATTTTATCTGTGTTGTTTTAATTAACATGAACTGTCTTGGTGTCCCAAACTATGAAAAAGGCGGGATGTAAATAAATACAGAAATAACCTAGTGCTATGGGTTTTGTGATGGTAATAAGTCCTTGGCTACAAAGGAGAGTCCAACTTAACATCAGGAAGAACTTTCTGACAGTAAGGGCTGTTTGGCAGTGGAACAGTCTCCCTTGGGAGGCCGTGGACTCTCCTTCCTTGGAGGTTTCTAATCAGAGGTTGGATGGTCATCTGTCATGGATGCTTTAGCTGAGATTCCTGGCATTGCAGGGGGTTGGACTACGAGATAATAATAATAATAATAATAATAATAATAATAATAATAATTTATTTATATCCAGCCCTCCCCAACCGAAGCCGGGCTCAGAGCAGCTAACAACAATAAAAGTAACACAGCATTCTAACATCAATTCAAAATCAAATTAATGGCAACCATTGGGCTAGAGTTCTGTGAGGATTACTGAAGGAGGGGGTCAGACTGTGCCTTGGCCAAAGGCCTGGTGAAACAGCTTTGTCTTGCAGGCCCTGCGGAAAGATGTCAAGTCCCGCAGGGCCCTAGTCTCTTGTGACAGAGCATTCCACCAGATTGGGGCCACAGCCGAAAAAGCCCTGGTTCTGGTTGAGGCCAGCCTAACCTCCCTGTGGCCCGGGACCTCCAGGATGTTTTTGTTTGAAGACCCTTGGGGTCCCTTCCAACACTACAATTCTGTTATTCTATACAATTAGGTAAAATGCCCCAGTGTAACAGAAGGGCAGGGTGGGATGAGCTCTACTTGCCACTGCTGAAACTGCTTTTTGAGCTTAGTGAACCAGGCAGAGGGCCTTCTCGGTAGTGGCACCCGCCCCGTGGAACGCCCTCCCACCAGATGTCAAAGAGACAAATAACCACCAAACTTTTAGAAGACATCTGAAGACAGCCCTGTTTAGGGAAGCTTTCAATGTTTAATAGGGTATTGTATTTTAGTGTTTTGTTGGAAGCTGCCCAGAGTGGCTGGGGAAACCCAGCCAGATGGGCGGGGTATAAATAATAAATTATTATTATTATTATTATATTATTATTATTATTATTATTATTATTATTATTATTATTATTATTATTATTACTGGAATTTCCTTTTCTACACAACCATTAGAAAATCATTATGATTCCTGCATCACCAGGGGTTTAGGCCAGATTACCACTGAGGTACAGTGGTACCTCGGGTTAAGTACTTAATTCGTTCCGGAGGTCCGTTCTTAACCTGAAACTGTTCTTAACCTGAAGCACCACTTTAGCTAACGGGGCCTCCTGCTGCCACCACGCCACCAGAGCACGATTTCTGTTCTCACCCTGAAGCAAAGTTCTTAACCCAAGGTACTATTTCTGGGTTAGCGGAGTCTGTAACCTGAAGCGTCTGTAACCCAAGGTACCACTGTAGTTGATTAGACAAGTTCAAGGAGGTAAAGGCTACCAGTGGCTACTAGGCATGAGGACTATGTTCTGCCTCTACAATCAGAGGCTGTATGCTTCTGAATATCAGCTGCTGGAAACCACAGGTCCTGCTTGCAGGCTTTGTTGTTGTTGTTTAGTCGTTTAGTCGTGTCCGACTCTTCGTGACCCCATGGACCAGAGCACGCCAGGCACTTCTGTCCTCCACTGCCTCCCGCAGTTTGATCAAACTCATGCTGGTAGCTTCAAGAACACCATCCAACCATCTCGCCCTCTGTCGTCCCCTTCTCCTTGTTCCCTCCATCTTTCCCAACATCAGGGTCTTTTCCAGGGAGTCTTCTCTTCTCATGAGGTGGCCAAAGTATTGGAGCCTCAGCTTCACGATCTGTCCTTCCAGTGAGCACTCAGGGCTGATTTCCTCAAGAATGGATAGGTTTGATCTTCTTGCAGTCCATGGGACTCTCAAGAGTCTCCTCCAGCACCATCATTCAAAAGCATCAATTCTTCGGCGATCAGCCTTCTTTATGGTCCAGCTCTCACTTTCATACATCACTACTGGGAAAACCATAGCTTTTACTATACGGACCTTTGTTGGCATAGTAAAAGCTATGGTTTTCCCAGTAGTGATGTATGGAAGTGAGAGCTTGCAGGCTTACCATAGGCATTTGGTTCGCCACTGTGAGAACACAACGCTGGACTAGATGGGCCACTGGCCTGATCCAGCAGGACTCTTCCTATGTTCCAACTCTACAATTCTATCAGACGATACTACGCCTGTTCTGTAGACACTGCCCAACAGTTGGCCAGTGAAACCTAAAGTTGGCAACCCCTGGAATAAGTGGATCATCATGAAACTCAAAACACTTTTATTTTAAAAATCATGACATGGCACAGAAGACCTTGATCTAATCACTAATATCAGAAGTTGTTTCTCAGCTTTAAAAAATACCTTGTGGGTCCCGCCCCTTTCATATTTTGGTAACTAGGCAGAAGCATTTTAACAGGATTAATATTAAATCTCGCTTCAGTTGCAGGCAAGATTGTTTAGATAATTGGTTTATTAAATAAAACACACCAAGAGCAGCTGTTTTCATTAAGCAGTTGAATTGCAATGCATTTCACACTCTGCAGTTCACCTATTGCCAAATACGTGTGAATGCACAATTAAAGCCATTCAATTTAATATCCATTTCCCCTAGAATTAATGCTAATTTATTCACTTTCCAGTTAATGTCTTGCATTAGAACAGATTGTTGTTCTTAACAGTTTAGCAAATCCCTCCTGGCATAGACTAGGAAAGGCTAGCTCACAGCATTCCAAGAGAATCTCAAAATGCTTAAGGCCCAATCCACTGGGTACTTCTCTCTCATTAAACTACATTGAATCAATAGCGCTAAACTACATATTAATTTAAGCAGGAATCTAATGAATATTAAGAGATGGAGCATGGCTCAGTGGCGGCACATTTTCTTTGCAAGCAGAAGGCCCCAGATACAATCCCTGGCTTCTACAGATACAGCTGGCAGATAAGCCTTCCCTGGAACCCTGGAGAGATGCTGCCGGTCAGTGTAGACAATACTAAGTTAGATGGACAAATGGTCTAACTTGGGAGAAGGCCACTTTCTATGGTTCCTATTGCTTTTGCATATGAAATTACTCCTAGATTGTGCTCTTGTTTTAGGCAGGGAAATCACTTCGTAAGCAAAGGAGCATGCATTGCACCAGTTTAGATCCCAATAGTTGTATTTTATTATTATTATTATTATTAAAGATTTTCTTGTTGTGTAATGTCTCTCGTATTTTTTCCATGTAACATTTTTACAAATCAGTTTCATTTGTTGAGACATTGGGGGGGAAGGGGGTGGAGGGGGGAGATGGGGGGGGTCGGGTGGTGATGTTTCTATTTTGCTTAATGTATGTAGGGTTTGGTGTCAGCGTTGCTTGTGCTGTTCACTTGTGTTCCTTTGGTGGTGAGAGAGGTTGGGGTTGGCCTAGGGTGTGGCTGTTCATTTGGGGTTGGCTGTGGTGGTCCTTGTTTTCGTGTGTGAGTGGGGTGGGTGGGTGTTTTGGATCAGGGTAGCCATATTGATTTGTATGCTGTTGGTGGATTATTGTCATTGTCTTGTTGGGCTGTGTGTGTGATAAAGGGGAGCCATACCGTAAAGGCGTCTTCTTCTATTTGTCCCCGTGTCAGTTTCAGTTTATTGGTTAATTTTTCTAGTAGGGCTGTTTCCCATACTATTTGGTACCATTGGTCCATACTTACTCCTGACAGGTCTCTCCAGTGTCTGGTTACGGTGTTTCTGGCTGCTGAAAGTAGGTGGGTTATGAGTTCCCAAATAGCTGTAGTTGAGGAATAGATCATGTTAATCATGAATTTTGTTGGCATCCATCTGTCTACAGAGGCAATGGAGTGTGCCTCTGGGAGTGAAGTCAAACGGCTGCATTAGCAGCACTGAAGTGACCTCCTGGGAGGACAAGCCTGGGCAGTGTCTGTGGAGGTCCAAGACCCCACTCTTGGCCTCGCTGATGTGGTCCAAAGGAAAGCAGAACAATGCGGTTGGCACCAGCTTGGCTGCAGGAGTTGCTGGAAGGAAGCGTACAAAGCGTTGTCCAACTGTTTTACGGACTCCACTTGTGTGCGGTTTGCTCCTTAGCCTTTTCTTCTCCAGAATACAGTGGTACCTCGGGTTAAGAACTTAATTCGTTCTGGAGGTCCGTTCTTAACCTGAAATTGTTCTTAACCTGAGGTACCACTTTAGTTAATGGGACCTCCTGCTGCTGCTGTGCTGACGCTTCGCGATTTCTGTTCTCATCCTGAAGCAAAGTTCTTAACCCGAGGTATTATTTCTGGGTTAGCGGAGTCTGTAACATGAAGCGTCTATAACCTGAAGCATCTGTAACCCAAGGTACCACTGTATATCCTGCAAGGCTGCAGAGGTTTAGGACCAGAGTTTTCCTTCTAGATGGGCTACCTTCCCAGGATGAGGAGCCTCATCTGCCCCACATACTATACATAAAGTAACTGCAATCCTATGCATGTTATATATAGGATTGTAGTTACTTTATGTATAGCAGTTACGAAATTAAAAGTTGCCTGCTCCTTGGGAGACAGCAGTCACGAAATTAAAAGACGCCTGCTCCTTGGGAGAAAGACGATGACAAACCTAGACAGCATCTTAAAAAGCAGAGACATCACCTTGCCAACAAAGGTCCATATAGTTAAAGCCATGGTTTTCCAGTAGTGATGTATGAAAGTGAGAGCTGGACCATACAGAAGGCTGATCGCCGAAGAATTGATGCTCTTGAATTCTGGTGCTGGAGGAGACTCTTGAGAGTCCCTTGGACTGCAAGAAGATCAAATCTATCCACTCTTTAGGAAATCAGCCCTGAGTGCTCACCGGAAGGACAGATCGTGAAGCTGAGGCTCCAATACTTTGGCCACCTCATGAGAAGAGAAGACTCCCTGGAAAAGACCCTGATGTTGGGAAAGATGGAGGACACAAGGAGAAGGGGACGACAGAGGACGAGATGGTTGGACAGTGTTCTCGAAGCTACCAGCATGAGTTTGACCAAACTGCGGGAGACAGTAGGAGACAGGAGTGCCTGGCGTGCTCTGGTCCATGGGGTCACGAAGAGTCGGACACGACTAAACGACTAAACAACAACAACAACTGCAATCCTATGCACGTTACTCAGAGGTCTGAATGAGGATTACTCTCTAGCAATCGGGGTTAAAAGCCTGCAGCCAAGGAGTTGCGGATTGCAATTCCACGCGCGTTTACCGGAGAGGAAGCACCCCTGCAATCAGCGGGGATTCGCTGCCGAGTAAACGCGAGTAGATTCGGAAATCGAACCGCGCACTTTCAGCTGCAAAGCGGATGAAAGCGAGCAGCAGAAGTAAAAGCGATCCCTCGTTTCTTTCTGGCTAGCGGAAGACGTTCCCCTCTCCTTGGCCCAAGCGGAAAGGCGGCGCCTCCTCTCCCGCAGCGCGTCGCTCGATCAGCTGACGGCCCCCATCTTCAAAAGGCCCGAAGCGAGGGCGAAGGATCAGCCATGGCCGGGCAGCCGCAAGCGGAGGGGACACTTCGGAAGGCGCTAGAGGATCACCTGCACGGCCTGGGCATCCAAGCGCTGGCCGTGGAGCACCCCGAGGTGAGGGGAGTGCGCGGATCGCGGGCGCACGTGGAAGAGGAAGAGGCAGGGAAGAGCAGTTGCCACGTGGCTGGCTCAGATTAGCAGCCCCTGGTGCTTATTCGACCTGGCCAAAGCGGGTGTTTGGAGGAGTGGCGTGGAGAAAATCGGTATAGTTTTTCTCCCTGTTTCATAGCGCTAGGACGAGTGGGCACCCAACCAAGCTGAATGTTGGACGATCCAGGGCAGATGAAAGAACAACTTCATGCAACGCATAGTTTTAACTATACAGAACTCACTCCCGCAGGGCCAGCAACCTGGATAGATTTAAGAAATTGGAGAAATTTCACCTATGCCCTGCTTCCAAGATCAGAGGCAGAAATGCTTCTGAATACCAGCTGTTGGAAACCAAGGGCGGGGAGAGTGCTGTTGTTTCTCACATTTGGTTGGCCACTGAGAGCAGATTCAGGAGCAGATGGGACTTGGCCAGATCCAGCAGGCAATATTATTATTATTATTATTATTATTATTATTATTATTAATACCCCACCCATCTGGCTGAGTTTCCCCAGCCACTCTGGGTGGCTCCCAATCGAGTGTTAAAAACAATACAGCATTAAATATTAAAAATTTCCCTAAAAAGGGCTGCCTTCAGATGTCTTTTAAAGATATGACTACAGTCTGATGCAGATGCCCTGCTCCCAGCATTTTTCTTACAATACTCTCCAATATCAAGTTTACAGCTCTAAAGCAATAAAACCACAGTAGACACATTAGGATACCAAGAGTCTTATAATGACAAACAATAAAAGAAACAGCTCCAAGTCGTCATGGCCTTGGAAAAGAGAATGGCTCTCTGGACACGCTCAGAGGGGCTTAATTTTTAATGTTACAGCTGCTATTATTATTACTCCTTTGACAAGAACAAGCTAGGAATTCAGTAGGGTAAAAGTGATTTTGTGTTTTGTTGGCAGGGGAGAAATAATGCAATTAATTATGTTACACTTAGTGATGCAATCCTACGCATGTTCTACCCCAAAGTAAACTGCACTGAGTTCAATAGGGTTTACTCCCAAGCAAGTGTTTAGAGTTACATCAGCCTTAATATTAGTTAAAGTCGTAATAGTCTGCTGGATCAGGCCTATGGCCTATCTAACCTGGCAATCCTGTTCTCACAAGGACCAACCCGGTTGAAGATAGGAGTGTGATAGGAAGTATTTTACTCATGTGAAAACTGCATTATAACATCTTTGCCATCACATGAGAAAAAACCAAGCAACCCCATAGTCTGAGATAAAGAGTTAATAAAACAGGGCAATTTCTGTGCATTATCAAACATAGGCCCAAGAAACGAGGAATCCTACTAGCCACTTAAGAACATTAATCACGCTGCAACTACAGCGTTAGAGCTAGTTGCAACTTCTAACATGAAACTGATACAGTGGTACCTCGGGTTACATATGCTTCAGGTTACAGACACTTCAGGTTACAGACTCCGCTAACCCAGAAATAGTACCTCGGGTTAAGAACTTTGCTTCAGGATTAGAACAGAAATCGTGCTCCGGCAGCATGGCGGCAGCAGGAGGCCCCATTAGCTAAAGTGGTGTTTCAGGTTAAGAACAGTTTCAGGTTAAGAACGGACCTCCGGAACGAATTAAGTACTTAACCCGAGGTACCACTGTATAAGCAAGGGGAAATTGGGTAAATTACTCTGGAGTGCTTCGCACCCCATCACTTTGATAAACCTGGGTGTGACTAGTTGCTGGACAGTGACCCATATGGAACACATCCTGATATAGTCCCTTCTTGCTGAAAATGATCTCGAGCTCAGGCTCGGCATATTTCTGGATTTACACTAGTCAGTCTTGTTCCTGTATAGGAAGCCTGTGGAAACATTCCGCTTGGGAGTTCTCCTGTATGCACTATGTTGAAATGAGCAAGATTTTTGGAGTCATTGCATTGGGGTTTGCGCATGAGTCATTCTGTGAATTGTGGCTTATGTGTAATTTGAAAAGCTCGGCCAATGGATTGTGCAAGGAATAGCCAAACTATTTCAGTGATCTCTTTTAGGTGTTCACAGTTGAAGAAATGATGCCTTACGTCCAGCATCTGAAAGGAGCACACAGCAAAAACCTTTTCCTTAAAGATAAGAAGAAAAAGGGGTTCTGGCTGGTGACGGTCCTGCACAACAGGCAAATCAATTTAAATGACTTGGCAAAGAAACTAGGCGTCGGGAGCGGGAATCTTCGTTTTGCTGACGAGGCGGCCATGCTTGAGAAGCTGAAAGTTGGCCAGGGGTGTGCAACGCCCCTAGCTCTTTTCTGTGACCAGGGAGATGTGAAGTTTGTGTTGGATTCTGACTTTCTGGAAGGAGGCCACGACATGTTGTATTTTCACCCAATGACAAATGCAGCAACTATGGGACTACATCCAGATGACTTTCTAAGATTCCTCAAGTCCACAGGACATGAGCCTACAATTGTACATTTTGATGAAAGTGACAAGTAGCTTTCCACCACCATTTTATATGTAAAATCATGTCATGAAAATTTAAAGATGCTAGCTATCCGTTAATTTTATTTGTATAGTGTTTTTCAAAATTATAATAGTTTATCTTTAGTTAGGAAGTTTCTACCGGTTTCATGATGTATTTGATAACGATAATCCACACCACACTTTTAAAGCGCACTTATACAGTCATGGCTATCCCCCCACCAAAGAAAATTGTGAACTGTAGTGTACCCCTCTCAAAGCTATAATTGTCAGCACCCTTTGTTGTTGTTGTTGTTTAGTCGTTTAGTCGTGTCCGATTCTTCGTGACCCCATGAACCAGAGCACGCCAGGCACTCCTGTCTTCCACTGCCTCCCGCAGTTTGGTCAAACTCATGCTGGTAGCTTCAAGAACACTGTCCAACCATCTCGTCCTCTGTCATCCCCTTCTCCTTGTGCCTTCCATCTTTCCCAACATCAGGGTCTTTTCCAGGGAGTCTTCTCTTCTCATGAGGTGGCCAAAGTATTGGAGCCTCAGCTTCAGGACCTGTCCTTCCAGTGAGCACTCAGGGCTGATTTCCTTAAGAATGGATAGGTTTGATCTTCTTGCAGTCCATGGGACTCTCAAGAGTCTCCTCCAGCACCATATTTCAAAAGCATCAATTCTTCGGCGATCAGCTTTCTTTATGGTCCACCTCTCACTTCCAGCACCCTTAAGCCTTAAACACAGATCCCAGGATTCTTGGGAGGCAGAGTTTGGGCAGGCAAGCCATGGCTGTTAAAGAGGTAAAGGAGTGCTTCAAGTTTGTGGTGTGGATGTGACCATTGTTATTTCCAGCCACATCAGTCTCTGTGAGTGGCTGTGAGTCGGTGGTAAGGCCACATGTTTGAAATCTAGAATGTCTGATTCAGTACCTAAAATCTCCACCCTTTGTGGCAACCAGTACAATTTACGCAATTCCAAATACAACCACATTTGACTTAATCGTTTGCCGCTCAGGTAGGATGGGTGGTGGCTATAAGCAACAAACATGATTTTATTACCATTTTCCAGATACAGAGTCCTTTAGTTCCAACTCTGTGCTCAGGAAGGACCAAATAAAAGCATCTTTGAAAAAGGCAAATAAAGAGAGAGGGAAAGTTGAGTTATTTGGCTTGGAATTTTAATAACATAATTAAGTCGTGTACAATGGCAAACATTACAAAACTCCTTAATAGGTATAAGAAAGGAAAACTACAGCTTTAAATAACAGCTTCTGTAAAACAGTGTTTAAACAGTTTGTGTCGCACCCAGGTGCTCCCTCCTTTTAAGGCAGTTCCATTCTTAACAATGCTTGAGCTACACACACACACACTCACACATACACACAACAGTTCACACCATTGCTGGAGTCTCTCAGAACACAAAACATTTTAAGAAACAATGCATTCTGGAAAAGGCGATTGTAGCCTTGGCAACTGCGGCAGCAGAGCGGAAATTAAAACATTTCATTGTATTACAACACGTTTCCAGCTTCCACTTTCCAGCTGCTGGATGTTGTCTTGTGCAGTGAAAAAGCCCTTGCATTTAGTTTTAAAGGTGCTGGGATTTAAACAGATGGCGAAGTGACACATTAATTTCTGACACTGTCACAGACTTTATAAAGTTTTTTAAAAAGTTAATTATTTTTAGAAACGGGGTAGACGGCAATGAAAATTGAAATTAAGTGGGAGGACCATTTCAATTTTCTTTCCGATTCATAAGTGATGGAATCTAGAGAGATCAGGGAGCCAGGTTATACTCCTCAATGTGCTCTGGGAAGGGAAGCTAAAAATATACAGGGCTTTGGTTCTCCTGCATAAAATCCAGGCACTGTTTTCTGTTAAGCTGTTAGCAGAAAACCATCTGGCTTTATACAAAACAAATTACTAGGCTTGTTGAGAAAGAGCTAGAGAAGCAAAATGCTTGCAAGCTCGTGAGCCTCTTCCTCTGCAAAATATCAATGAATTAAGTTTTGTTAAGGGAAGATTGTATTTCGGTCTTAAAACTTTGAATTATGCTATTAAAAACAAAAACAACCACCAACAAAACCTTACACATAGTGCTAACTCCAGCCTATTGCCAAAACAGGTAAATCATAAAAGGCATGATCTTGCGTTCACTTTGCCTGTGCAAGTGTTGTGAAAATAAAGCAATGCTCTTGCGCAACTCCCTTTGACTTCAAGGGAGGCCTGCATGCACAAGAGAAGTTCCAGGTAGATGAGAGTCAGTCTCTAGCTGATATAATTGCCTGTAGAAAGGTAGAGTGCATGTGAAACAAATCATTAAGCCAAAGCACACAGGAATATGAAACAAGTGCAAAGCTCAAAAAGGTGCAAATCTTAAGAAAATAGGTATGGTCAATCAGCGGGTTGGTAAATGCATGAAAAACACACGATTGTTCCCGAAAGCTTGAGAGTCTATAAACAAAGCAACAGAAGCTTAGGATCAGTTCATAAAAAAACAAGCTGATCTACAAAGCTAGCTAATCACCATCTCCATGTACACCCACATTTAGAAACATAAATGTTCCCAGATATTAAAGTCATCCTTTTAAAAGATCCCGTATCTTCAGAGGGGAAGAGACTGGTGACACAAGACAGGGTGGCACAACCCGCTACTGAACAAAATTACTGATGTGTTTTATGTGATTTTCATATGCCTAGTATCCAACCTCTTCTGTTTTCCTCTTCAAGGGAAGTTTACTGTTCACTCATTTAATTTTAATTTTATTTTGACAAAATCATAGTCAAGGATGCATGGTAATATTTGAAAGGCCATGGACTCAGAAATTACCAATTATGGCCACAATCCTACCATCCCATGCAGAGGGTAGGAAGTACATACAACTTTTAGGCTGAAGAGACTCTCCATACACACTAGCTGTATGCTGCCTGTAATTTATTACTATTTATTACAAGTATTTATAATATGCATCCCCCTCCAGGGTTGAAAGATGCACAGCCTGAACCAAAATTAAACCGTAAGATTAAAACCGCACAGAACAAAATGAAAAGCCTGGACGTTAGATGCCCTGCTTCTTGGTCTGTGTGTGTGTGTGTGTGTGTGTGTGTGTGTGTGTGTGTTTGTTCATCCAGTTACATGCTTGCTGTTCAGGAACATGCCTGACACAGCCATGGGGAGAATTCTGAATGTTTGCTGCTCTCAGGACAGGACTGGAATGGTGAGCTACTCTGCCTATCTGGCCCCTGCTGTGTTTCATTTGCACCTTGCTGTTTCATTTGCCAGTGGGGGAGACAGAACCTATTCTTACATTACAAATAGCATTAGTAATCATTTGCAAGAAGCCTGATGGCTGTAATAAACGTTTGCAACGCTGTACAAAATGCTTTCTTTAAAAAAAATTGTTTGATATTAACATAGGGGGCTCCGGTCCCAGCCCAACAGGAGTTTACTAGGTCGGTCTTCACAAACATAGCACCCTCCAGATGTTTTGGATTACAACGCTCCATAGAATCATAGAATTGTAGAGCTGGAAGGGACTACGAGGGTCATCTAGTCCAACCCCCGGCAAAGCAGGAAACTTTTGCCCAACATGGGTCTTGAACCCACAAGCCTGAGATGAAGCAGACCCAGCCAGCAGCCATGTTGGCTGGGACTGATAGGAGTTGTAGACCAAAACATCTGGTGGACCCCAGATTAGCAAGGAATGGGCTTTTAGATATAGTACAATTCCTTGCAAATAGTTTGGCTGAGATAAAAATGAAGCGTGGTGATGAAGTTTAAGGATGCCCATGTGCACAAAAATATTAGCAAGGTTGAATGAACCCGATGAGGTTAAATGGTTAAAATGCGATATATTGTCATGGAAATATTAATACATTTAGTGACTCGTAAGAAAATAAACCTTTGAAATTTAATATAAACCAGGATAATTTCATGTACATTTCCCAGGATTAACCAAATCTATTTTCCTGTGCTCTTTGCAAGAGTTTTAAGACAAATGCATACAACAAATATTTTTAAAGTACCAACAGCATTAATAAATCTTAATTCATATACAATTATAAGGAACAAAAAGGTGGAAATATTAGTAAGAGCCTTAATAAAAAAGGAATGGCTTCAAAATGCTTATCAGAACCTTGTTCACCTTTGTCTTCCCCCATAAAGCTTCCTCCTAAACCATAATAAGCTAACAAAATCACAAATTAAAAAACACAAGTAAAAATACAAAATATTTAACTTAAAGACAGTTTTGTTCCAAAATTTGTATTTGTTGAAAACAGAGATTGTTTTATTGGACATAGAAAGTTCCAGGAATATTAATTCCATCGTTTCCCTGCCCCCACCCCACCCCAATTGTATTGTCTTGCAAAATAACTTGTTGCCTTGAAAACGCATGGAACAAAAAAATTCATGTAGAGTGTGGATTAAAGTGTTTAGCTAAGTTTTCAGGTACCTAAACAATTTTTTCTTGCTATTTGCACCAAAATAACCAGCAGTCTCATTTTACAAAGAGCAACATCATGCAAATTATGCAAACCAATAAAATAAGCTTGAGGGGTTCATTTTTGTACCTGTATTTACAACAAATTCCACAATATACTACAGCCTTCTCCCCTTTCAGATTTACAGAACTAAATATTGCTAATTATTAGCAGAAGCAGTAAGCAGTTGATGACTGGGGTTCATAAAGGAATGAAGAAAAAAAAGCAATTGTGTTCCTGGAGCAAATCTTGAGGCCATACAACCCTTGGTCGTTAGAGAGGTTAAAGCTGTCCTTTATTCAGTAGATCTTAACAGTGCAATGTGCAATAAATTCCTTCTTTAAAAAAATTCAGCAGGAGACACCAGCACAGCTCCTTGATTCAAGGAAAGAAGATGCATATTTCTTGATTGTTCTATTCATGTAGGCCTGTAAAAACCTTCAACTATTTTTAAAAACACAACATGATTCCTATAGCCGGATGCCTTGTTACTTCAGTAATAAAGGCTTCACACTGAGATACTGATGGACACTTTTCTCTCTGTGTTCAAGTGAAAAGTAGAAAGAGAAGTAAACGTAAGAAAAGCTTAAAAAGATATAGAAGAGATATAAAAAAGTAAAGTGACTACAAGAACTAGGAGGACACAATAGAAATGGTTTAAGCAATGATTAAGAAGAAGGGAGACAGAATGCCAAGAGTAAAATATTATATAATGGCATCTGGGCACCGTTATAATTGAATCCTATACATGATTACCCAGAAACAAGTCCCATTATTTTCAATAGGACTTACTCCCATGTAAATGTGAATAGGATTGCAGCCTTTCAATTCCTGTAGCTATGCTCTTACAGTACATGCATACTATACAGGGCTGTGCATATGCTGGAAGTCTCCATGATTGACAGAGAAAAAAGCACAAGTGGTGCTAACTTGGGGTAGAACTCAAGTTTCATAATAATTCATGGTTGTTTTTTAAAGATAGGGTTTCAAGTCCTTAGGACTGCAAAGATATGCTTGAAAACAAGTTTTTCAGGAGCTGGAGGGGTGGGGGCTGAACAGCATTCCCAATGTACACAAAAGGCCAGGGATACTTCTGTGCCCTCAACATGACTGAAATAAATCATGCAAAATAGTAAAAATGACAGTTAAATAAAATAAGAAGCACTGCGCTTAATTTATTTAATTCGCAGAATCCAGAACCACAAAACCTGTTTCTGGGTGTAATTTTTTAAAAATCTGTTTCTATCGAGTCTGCATGACTCTGATCATATATCACATTCTAAAATGGGTATTATTGTAGCCTCAAAATGGATATGCTTGAGAAAATGACCAACTTATATGCAGTATAATACAGCTGGCTCTTCAGAGGCAGTTAACATAAAGGTTACACTGGCACAGGATTGCACAGGAGTCCCCAAATGAACAACGCAATGTCATTTTTTGGATAGTGACTTGCTACTATACACTGATTTATTATTGGAGACATATATGAGGAAAGCTAGGTGGATTTAGAAGGCTGGACACTCCTTGCCTGGGTAGATAAATAAGTGTCACATGCTGGCTTAGCTTGGATACAGTAAGCAAGATAGTGAGCCATTTAATGCAAGCGGTACTGACAACTGTTAATGCAAATTGCACTTGTTTTCATTTATAAATGTTAGTTTTTTACTCCTCTGTAAATGAAAGCAATCTCATTTACATGTTGGGCAGAAAACTCACCACTTGGCCCACATCTCATGTAGTGGGGGTAATAGAATTAGGAGCTTTGTTGCTCCCTAGACCTGCTTTTTGAATTTCTGTTTTCTGGTTTAGCTTCCACATCTGCAGAAGAAAAGCATTTTGTGTTACTTGTTCAGCAAGGGAGGAAATTACCTGATGTTGCAACATATACTGTTAGGTACTATTGACCAAAAGTTCACAAAAATGGAGAGGAACAAAAAGGGAAGGTAGGAACACAACTGCAGGCGCTACAACTTTATTCTGTCAATAGACTACAATAACAAGAACATTTAAGGAACTGTGCAGCAAAACATGTGCATTTGATTTATGCATCCTACCAATAAAGTCTGTAAAGCAGCAAATTATCCTTGCATGCAATAAAATGGAACATGCAAAATCAAATTATCTGAAAGTAGCTCTTTGCTTAGAAAAGTAAGTCTTCAAGCAAGCCTTTCCTTGCAAGCAAAACAACTGTCCCAATTCACAAAACAATTAATCAAGTGCCTCATGCTTTTCTTGGGATGCTGGACTTGTATTTAATTCTTTTACTTAGGGTCAATTCATGCAATTTTAAAAAAAAGTGCACTGAAAGGCCCGTGTACAGAATCAACTATATACCGTATTTTTTGCTCTATAAGACTCACTTTTTCCCTCCTAAAAAGTAAGGGGAAATGTGTGTGCGTCTTATGGAGCAAATGCAGGCTGCACAGCTATCCCAGAAGCCAGAACAGCAAGAGGGATTGCTGCTTTCACTGCGCAGCGATCCCTCTTGCTGTTCTGGCTTCTGAGATTCAGAATATTTTTTTTCTTGTTTTCCTCCTCCAAAAACTAGGTGCGTCTTGTGGTCTGGTGCGTCTTATAGAGTGAAAAATACAGTAATTCCTTTGTCACTCATTCAATTCCAAACACACCTACTAGGAAGTAAGTCCCATCAAACAAAGTGGGTCCACTTATAAAAGGAGAATGGTGTCACAGTTAAGTTAGGTGACAGAAGCTCAATGCTAGTAACTGCACCCTGGCATGTAAGATCAGACTTGCCCATCAGTAACACTATGGACAGAACAGTGTCATGTTGTCTGTGTGGGTTTAGACATCAGATTGTGTTGCCAATATAGCCTGTCCTCACAATGTTGCTCAGAGCTGGGACGAGTGATTTTGACACACCTGCCTGGTGGAGTGCTACTAAGGGAACCTTGCCAAGGCAGAGGTTTTGCCCAACACTAAAGGGTTGGGGATGACCTACTGCTACCCAAAAAAATCAGAAAAGTTGCCCTCTGCACTATAAGCATCTGCTTGGAAGCAGTGAAAGCACCCATAGAGGCATATAAACAAAACCACATCAAATGCAAAATTGAAGACAGAAAGAACAGCACTGAAGAAAAGAGCTGAACATAGAATTAAAGAAAAAACAGAAGGCAGGTTTAGTTCATACTTTCCTCAGGGGGGAAAGCAAAACAAATTCTCAGATACCAGTGCTGGAGCAGTCAGGAAGCTCCTGAGCGGAGAGGGGGGAAGCCCCTTGAATTCTACACCGTCAGGGCAATGGGCTGGTTTCTGACAAAAACATTTATCGGCTAGCCCTAACTGGTAGTGAATTCGCACTTACTGGCACAGACCCTATATGTGGGACTGCACAGAGAGCACAAAAGAAGCAGCAAGAAGTTATCAGCCAGCATTTACAGGACATTTTGTCAGTTGTGACAAGATCTTTTTAGAAAAGTTTTATATCTGTGAAGGACATTTTTTTCTGACTCTTCCTCAAACATCACTGAATTCTTCATGTATAACAAATGTAAATAATTAAGACAAAATGGAATCAAAGTAGCTTGCATAAAATACTTCAGTTTAAAGGTGTAATTTAGTTATTTGCTCCTCTTGTCTTTTTAAGATGGGGACAAAAAAAGCGCAAGTCTTTTGGTCCCTGGGGGTGGCCAGATAGCTGAGAACTAAGTGAGTTCTTCCTGTAGCATTCTGATTTTGCTGCTCCTGGGAGTAAAGTAGCAATCTTCAGTCTCTAAATAGGATGCCAATCAAAATTAGGAAAGGCATTTTTCATTTTCCCAGAAACTTATTTTTCCTAATGCAAGTTTTAAACACATCTCACTTATTATAATAACTTCTACTTTCCTAAAAACAAACAGATGGATATTGAAAATCCAAAGAACCATAAAACTAAGTTTTTTGCATGCAAAGGGGCTTCGTGCTTATTTTCATGAACAACGGTCCACCACACCACATGGCAAATCACTACTGAAGGTGAGGGAACTCTCAGAGATGGATTGTGTGATGTGGCATGGGAGGGGGTGTTCCTGCTGTTCAAAGAAGAAGAAATTCCAAATAGTTGTGCCCAAGCTTAAAGCATGCTGAAAGTAGCCTATCCTTTTACCTGAAGGACCTGTGGATTCTTATTCACTGAACGATTTTGGAATTTAACCCACAGTAACTCTTGGCTTTCAAACAAGCTCATGTTCCATTAGGGTTTATTGCAACTATGAAAATTGGTTTAGATGCACCATGTTCTGGTCACAAGACTCTCAAGTAGTTCTGTAGTCCAAAATGTATTTAAGCTTGTATTTCTTGAATAGTTATAGGAAGCTGTCTTGCACAAAGCAAGATCCATCTAGCTCATTGCTGCCTATAGTGATTAGCTGCAGCTCTCCAGGATTTCACATGGGAGTTGTTCCCCACCCTACTTGGAGAGCCCAGAAGCTCCCTCACCCACAGGCTGTATTGCTTACTATTTTAGAAAATGAAGCATCTTGGGGAAGGGCAAAAAAGAAGGAAAAATAAAATAAAATCCGGGTTCTTTAAACCCAACTTTTTCTATGGCATGGAATTCTACTTTCTCAAAGAAAGTTGTCAACCCAAGACCTTGGACATATCTAAAGCAGCATTTTGGACCATCAAGCCAATTAAAAAAACATTTTGTGCATCATTTTCTAATTAACTATCACATCCCTGAACGAAAATAAGAATACCGTAATACCAGTTTATTTTTTATTTTAATACACTGTAAAAATCCATTAAAAGCTATATAATAAAGATTCAGATAAAGCTCGTTCGACGAGACAACACCATGACCATGTAAATACATCAAGCATGGGACGGGAAAAGCACATAAAAGGGAAAGATGAAGAGGGTCAACTTTTCCAACGAAACTACATTTAGTTATGTATCATTAAACAGAAAAGGCCCACTGTTTAGGCTTCCAAACCTTGATGTTTTATCAGCATGAACAGTAGTACACTTTCAGTGTGCAAACTATAGTCACTATTTCGAGAATGGCTCGTTTATTAAATAGAATTTGAATACGTCCAAAGTAAAAAGCTAGAGGTGCAGAGGGGCCTCCTGCATTTTTTCACCAGCAAAACAGGGAAAGGACACTGATACAAAAAGGCCCCAATCCAGCTAAAGCTTGTCAAAGCTAAGATGTAATTCCAAACACACCTACTAGGAAGTAAGTCAAAAGTGGGGCTTACTTCCAAGTAAACATGCATGTAACTGATCTGTAAGCCATTAGGCAATGAGACTTGAGTCAGTTACAACCGAGTCGGTTCCATTAATTTTACATCAGTCACAACCAGCTTTAGTCGAATTGAGTCCAAAATGTATAATCTACATGATAATGTGGACTCTGAAAGGAAGAAAAACTGAATGTACTGTTGCTGAAAGTTACCTGTTTTTTTGTGCTGTTCCTGGCACAGCACCATGCAACTGGTTAGCATGCATCCAGTAATGTATAGAAAATAAAATATTTATAACAAATAGAAAATAAAATACAGTTAGCTTTTATTATTAAGGCTTTTAAAAGGCATGCAGAAATTACACAGTGCAGTTAATGTTTCATGCAAGCTTTGGCATGGTTACAATTGTACATTTATTCACATGCTAAGGGGGTAAGGTGAATTCTCCATCTCCATTTAGAGAAAAACTATGTACACCTAGTTACTATCATGGCTAGTAAATTTAAATATAGTCTAAATCTATTAACATTAACAAGAACATCCACAATGTGTAGCAGAGATTTACTTAATATTATATATGTTTATCATACACAACCATATTCATACCAAACAGTCTGAGTATCTTCAGAAACGGGTGATGGTATTTTACTATCACTAGCATTTGAATGGGTAAGTGGTGTAGATTCACCACTATTCTGATTCATCTCTACATTTCTGCCATCAGATGATTTCTGATTCTCAGAAGGTAGTTTGTGATCATTCTGTGGAGATTTCACAGATGAATCAAATGTCTTATCAGTTGTCTTTGATACAGGCATTTGGGGCAGGCCACTAACATTGCTGACTAATTCGGTGTTGAGTGCCAAAAATGGCCTGGACAAATGGACTGCAGACAACTTACCTATAATGCTTGTTGATGTGCCCATTTTCTCATTGTACACATTACTACAAGAAAATGTTTTAGTAATAAAATTTGTCTTGCCTGTTCTTGAACTCCTAGCCTTTTCTGATTTACATGTAGAACTATCTAGCGTGGCTATCCTACCCAAGTCATTTTCTGATGAGGTAACTGAAGGAAAAGGGGTATAATGAAAAACAGAGGAGTGTTGTTGGGGATTGTACTCACTAGAAGCTGATGGGACGCTTCTGTCACCTGTAGGTGGAGTTGGATCAATTGATACTGGCTGCCTAGTGTCCTTAGACAAAAAATCATGGATGCTTGTCCTCCGAGTAGTTCCTTCTGCAGTCGAAATCACACTGCTTGCGCGAGGTAAAGTCGCATAAGGATTACAATCTTTTGATTGTCGTTGCGATTGTACACTTTCTTTAACAGACCTGGCCCTTCCTTTAGTGCCTGCTGTAAGCGTTTTTGAAGAGTTTGCAAAGTTGGCATCTTCCATTCTACGCGAGCTGGGCCTTGTAAGGTGTCCTTGTTTAGCTGACTTTCCATCAGAGAACTCCATTGTGTTTTTCACACTCTGTGATCTGGCAATACCACCGCTGCCTGATGACTGTTTTCTTAATTTATCTCTTCCGACTAATTCAGCATTTTCAGAAAAAAATTTCATCACTTCATCCAAAAGATTATCTTGGCTTGAGGACTTGAGCTGCAAAAGATATCCAAATAAGTTAATTCATTATCTGCTACTTTGTTTCTTAATGTTTCTGCAAGAGAGTGTTTCATACTTCGACAGCACAAACATGCATAACCATGATGCAGTTCAAAATAATGGAAATCGTTGATACATATGGTATCACCCAGGTTTAGTAGTTTTATCAATATGCTACTAGACTAAGTTTACTTAATAATGGAAAAGCCACAATTTCTTTTTTCAATTTTAAATGCATAAACGTACTGAAAATAAACATTCCTACCTTGACATTTTGATTTCTGTGAATATTTCCATTTATTTTAACATTTACGCAAATATCACTTCTCCAACAACATCAAAAGGCTCAACCAATGATGATCATTTCACTTTCAGATCTATCCCATAACTTTCTTACTGACTGATTAAACAACTTCCTTAGCAATCTGAACATCATGTACAGGAGTGCCTAAGCCTGAAATCATTGTGTGGACTTCCGGATTTGGAACTCCCAGTTGGAGTCCTTGGAAAAGATCCAAGATATAAGAAAAGAACAAGACCGCCTTTCCTTTCTAAGGCTCATTTCAGAACCAATCACCTAAACACAAATGCACCTTATTTCAGAGGGATCGTGGCATTTGAGCAGTCGCCAGGCCAAAAGTTTATACTGTTATTAATAAATAGCTGAGAAAAGGAGTGGGTCTGTTTCAAAACAGTGGAAAAGATAATAAATTAGTTGTATACCCATATTATCTATCTTTGAAAAGGCTATTTTATGTGAGACTGGACAGACAAGAATTAAATTATTCCAATTTAAAAAATAAACACTGAAATCACATTATTATTATTTAAATTAAGTTCATTATTGTATTCCAAGGTAGAATATTTTAATGCTTTAGAACTTGGCATCAGCATACAGCCACTTGTTTTCTTGACACAGTTCAATCATGATGGGAAATACACACTGGAGATTTTGGGATGGGTGGGTGAAAATGCTATAGTCAGATAGCTCTTCAATTAGTCTTTATCTCTTCAGTGCAAAGCACGTGGTTAAGACACAGTCCAAAGCATTTCACAAGCAATGCAGAAAAGTCAAGATTAAAAGTGTAACTTTTGAGTTGCTTTGGCTATGGTACTGTCTGAAGATAAATGTAATCTGCCATGGGTGTTGGAAAAATTCTTTAGAGCTTGCAAATACCCACCCCATTGCTCTTTGGATCACAGACTGCAGCAGACCTGACAACAATTTTGTGTAGGCCTTTTGTGTGGTACTATTGACTCACTATTGGGGTCACGAAGAGGTGGACATGACTAAACGACTAAACAAAAACAACAACGACGACTCACACCTTATAGTTTTGTGTTCAGAGAATGAGCACCCACACTCTGCCTAAAAAATAGTAATTTATATTTATAAATTAGCTCATTCATTCCTGAAAGACTGCTCTACAGGAGATTTGCTCTTCTCTCAGAAAAGGTTCATTTTCTCTTTCCCTGTCTCATAATGTTACTTAAATTCCTGCCCTATGTGTCAATTAATTTTCCTAACCAACTTAATTCTGAATTCTGGCCTTTACAAATGTAAAGTCACCACCAGATTTTCTTGTGCAACCTAAAAAGTGCACTAAGTTTTGCAGCTTTATGTTTTGCCAAGTGAAATTAAGTAGCTTTTCAACGTACCTCAGCCGAAGTACCTTTATTACTTTCTTCCAAGAACTGCTGCAGAGTAACCACTTCACTTCCAGGGGAGTCCGTTTTAATTCTGTGCGTTCCTTGTCTATCCATTGTTTCTGACATTTTAGGATGGAGCATGGGGCTAGACCTGGCATGGCTTTTCAAATACTGGATGGGACTGCTGCTGCTGCTGGACCATGCGTCATGCTCATGAAGCAGGCTAAATTCTCCACTGCTGTGGCTTTGTGGCCTGCTTTGGTTAGTAACTGTGCCTGCTTTAGGGATAAACAGTATTGTCATCTTTATTACGCACGCTATATTATTTTTAAACATTAACAATGCATTATTGGATGTTTTTCCTTTGTCACATTGAAGAAGCATTTGTCATAAGGTACTAAAAAACCTATGGGGAAGCCATATGAGAAATAAAGGTTAGTTCCCTTGCCTTACCTAGTAAGGTTCTTCAATGTGACATGGCATGTTTCCAATTAAACACCACCACCAAATAACTTTGAATGTTTAATCTTTCTCAACAAAATGAGATCCCAGACATTAAACATGACCCAGTTCAGCAACAAAGTTGACATCCGCTACTATTTATGACGTATGGCAAAAGGTAAAAATATAAAAGATGGAATGCAAATAATTTATTTTCAGACTGATCAAGAAATATTCTTCGAGAAAGGTTTCTTAAAAATGCATTCCGTCAAATGCCTGTATCAGTTTGTCATGACTTGGAGCAGAAACATTCCATTTTGCACAGAGTAAAGGTTGAAGAAATGCCAGTTCACATTGTTTCCTTAAACAGATACAAATCAACCAACTGGAAGCTGCCCTTTGTGTTATTTTGAATTATTATTATTTTGAAGAAAAACAAGCAGCATACACTATCAATGCTACTGAACTACATCATGCATTACTGCAAGGAATTGTTTATACTGGAAAATCACAAACATTTTAGAAGACCTATCCATATTTTCCACTGAGCAGATACTATCTAGAAATACAGTGAAATGAATTAAATGAAGTTTAAATAATCCCTTATAAGGCAGTGACTGCTAGAAATCTTCCAGTTTTGCCTTGCATACAACTGTTTTACAACAGAAGAGGAAACAGACCATCCTGTCAGGTGTATCTCAAAGCAGAGGACCAGAAAAAGCTAAGTGTTATCATTTGTCCCTTTGGTTCTACTCATTTGCAACACAACAGCATGAATTTCTCTCTAGAACTATCCATGTATTTATTCTTAATTTGTAGGCAAGTGGCACTTTCATTTGAAGAAAACCAAAGAATACAGATTCACATCTGATTCAAGAGGTCTTATTCCAAGACATTTGCCTGGCAATGAGTTTACTACAACATGGTTAGTAAAAATGGCGTATGTGTCTTCTGCCCAGAATGTAATTTGCTGTTATATTAGAAATCTTGGTTTTCTGTCTTAATATGACATTTGTTTGCAGGCTAAAAAGGATTTGAAAGCATTATTCCTATTTTGTTTTATGTGAGCTGCAAGGCATTGTAATGTATCTGAATACACTACTACACTATATGGGTGGATGAATATCTGCAATGTCCTGCATTAATTTACTTTTCCTACATCAGACATGTGACCCACCTTATTCCAGAGCTTCATCTAAAAAGGAATGAAATGATGAAAGGAAAGGAAAACATGCCCTGAATTCTCTCCCTCCCTGCCCTGGAAATGTGAGGAATGAAGCAGATGTGTCAATTTGCCTGGAAGCATACCTTTGACTTCATGGAGTGAGGCATTATTATTGCTATTGCTAGTGGATGTTCTGCCACTATCAAGGCTGGCTGGTCTGGAAGCTAAATGGAAAAAAACCAGTAGATCGCATGAAGCACATACCATAGCAGATGACACTGCGCCTAGTACATTCTGATCACAGAATGCTCTGAGGCAGGAAATCATGCACTACTGATATCGCACAAGCTGAACGTGTCCACTGTCAAAGTGTGGATTTTCGCTGGTGGGAAAAGGTGGTGTCCCCAGGCAGCCCAAGACAGCACTTTAGGAAAGTACACTAGACAAGCGAGCAGGTTAGCAAAAGAAGGAACAGAGAAACAAAATACATGTTTTGAATTGTATCAGGTTTATTGATGGGAATAACCAAGGTTTTAAAGAGAAATGGCACCAACATGCAGAAATCAGGTTGCAGTTAAGGCACTTACAAAAGATTTTGACATGGAACTCTGCAAGTTACAGAAATGTCACCGACAGGAAGAGAAAGAACATCTGCTCAGGAATGTTCTTTACTCCTAACCAAAGCAGGCGCAGAAGCAGTGTTAAGGGGTTTTAGAAACTGCACTACTGTGATTCAAATTTAACGGAAGTATTTTACAACTATGCCAAAATTTGATAGAGGAAAAATACATTTATTAATAAGATGAATTTTGAAAAGAAGATTTCATAAGCTGAAAGTTCTCACAGTTGAACTCTAGAATAGTCAGGACTGATGGAGAGGAGAGAAATTTGGGTCCTGTTCAGGTGCACTTCATACTGAATAGGTTTGTTCTGTTTAAGAGTGAAATCAGAGTGAAAGAAATGGAAAAGTTCCCATACAATTAGATGAGATGAGATGTAAGGAAAGAATACAAACATGCACACTTGCAACGCAGGTCATTTTCTATTTCTGGATAAACTTTACTAGCATTTCCGTAATAGGTCTGCTACTCCTTTAAAGCACAAATCTTACCATGAATTCTTGATCCTGTACTAGAATCATCACTAATTCCTTGTGGACTTACATCTTCAAAAGATGTAGCATCTAAAGGGGAAACAAGCACAATTTTGTTGCAAAAACAGACCTTTGAATTTATCATCTCTAAAACACAGGAAATTTTTATGGCTCATTGATCCCCACAAAAGTTTACAAATACAACTAGTTTCCCCATCCTAATATTCCACAAGTCTGCAAATCAAATATTCCAGTTATTTGCTGGAAAAGAATGTGAAATATGGAGCACAAACAGTTTCCAATAACGCTACGGTTACCAACACAACCACACCACAGCGTGAAAAGGTTCTACCTATACCTTTATTATTAAGCAACTGCTTGGATCTCAAGCCTGCAGCAGAGTTGACAGTTGCAAAGTTGATGGATGTAGTAGAGAAGGCCATAGATCCCAATTCTTTTCTCCTTTTACCCGTAGATATATCATCAGGACCCTCCAGATGCTCAGAACTACCTGTCCATTGTCCTCCTGCTAGGACCATGGACTGCACCAGGTCATTCATGGCTGGGATGCAAATGAAAGCAAATGAATCAGCATGGTTCAATGTTTTTTAAAAGTTTTATTTTGTACTGTAAAATGCTTCATTTACCTAAGCATCAAGGCATACTGAAAGCTACAGTCCACAAGTTTCTACATGTTAAAACATGCAATTGGCTGAATGAATGAAAAGTGTTAAAAAGCCAAAGCCTCCTTGTACAGATGATTTTATTGCTTTTTATTAGCTACAACCGCCATGCTTGTGCTAGAGTGCTATACAATAAATAAATATATGTTAGAAGCTCTGATATGTTTCGCAATGAAAAATGGAATGAAGAGGGGAAGATGAGCAGAAGTGCTAATACAAAGTCAGTGTTGGCAATGATAAGGGGTCCTTCAGTGCAGGTTGTTGCAGGAATAATATTTATTGCATGACAATAGAGGAAAGTATTTAAAATAAATGTGTCCTCTCCCAACTTTCCCAAGAGCATTTCACTGAAGAAATGACAAAGAATACCTGATTTCCCCACCCCACTCCTTCAACTTAGAATGGTAAAACATTTCTAAGGAATAACAGGTCACCATTTATTTATTTTTTTAAGCAAATGATTTTCTAGATTTGTACTGAGGTGTTTATAAAACTGATTACTAGGAGTGGAATTCAAAATGTGCAAATGCATTGAGTGCACCGTATCTTTATAAATACACACACATAACACATATATGTTCATATAATTCCCAGAACTTGAACCTATAAATGTGTGTTCATTGTGTGTGTAGATAGATGTATGCATATTCCCTGGTCCTGAATGGGGTAACTGTGCCCCTGAAGGACCAGGTGCGCAGCTTGGGAGTCATTTTGGACTCACAGCTGTCCATGGAGGCACAGGTTAATTCTGTGTCCAGGGCAGCTGTGTACCAGCTCTATCTGGTATGCAGGCTGAGACCCTATCTGCCTGCAGACTGCCTCGCCAGAGTGGTGCATGCTCTGGTTATCTCCCGCTTGGACTACTGCAATGCGCTTTGAAGGTAACCCGGAAACTTCAACTAATCCAGAACGCAGCAGCCAGACTGGTGACTGGGAGCGGCCGCCGAGACCATATAACACCGGCCTTGAAAGACCTACATTGGCTCCCAGTACATTTCCGAGCACAATTCAAAGTGTTGGTGCTGACCTTTAAAGCCCTAAACAGCCTCGGTCCAGTATACCTGAAGGAGCGTCTCTACCCCCATCGTTCTACCTGGACACTGAGGTCCAGCACCAAGGGCCTTCTGGCGGTTCCCTCACTGCGAGAAGCCAAGTTACAGGGAACCAGGCAGAGGGCCTTCTCGGTAGTGGCGCCCTCCCTGTGGAACGCCCTCCCACCAGATGTCAAAGAGAACAACAACTACCAGACTTTTAGAAGACATCTGAAGGCAGCCCTGTTTAGGGAAGCTTTTAATGTTTGATGTATCACAGTATTTTAATATTCTTTTGGAAGCCGCCCAGAGTGGCTGGGGAAACCCAGCCAGATGGGCGGGGTATAAATAATAAATTATTATATTATTATTATATGAATACATATACATTTTTATACACCCCAAGAGTTATGTATAGTGAGTGCCAAGGTGTTTAGAAACATTGCTTCAGCTCCTTGTATTATAGCAGGACTTGCACTTTGCAAAATAGGAAAAACAGCGCAGTCCACGGAAAGGTTAGTGAAAGTAGTAATAGAAGCCAGTGTAGCCATTTAAAAAGAAGCTGAACTGTCATAAAGTCTTACACATGGAGCGACGGTAGAAGGCCTTCATTTTGTCTTTTTCCTTCGGTCTGTTCCTCAAAAAGGGCAGTCTTTTCAGTGCAACCACTTTTATGTCATAGCATAAGGAAAAACGGAAACGGGAAGATGAAAGAAAAAGGGGAGAAGAACAGATGGAAGTTAAATGTTGAAACTAAGGACAGAAATGAATGCTTGAGTTTCCGCTTAGGTGCACTTTATTTACTAAAAGCTATTAATCTCATGTTGCTGAATGGCAATGGATATGAAGCCTTCACTGTGGAACTATCCAAGGAAACACTGGAAACCATGCCTGAGGAATATAAGGAACTTTCACAGTTCACAACTATTGGATGTCTTAAAAACCAAGCAAAAAAAGGTATAAAAAGAAGCCAAACCCAAATCAAGGCACAAAAATTATGGGCAAGGAGTCAAAAACCAGCAAGCAGGTTTCCTGAGATGGAGAGGTATACTGGGGGAAAAAAAATTCACTTGGTTTATCAAAGTATCTTTCAATAAGCACTACCTTCATTTCTTGCTACCAAGCAGTCATTGTATTTTTCACATTAATGACTTGTCTTAAATTGTATTAATGTGAACTCATCTTAGTTGATTTAACTTCCAAGAACAGCAGTATCTAACCTTTACCTCCTTTTACACACCATCTGAACATAGGATCAAGAAATTATTGGAATGGAGTGCGGAATACTGTAATATTCTGACCGATTACCACTTTAAATAAGAATTCTTGGTTAAATGACATACCATACTGCTACTGGGGTGTGAGGTGGGGGAAGGCACCAAACAGAAAAATGACAGAACAAAGAAACAAACAGAACAGTGACAGTGCGGGAACATTAAAAATCAAACATGTAATAACTGCAGTGAGAATTTTAAATTGCATGTTACAGAAAGCTTTCACATGTTTGCTTGTGGTAGGGTTGAAGCCCTATACAAGAAGACCTCGTAATAAAGCAAACATTTGCATTTCAATGTGGCATTATTACTAATCCAGTGCAAAAGATGTAAGCCATGAGTGTACATACAAGCCCTTCATCTCAGTCAAGGAGTCATCCAGTCTTATCTATGTATGTTCATTCATGAATAAGTTCCACTGTGATCAATGGTGTTTACTTGCACTAAAACAAGCTGAATGAGAAGACACTGATTTTCACTTACACATGACCTGTTTCCTCATCTGTGTGCTGTGCACATGTGAAGGAGCATTACCACAGCATGCTTAGTGCAGTGTCCTAGAAGGCATGCCACAGGCGTTCTTCTCTGCTAAACCAGTTGACACCTTGTGTAGCAACTAAGGGTGGAAATACATGTTCTCAACAAACATGTATTCCAAAACCCTTCTTTGCAGAGATAACATGAATGCATTGTACAATATGATAATCTATGTGCATACGGTTAAGCCTTCCAGTGCATGCCAATCCCACCCCCTGCAAATGCTTTTGGTTCCTCTTCAGCCAAACCTGCTCCCACTTTTGGTAACTGGCTGGGAGGGGTGATAATAGAAGCATTCAAAGATGTCCTAGACCTAGAAGCAATAAACTGGCTGGCTGAAGAGGAGTTAAGTATCAGCCCAGCAGGGATCAGCAGTATAAAGGGAAACAAACATGTGATGGATATTCCATGCTTCCCCTGAAATGTGTAGTAAAGTATCATTTAAAAGAGTAAAATATCAAATCAAAAGTGTATTTAGTATCATACTGTGGAAGCTTAACTTTTGTCACATTCAAATCTTTCTCCACAATTTTGGATAAAAACCTCACCTTTTCATTTTGTCTAAAAAGTAATGAAATGGAAACAGAGACTTGTGGCACTATAAAGAATAAAATATTTATTGTGACATGAATCTGAGGCTTTAAAAGGTGCCACAACACTCTGTTGGTTTTGCTGCAACATACTGAAATGGTGCGCCCTGTGGAGTGGAATAGAAGAATTTAAAATTTGTATACATATTTTGATTAAAAAAGGTTATCTGAGTTGTCTGAAAAAAGTTGCAAGAGAATTGTGGGAAGAGAAGGACTGCAAAAAGCACATAGAAAAAAATATATCGGGCAAGTCAAAATAAATTCATATCTATTGAATACTCCTTCAGTTTTGATATCCATGTTGTTCTCTTCCCTGTCCCTTCATCACGGAAGTAACTCCCACACATAAGATTAGCTACTGCTGATAGCCATCATGAGTGGACAGCTCTGATTCCCCTTGGCAGGAGTGCTTTCACAATATCTTATAAAGAGAAAAGGGTCTAACTCAAGGTAAAGGCATGATCTTGCAGCAAATATGTCGCTGGCACCCAAACCACTGGATGTAAATGTATTAGCTACATTTTCACAAAATATGCAAATGATATATTTCTTATTCATAACAAAATTCTACAGAAACTGATGCTGAAGAAATGGTCCACAAATACAAATGATCAGATAGGTTTCTCTGTGTGAGGAAATGTAAGCAAGTTATGTGCTGATCAGATACAAGTAACACATCATAAAGTAAAATACAAATAATTTTGGACATATTTTCTAGTTCAGTAGCTACCTAATAATTACCAGTGAAAATATACTGAACACACACATAAACTGCAACCCACAAGTCAGTTATATAATAGCATCCAAATTCATGTGGGTCCATGGTCTTAAATAGAAATTCTACTTTGTCTCTGGAACATAACTGATACCAGTGCAAGAGGGAGGTTGAGCAATGAAATTTTTTCGTAACGACTGCACATTTACTGAGCATCAGGATACAAATTTGGAGGAATAAATTGATTAACTGAAGATGATCTGGGAAAAAGAAATGCAGCTCCCAGTGGATTTCCCAAGGGGATTTATCTCATGACAGAAAAAAGATTCCCTGCCGATCACAAACCTTTTGAAAGGAATAATTTAAGGAATACTTTTAAAGACTATTTAGCAATTCTTCAATACTTAGCAATTCTTCAGACCTAACTAGCCTTCCTACCTGATAATGCTAATGGTGGGCGGGGATCGCCACACTTTCTCCTCCAAATATACCTGACATTTGCTGCAATGTTTAAAAGTATCCCACCAGAATGGAAATTATCTGTGCAGCAATTGAACAACACATGCTGATTACTCTAGATCACTAAGAGCAAACCATCTTCTAGATTGTGAAAGTAAAAATCTTTGTAGTGGGGAGGACAACAATTGTGGACCAGATATCATGACAGGCAACTACTCAACTAATATGGGACCTAAATTAAGATGTAAAACACCAGGCTAGTACAAAGGCTGGTCAAAGTCTTCTCTTCCACAGAATTAGTTTCTCTCCTCTTTTAGGTCACACAGCAAATGTAATCTTCAATCATTAGTAGATCAGTAATGAATCAAAACTGTAAAAACAATTACTCAACTAAAGATTTAAACATACTATGAAGCAGAACGTAATTTCTAATGTTTGTACAGAAATCTATATAATCAAAGCACGCATCACTTGGGGTTTGATTCTTTTCCAGCCTGATCAAACGGAGGAATGTTTACACACATTTTGATACCATGTAAAAACATCAAAGACATTCATTTAAAAAACAACACCGTGTCTGCCACTCGGTCTTATTGTTCTAACAGATCTTATTTTCAAGATTCCCCCAGAACAGGTTTAGGGGGCATGTAGTGCTTCTAGTACAAGTGGACATAAATATCTCACTTGATGCTATGCTAAATTCCATGTTGAATTCTACTGTAAATATTTGCTTTGATATGGCACTCAAAAACAAGAATATGATTACTTAAGGTTCAAAATTCTATTCCAAAGCAACTTTGGTACAATGAAATGCTGTTAACGATAAAGTGTCACACACCCTGTGTCAGCACAGCCTGGCATACCAGTGAATTGATAGCAGAATGTGATGAAAAGGTATGGGTTAAAAGGAGTGGGAGAAGGGCTATTACAGAGCTGGACCTCTTCCTTCAAGAGTATATATAATGGATGCAGGTACTCTCATGAACCTGCTGACCAGAGCTATGCATGACACTGAAGCTTTGCAAGGCAGATCGATACAGCACAGTCCCCCTTCCATGCAGTATGCCCATAAACATGCAGAAACACACAATCAATTCATCACCAGAAGGAAGCATGTTACAGGGAACTCTTCACACGCCAAGAGTAGAAATGTAATAAGTGGATGAAAAGAAACAGTACAGAAAAGAGCAATGGTTATGGGTAAAGAAGGGGTGCCAATTTCACCTCTACGGTCAGCTCAGACCCAATTTTTCACTGTCAGTAAATATTGCACCCCTAAAACACATTAAAGAGCATTCCTCTGCTGTAGAGCTTGATTCTCCATTCTTGAGCCTACAGGAACATGAGCAAAATACTTTTAAGCAAACTTCCTCCATGGGTATTTTGAACCTTTTCACCGCATCAGGAAGTACTGCATGACACACTACCCCTTACAAAAATTAAGCAATTTACTCACTGCTGCTTTTCTTAGCCCCCACGGTCTGACCATCTTCCAGGGAATTTGAGCCCACCGAGGAACTATCTTGACTGTCCTGATGTGGCAGCTGAAGAAATCCTTCACTAGATTCTGAGCGGGTTGGTGTCAGAGTTAGAGACTTGAGGCGTTCTCGGTTAATATCCTTCTTTGATTTTATCAGTTTCCTCATTTTCAGAGTAATCCAATTACCTCTCCTTTTGGAGAAATGAGGAGAAATGCTATATTTAGAACAAATTCTTGCAAATATTTCAAAACAATGAAGTTTCTCTCTTTAAGTAACAAACACTGGCACATTTCTGGCAAAGAAAGAGGGAGAGAAATATGTGGTCATGCATTACCTTCTTGGAGGAGATGGTTCATAAAATTTATACTGATCCATAATCTTTTCTTCCAATTTCTCTTTTTGTCTTCGCAATTCATTTAGCTTGTCACTGTGAAGAAAAGGTAATTGACATGTTAGAAGGCATGTATGTTTCTAAAATATGTTTTTCCTTTGTATCAATGTGCCTCAGGGACTTTTTAGGACATGTGTGTTTAAATGCAGTTTGCATTGCATCAGGGCAGTTTACATTAACATTTTGCCAGAACTCAAGTCACAATATTTTATTTTTAGGAAAATATGGGCACTATGTAGAATGAGAGAAGGTGTTAGAATAAAGTGCTGGGCACATGACAGGATGTTTCATGTCACTCACAGGAACACAGGAAGCTGCCTTATACAACATCAGACCATTACATCCATGTAGCACAGGACTGGCAGCAGCTTTCCAGGATATCCAGAGGAGATTCTCCTAGCCCTATCTGGAAAAACTAGGAATTGAACCTGGTACCTTCTTTATGCATTCTAACACTGAGCTACACCGCTGTCTTCTCTCCATTACAGAAGGTCACACTCCCCTTATTTTAGACGGGAACACTGGGCGTTTGCCGTGAAGGTTCCTTCTGGTTTGGTTGAATAACAGGTTAAGAAAGCAGGAGGAAGGCAGGGATTAAGTCACCTAGATTTCAGTTGCAGGTCTGGTGCTCTGAGATGCTTTCCCAGTTGTCTTGCTTGCTATAAAGCATGGGGAAATGTGATCTCAAGTGCCTAGGAAAGAATTGCAAACCAAGGATGGAAACGCTCCACCCCACATTAGGCCTAGCACAATCTGGAAGATGGTACTGTAAGGGCCAGAGACTAGGAAAACTTTTCTCTATCCACTATCCCCATGCCATGCATGATTTTATAAATGTCTATCTTTCTTGCATTTTCTCGAAACAGCCCCAAATTGTACAATCCTTCCTCACAGGGGCATTCCTCCATTCCTTTTATACCTTCAGCAAATGCATGCTGCAGCACAAATATCTTGAAGGATTGCTCCTTAAAAAAAACCTGCCAACATAAGGAGGAAACAGGTGGCTTATAATTTCCCATAAGAAATCCCACTGCTCTTCTGATTCTAGCAGTTTAAGGAACAAAAATTCAACATCATTCCACAGTAATCTTTACTTCACAAGGAACAATATTGATTAAAATCCAACTACGAATGAACATTTTCATCTGTTGTTAATGGAATGCACCAATTAACATTTCCATGATTTATTTCTATTTGAACATCCAACTGCAGTTACGTTGGGTGCAACTAGTTCACCGTTTTTGATACCCACATATACTGCCTTTGTTCAACGTGGAACAGATCTTTGCTTTCCATATTCTGCTCTAATAATGTTCTGTTTTGCAGCATTAATGTCTGTATTTGATCCAACAGGTGTCTGTTTTCTTCTTCCAAATTTCCTTTTAGCTGGCTAAGCAACTGTTGAAATGTACAAAACACAATATTTTAGTGTATGAGGTCTGCCCAGCTTTCTGTTTATAAAGTACAAAAGAAAATGAAGTCAAGAAGACAAGTCAAATGATAGAGGCAGCAATAGTTCAGTCACCAGAGCACGAAACTCTTAAATCTTGGGGTCGTGGGTTCAAGCTCCACTATAGGTAAAAGATTCCTGTATTGCAGGAGGCTGGAGTAGATGACCCTCATGGTACCTTCCAACTCTACAATTCTATGATTCTATTATCTGGTTTTTGTAAATAATTGTAAATTGCCTTTCTTCCAATTGAGGAGAACAATCTGCAGCTTCTGTTAAGGTCCTAGCATCCTTTTATCTTCTAACCAATGTATCCACTGTTCAAGCCAATAAGAAAGGGAGCAGAAGAAGCCAGGCTCTCTTCAAGATATCTTATACCTCTTCCTTGATTCTTAAGCTTTTGTTTAAATGCAAAAATGTTATTCTCTCTTTACGTATGAAACAGACAGAAAGAAAACCATGAATTCAATATTCGGAATTATGGAGTGAGAATCAAACTTTTAGCTTTCATATCAATGAGTGCAAAGACACTAGGTTGACTGATATAAGAGGATACATGCAGTCTTAAAGAAACTTTTCAGAACACCTCCACTAATTCCTCAATAAAATCACTAGAACAATTCCAGAATAAGCAGAACGACAGACCTAAGTTTGTTCCTAAGATGATACAAAGACACCTTCAAAACTATTAAGATACATTACTAAATTCAACTATTACAACCCTTACAGAAAACTCATAAAGATAAACACATTACTGCAGAAATCTAAAAAAGCCTCTTTTGTCATGAATAAATAGGGCTATAATAAAACATTACTGAAGAAATGCAAACTCATTACCTCACACTGATTATTCAGTTTTGTATACGTAATATCCAGCTGTTGGTACTGCTCTTTGAGTTTGGAAAATTCAGCTTCCAGCCTTGTTTGTTCCAGTTTAGAACTGTTCAGTAATGTTTTCAAATTCTTATGATCCATTTGGAGAATTTCATTTTCTTTCAAAAGCTGCGTATATGTATGATTCAATCTGTAATTAAAAATGGACAGAAAACAAAATTAAAGTAAGTTTTCACAAAATTAACAATTAAACAAGTGTCTGCACAGTTATATCATATACTCACATTTAACTAAAGAGAGATTTACATTATCATAATGTTTGTAGAAATATCTTATAACCAATTTCTATGAGCATACTGTAGATTTATTTATTTTTTCTTATTCTAATGTATTAAGGGTTTCTAACTTTTATGCAGTGTTTAAGATCAGGGTAAATGCAAAATACAGTTGGCACATTTAATAATACACTTTAATTCAGATAATTATTCATTAGCTTTGTTTTCTTACCTGTCATTTTCCTCACAAAGCTTTTTGTATTCCGCTGCTACACTTTCATGCTTTTTGTTTTGCTGCAGCATCTTCTCTTGTTCTGCTTTAAGAACTTTTTCCAGTTCTTCTAATTGCACTTTTTGTTTCAGCAACTGATTGTATCTGTCAAATGGATTATATAATATTACTAATTCTATTCTCAAGTATTAATTACAAAAGGTTATTATGAATACAGCTTCCACTTTCAACATGGCTGCGACTGTAAGGTTTTAAGATCTAACATTTTAAATAATTTTCAGATTAAGCTGCAAACTGGTTATGACTGATATATTGAAATCACCTGTCTTCTAAGTCCTTATGTTCCACCTCAAGATTCTTGTGTGCTGACTTAAGGTTTCCATGTTTGGAAATTAGAGATTCATATTCAGTAGCTTGCCGTTCATGAAGCTGTTCCAGTTTTTCATGATCTTTGATGAGTGAATCATACAGCGATCTCAGATCCTCACGTTCCTTGATTATGGACTCATTTTCATTTTCCAAGGTGGACTGCTGAATCAGCAATTGTGCATTCTGATTCATAAGAGATGTACTTTGCGAATTAATAGCAGAATTTTCTACCTACAATTGCCAAAGTGACATTGGACAATCAATAACAAAGTACTTTGTGGTGTACTCATTCAAAATTAGCCTTGTACAGAATTAGCCAATTTAGGTCCTAGGTTGTTAACAGGTTTTAAACACTGTATCTCAGGGCAATTTCCCCAATCTCTTCGAAGAAATGCTGGAGATCAAACTGGGGCTTCGTGCATTCAATGCACTCTCAGCGCATAGCTCCACAGTTTGCATCTGTATGCATATCCACTTATAAGGATTAGGTAACAGGTGGTACAGAAAACCTCTGACATAGACCCTGGAGAGCTGCCACTGCCAGTCAAAGTGGACATGTCTCCTGTCCTATGCTTCCTAAATCACCTCCAGAAATAACATGAGGATCAGCAGAGAAATGCTTAAATTATGCTTGTTTAGGTAAATAAAGGCGTCCCCCCACTTAGGCACATTCTACTGAAGCGCAACTGCATATACAGTACGTGTGGCGCTGGGAAACAATTAAATAGACTCATACCAGGAAATGGTGAGATAGAAGATATCGGGGGTGCAGCAGGGCTTTGTTTCCGCTGCTCAGTCTCCCCGCCTAACAGCATGTGTTTGCCAGCCTCCTGCCAACCCCATAGCTTCAGTTCTAGTTGTGGATACAGTATTTTTGGTATGGATTGAAGAGCAATCAGAGAGGTGTTTAAAGGGTGCTCCCCACTTGATTTCACTTATGTGTGCAGGGGTATAACGCCCACCTAACTGGGGGGACGCCTGTACTGGCCTGTTTTCTTTGTCAAACAGATTACAAATTCTACATCTAGCCTCACAGAGATCCTTCTGATCCTTTCCTATAGATTCTCCTCCTAAAAAAAATCACACCTGTTCTAGAATGCAAGAGGAACTAAATGGTTTTTTGTTTTCGTCTCTAAGATACCTAAATGTAACAGAAGCAGGAAACTCAAACGTTTGACTCTAGATACCAAGTTCTAATTAGGGTTGGGAAATAAGAGACATCTCTCTAACATGAAGAGATGGATTCATAGGGTTGTAGAACAAGACACCCCCCCCCAAATCTTGCAGTACTTAAGCCATACCACCACAAAAGGGATATATAGGGACTCAAAATGATACTAGCATGTGATCATCGAAGAAGTGAAAAAATGAAGTACAAAAATGGGAGCTATCCAAAGGAACTTCTTGGTTCTTGGAGGCAGATCTAGCCCGGGGAGCCAGGGAGTTACTACAGATGGGGCACTGCCCACCAGTCAAACCACTTATGTCCCAAATATAGGTTTCCCATGAGTGTCACAAGAATAGCTGCTGCTACTGCCATGTGAATAACAGGCAAGGCTTTCACTTGTAAATTCTATATTGCGGCTGGGAGATAAATATAAATTTGTGAAAACAGAACCTGAAGCTTGGCATTCTGAGTTTGCAGCGTTGTATTTTGCTCCTGTAAGGAAACAGTCTGTCTCTGAAGTGCCACAATCTGAGCTTGCACATTATTGTTCTGTGTCTCAAGCTGCTTTAATTGTGTTTTCAGGGCTTGCTTCTCTGCCTGCAGAGTTGCGTTCTTTAAAAAGGAACAAAATGTATTACATACATGCACCATTTAAATGAACAAAATATTGATTAAATTCAGACTTCTATTTTACGCCAAACAATCCAAAGTATGGAAACATTATTGCAGTCAGAAGAAATCACACAAAGCATGGGTTTGCTTTCTGATGAAAGTGGGTTTACTCAATGTGGTGTACCTATGTACGCATGCAAGAGAGAAATAAGACAGGCAGAAAGGCATAATAAGTTATGTTGAAATCAACTACATTTATTTTCAAGAAACGGTATGTTCTTTGAAGCACAGTATTAGATTAGAGTACCCTAATTACTAGCCTATTGTTTTGTTATATCCGTGGCAACAAAATGTGGCTTACTATATACTACACAGGTTGACAATTAAGGTAAAATTATTAAAATAATCCAAATTATTACTTACATTTCTCTCAACTTCAATTAATCTATCTTTAACCTTCAAAAGTTCTCTAGTAGTTTCTTGGCTCTCTCGTTCCCATTTATTGACAGACAAACTTTCTTCATCAGTTTTTGACGAACAATTCTGTACCATTTTCTCTTCCTCTTGTCTTTGCTTGAGGGCCTCATAATTCTTTTTCACCTAAAGATCAATGAATTCTATTTCAAATGTAAAATACTAAATCCTACTAAGTCCTAAGCATGCCAAGGCAATTTTATTATTATTATTTAATTAGAAAAAATTGCCTTGCCACAGCTGTTTTTCTTTCACCAAAGGTTCCAACCTTTGATCCCCATAGGGAAAAAAGCAATAAGAGGAGAGGCAGTTTCAGGGGGAAAGTATGGTTTGTGGAAGGGCTCAGCATGCCTTCTTTCCTGCCCCAACGCAGCTTAGATCACACCCCACCCCAGACTTTACAGGGATTTGGTGGCAACCCAATTGTTACTCTCATGTCTGTGGCTTAGTCTGGCCTTTTGAGGTAGACTAATGACAAGGAGAGCATCTTTCAGAGGGACTTTGACTGCTACTTTCAAAGCTTTTTGCAAGAATGCCTACCATTCAGTGTCTCAGGTGTAGTTTCATTCAGCTCAACTAATTGGCCCACTAGCCTTTACTCCACTTCACATTACACAAGGACCACTTGAGCCCTTATACTGCAGTTCACTCACACTGAGGCCATCTTGAGGAGTACTGGTTGTTGTCCCCCATGCTACAGAGGCCTGATGGGCCTCAACCAGAAGTTCCATATTGTGGAACGTTCTTCCAGCAGAGATTCAGCAGGCATCCTTATTTTGGACTTTGTGGCCTCTCTTTGGAGACTTTTGCACCAACAGGCCTATGCACTTGTTTTAAATTTTCATGATTCTAATCATTAGGGTTTATTATTTTAATCATTTTAATAATTGTTTTGTATTGCTTTTAATTTTTTATGCTTTTAGATTGCTGGTACACCACCCCGGTATTTTAGGAGAGGGCACACAGATACACACACACACAAACTTTTATAGATAAATAAATAAATGCTAGCAAAAATTAGCAAAACCACATGCTGCAGTCTCAAGTGGCAGCTGTTCAGAAAGGGGCTAAACATGAAGCTGAACAGCACTTTAATTACTGCTATCAGCAACACCTAAAATTTGCCAAGTCAAAAAACAAAATGTTTTCTGCATGGAAAGCACTGAATTATTTTTAAACCAACATTTTTCATATATTTCTGTGAAGATAAATTGGTAATATATATACTGTTTTCACTAAGAAAGCAAGAGTATGATTCAGCATGTATTTTGCTTATCAAAAGCAGCACTGTGCATAAATCTTTCGAAAAAACTTTTGACAATATAAGAAATAGATTTTTTCTAACACCTTTATAACTGTTAGAAACAATTTAAAGAAATTTTATGTCATTTATGCACCACCTGAAAACTAAGGTAATAGAAATATTCATTTTTTTACTGTTTTAAGTTCCTGGCGCAATTGTTGATTTAAATTTGTTGATTCTTCTAATCGAGCTTCCAAAGCAGCAATTTTTTCTTCTTTTATTTCAAGTGACTTTTTCAATGTGGATTCTAATCTTGACTCCAGTAGCTTGTATTTGCTATTAATGAAAGAATTACAATAATGTTTTAATTATCAAGAAGAAGACAATCCCCTAATATACAAGCTTCATCAAGGTGATAGCTTGACTGTTTTTCAATAAATCTGTGTGAGGACAGGACCACAGTTCACCCAACAGTCTGCTGTCTTCACTTCCTATTGTTCTATTTATTTCATAATATTTAGAAACCACTCAAATGTAAAAAACAAACAAATCCAAAGAGAATAAAATAATCAGTTGAAACAATAAAAGCAACCATTTAAAACATTCAAAATATGAAGTCTGCAATGATCTAAAAAGAGATTGAAACATACAAGATTTTGTACAAATTCTTACACCTCATTAAACTGTTTAGACAGAAGTAGTTCTACTCTGTGGGTACTGACACAGTCCTCTTTTTAATTAATGCATTAGCACTATCGCACTTGTTCATCTGACCAATTTAAAATCTAAATTTGGCTACTATGGAGATTTAGGAAGCTGCCTACCACCATCTCCTGACCTCAAAGTCCATGACCTAATCCCTTTGCCACCACTTTCATCAAATGTATTTAATGGAGAATATTCAAGAAAATAATGCAAACTCTAAAGAAACAATTCCAGCAAGTGCATGCATACAGAAAAGAAACTTGTTCTGTGACAGTAAAGGACAAAACTGAGATGTGTCACCCATGCTGGTCTGGGTACACCCTAAGAGAACAGAAGATGTACATTTAATCATACTGAGAGTTCTAGCACATAAACAATGCAGAAAGCAAAGAGACTGAATTGCTGGTGAGCAGTCTTCATTCTGGCTATAGTCCAACAAAATCAAAGATTAAAAAAATGAGCTTGATTACAACCCTCCACTACAAAGGACTGAACCACACAACCCTGGTTCTTCAAAACATAATGGGAGCAGAGAAGAGAAGGAATAAGCATACAGGTGCATGATGATTTCCTATATATACTCACAATGTGTGAACCTAACACTACAGTTGCTATTTCTAAACTAGTACTTCCATTGCTCAATATAGCCAAATTGACTGATGCTGTCCACATCTGATTTTACCCTTTGCTTTCTGCATTTTATTGCAAAGTTAAGTCTACAGCAACTCTTGTTTTCACATCAGTTGTGTCTGCAGCCAAGTTCCCAAAGTTTCATACATGTCCTCTGAATACTGGACTGTGGGAATTTTTTCTCCTGGCTTAAAATGACGTAATGCTAAGAAAGCATGAAATAACATTGGCTCAAATTAATGGAAACGCTGCACTCTGTTCATCCCTATGCTGCCAAGAGATAACAGAGGGTGTATGTGAGGAGGGATAGAAGGTCAACACACAGACTGAATGTAGCGCAAATCCAGGAATACTTACAAATATAGATATGCCAAGTACAGCAAAATTAGGTAAAGGTAAACAAGAGTTTTCATGGCATCATATATTTTGTCTGATCACTATCCATTCTGAGAAGGTACCTCGCTCTCCTATGGTCAAGGTCACATCCAGGTCAAGGTTATGTCCAACCAGGTGTGAGGACACTGATATACTGAGACAACGCCATGGCTGTCATTGAGACCATGAAGTCCTGAACTGGTCCATATGGACAACACCGGACAACACCATTACTGGCCCCAACAACATCACACATACCATCTCGGGACTATTTAATTGCTCATCGTCTAACATTGTATATGCCATCAAATGCCAACAGTGTCCTTCAGCTCTCTATATTGGACAAACAGGCCAAACCTTACGCCAAAGAATAAACGGACATAAATCGGACATCAAGAATCACAAGACAGAGAAACCAGTAGGAGAACACTTCAATCTCCCAGGACATTCTATACAAGATCTCAAAGTAGCTGTATTACTACAAAGGAATTTCAGAAATAGACTGGAAAGAGAAGCTGCTGAATTGCAACTCATTACCAAACTTAAAACCATGGAGAGACCTGGTCTGAACAAAGACATTGGATTCTTATCTCATTATACATGACAAAGCCATTTTTCACCTTCTCACCCCTTGCTTTTTCCTGTAAGACCTATTGCAGTCGTTAAGAGTCGTCAACAGGCTCATCACAGCTATCTGCCAATCACCCATTCCCACCACCCTTCTGAGTAATACCCCTCCCCACCTTCTCACTATATAGAAGGATCTGGCAACTTCTGTTTCAGTGTATCTGAAGAAGTGTGCATGCACACGAAAGCTCATACCAAGAACTAACTTAGTTGGTCTTTAAGGTGCTACTGGAAGGAAATTTTTTGTTTTGTTTTGGTCCATATGGGACAGTTTCACTATGGATAATAAAGTTTCCCCCACACCACCATGAAAACATTTTCCAACATCAAATCTGATATAACCTCTGCCAGCTCAGTTAGGGAGACTTAATGCGGCAGAGTGGATGGTACAGTAAAAACATCCCTGTTCTGGCCCTCTGGCCCAACAACGCAAACAATCCCTCAAATCCAAACACAGTAGGGATTGGTCTCCTGGTGAGGGAGATGGGGTTTCTATGCACAACTACAGTTTCCCTGCCCCCTCCCTCTGACCTCAAAAGGTACTGCAATGAGTGTCCAGGTGAACATAGCTGGGTGAGCTTAGGGCCACCAACTTCATCCATCCAGGTGTCAGTCATACATGCCATGTTGGCTTCCTCACCCAGGATCAAATTGTGAATGGTCAATATTGTATTCTGAACAGACCTGGCATTTAGCGACACAGCATCAAGGCAGGGAGCTGGCTTACTAGCACCCCCAGATTCTGAAATATAGCAGGTGAAGCAGAAGGAGCCTGGGCTTTGATGTAACTAGCCCTCCTTCTCTTCCCTGTACAGTGGTACCTCGGGTTACAGACGCTTCAGGTTACATACGCTTCAGGTTACAGACTCCGCTAACCCAGAAATAGTACCTTGGGTTAAGAACTTTGCTTCAGGATGAGAACAGAAATCATGCTCCAGCAGCGTGGCGGCAGCAGGAGGCCCCATTAGCTAAAGTGGTGCTTCAGGTTAAGAACAGTTTCAGGTTAAGAACGGACCTCCGGAATGAATTAAGTACTTAATCCTAGCTACCACTGTATAACTTTGTTCACCTCTGTATCGCCTCCTAAACATGTTACCACCCTGCGCCACCTCTACAAAATGACAGGAATACAGCAGAGGTTAGTGTCAGGGGAACTCAAACTATGAGATACTTTTAAAATAAAAATATCAAATGTGACTCACACCTCAGCTCTCATCTGGGATAAAAACTCACCACTCCCCCAGTTTCCCACCCGAGAAAGGCAGAGTTTCATGCAGGATTGGACTCACACTCCATAGGCATGAAATTAATATTCTCTGACACACATTACTCTAGACCACCTTCAGCCTCTTACCCTGAAAACAGTCTAAGAGAAAAACACAACACTGCCCCATAGGATAGAAATGAAGAATACCACACATAAACCCCTGGCCAATAAAACTGATAAAAGGGGCAAACCTTTGGTCCACACAGCTTCCCAAAAGAAGTGTTCCCCTTTGGGGTGGCCCCTGCCAGCAGTATAACCTGCTGCCTGCACCAGGCTTGGGCATACAGCACTTTATCATGACTTAGAACCCACATGCAGCCAGTCTGAGTGAAGGCAACTGAAACCACCAACTGCAGCATATCCTGTAGACACTCACCATTCCAAAATCTGATGATAAACCAAGTTAACACCTAAAAGCTACTCCTTCCATTGAAGCCTCTCACCACAATAAAAAAATTCCTTGTTTAACCTCTCTATTCAATCCTCTCTTTCTCTCTCACACACATCTCCCTAAGCCAACATCACTGCCACTGAATTTGGTCTTCCCACATCAAATCCATCACTCTGTAATAGAAATGAACCCCTTCCATGGGCACCAAACTAGGATTCTTAAGCAGTTGTCAGGAGCTAATGATTGAAAACTAAGTAGAAATGAAACCTTCTAGGGTGGAAAAAAAGCAGTTAAAATTATTTTAAAGGGGAAAGTATTGATAATTCACTGTGAAAAGCTTACATTGTCTCAACAGTATCCTGAAAGTAAGACTGGATACATACAATTATAATGCTGGCTTCCTCTCAAGATAGAAGGTTCTGAATTTGCCACCATCATTATGTCAATCACTGCTAATAACAGACTACAGCGCCAGTCATTACTCTCAATTGAGTGGCATGCTGACAGGAGGGCTGGTCAGAAGCTGGAGTATTCTGCTTTTGTTAACACATATTTTCTCCAATTCCACAAGGAACAGGATGGAACACATGACCAAGTAAAGGAAACAGATGTTTGTATGCTATTAGCTTTATATTGGCAGATGGAGTAAGCTGAAGAGAGCCAAAAGCTCTTTCAGAGATACTGATTTTTTTTTTCTGCCGATAGACTCAGGAATCTATTATAAAGGATATAGTAACTGTTGGAGATAAGTGCTCAAAATGTCTATACCAACTCTGCAAAGAGATGTTTACTCCTTTGATGACATACAGAATTTCGTACAACAAAACTGAAAGTGGAACCTGAAAGAAGTGCACACTGTAGTAGATGTTCAGATACATTCAGGAGCATATCCTGTGAAAAACAGTTATTGCAGAATGCCATAAGGAACTGCGCTCAACCTATTCCAAAGAGGTCTTAATATACTCACCTATCATCTGAACTCTGCTCATCATGCAAGAGGCGCTCCTTATTTAAACCTATCTTTTCAAGTTCATGTGTAAGCTTTTCTAAATCATTATTCATCTGCTGTGTCTTCAGTTTTTCATTCACCAAATCCTTTAAATAGATTTTTGAAAATGTGTTGAACGTATAATATTGCAATAATGCCATTTCTAGAGACTACAGCAGGAGACTCAGGCAATAGATTTTAAGGAAGTTGAAAGTGGCTTTAAGAGAGGTTTCCCTTTCAATGCTGAACACCAATATTTTTTATCTCAGTTGTCTCCCATTAATTTTTTTTAGGTTTTTGAAAATTCTACAAAAATATGCCAAATCAGTTTGCCAGATTTGAAATTAAAATGTAGATACATGCACTAAAGCTGTGATCCTTATTTCAAACCACCTTCAGCTCTCTGAAAAAACTATATTTTGTCTCCATCCTATTGACACTTACTGCATAAACTTCTAGTTAATCAGCAATCATATTCCAAAAACAAATATGAATTCATTTCAAAGGTTTGCCTCTTTTATTTTTGCTGGGTATTTTGTAGTTAATATATCCAATGCTGGACTTGCCTTAGCAGAAAGAACATTTGTTTAAATTGGAAAACTCACTCTTCCCCAATTCCCCAACCATATCCTATTCTGTCCCAGTGGATTCCACATTCCTCAGAAGCAGCTTTGGGGAAGTGTTAGGTAGGTAGGAAAGATGAAGTGACCCAGTTTGCTTGGGCAGAAGCGTTTTCCCCTCACATTAAGCCACCATTGGATACAACCCACTAATTTTATATTAAGTTACTAAATCCAACAAGATAGTTCAAATGTTCAGTGCATATGATCCTGAATAATAGAGCCATCAAGTGTTATAACAATTGCTTTCATGCTAGCTCCTTTCCTTGAAATTGTCTTTCTTTATTCATTTGCTTTTTATGGAGTATCCAGATTGTCAAATGGTTGTATTCTGGTATTGTCGCTGTTGTACTCCTGCTCTTTTTTGCAATGAAACACAATCACAGCACCAGCCTGTTCAGTGTGAACAGCCAAAGTGCCATCACAGCTTTTAAGAACTAGTGTGCCTTCAATGAAAAGCTTCCTTTTTGCAGTTTCTTCCTCATTATTTCATTTCAGTTCGTATGCAGCTGGAAGACTAGTTATCAATTAGCCCTTAATCAGTCAGCTTCTGATGCCTGTGTACATTACTGGTTTCCTTTCACTGTTTCATAGCAAAATGGCTATCATTTCAGTATAAAAAGTAAAGTGGGGGAGAATTAAAGGAAAGCAGGCTTGTCACCATGGAGAAGAGAAGCTGATTAATTAAAGGCACACTCATTACTGCAAGGAGGAAGCTAATAACTAATGTTGCAGAGGACCTGCTTATGAATAAATATTAGAAAAGGAGCAATGAGGAGGGCAAGGGCTAGATATTATACAGTCCGCCTGTGCTACACAGAAACCATCATTTTAATTCTGCTTCCAAGGTAATAATTATTCCACCCAATGCCTCAAAAGTGCCAACAGGTCCCAGGGTGGAAGCAAACAAAGTGCCGGCAACTGCTGCCTGCACTGCAGTGTGCGAGTCCATGATATTCACACGGCTCAAATGCAAACATTTCTGCCTTGCTCATAATGAGCAACTCAGAATCCACCAAGCTCATGAACAGTGTTTGAATAATATACAAATAAAACAAAAATACATTAAATTTGCATGAATTATTGCATGAAATTGACAGTTAAGATTTTTTTGAATGTTACAGCTGCATTACCCTTTATAATTATAGTATATCATTCAGTAGGAAATATTACCTCCCGTAACGTGACAAGTGTTTTCTTGTCAATGGTGGCTCTTTTTACAAGCTCTTTATTTTCCTTTTCAATCTCTTTTAAACGAATAGAAGCTTCTTTACATATACCAATTTCCTTAACGAGTGACTTGTTCTCTTTTTCCAGATCACCAATTTTTACATTATTCTCTTCTAATGTGCTGTCCTTAATATCTGCTTGTTGTCGAAGCCTTTTGTTCTCTTTTTCCAGCTGTTTCTTATCTTTTTCTAGCTGAGAGGTCTCTTGTTCCAAAAGCTTGTTCTCTTTTTCTAATTTTTCTAAGCGTTTACTAGAGATTTTGAGTTCTTCCAGGTTTTTTTGTAAGGTTTGATTTTCCGTCTCTAGATCCTGTAGTTCACTTTCTAGATGCTGAATCTTTTTGTTGGTGTTTTCTAGGGCCTTCTGCAGTCTTTGGTTTTCTGTATCCAAACCCTGATAACTTACTTCTAAGCGTTCAGTCTTCTTAAAAGAAGTTTTCATAAGATCCAGGCTCTTTTGAAGCTGTCCTTTCTCACTTTCCAGTTCCTTATTTTCTAGCTCTAACTGAGCCATCTTGATATTTGTACTTTTCAAAGTTTCAACTGTTCTTCTCAGCTCTAAATTCTCTTCATCAAGTTGTGTGTTCTCTTTCTCTAATGACTCTAATTGAAAGCTGAGATTTTTAAGACTATCTAGAGTCTTTTTCAGCTTTCTGTTTTCGGTGTCTAGACTTGAGTTCTCTTGTTCTAAGGAATCTATTTTTTCACATGTAATCTTTAAATTGGTAATCTTTTTCTGTAATAGTTCGTTTTCTTTTTCAAGATGTTGAACTTCTTTCTCCAGTTCATCTGCTCTATCTCCCTTCTCTTTATAATGTTCTAACTCTTTCTTCAGTTGTTTCTTTTCAAATTCTATCTTATTTAATTTACTGCTTGTCTCTTTAATAGATTCATGGAGAATTTTATTTTCCTTTTCAATATCTTTCACTCTTGCTTCAGCACTGATTTGTGAACGCTGTCTGAGGGAAGCCACTGTTCGATTCAAATGCTCATTCTCTTGTTCCAGGATTTTAATCTAAGTAATTGAAATGAAAGGTTTTTTTTTACAATAATGTTTATTGAGTTTCATACAAATATCACATACTACAAAACAACTGAAACACAAATAAAAAAAACAAATAAAACAAATAAAGCGAACAAAAACAGAAGATATAACAACAAACACAAACAATACAAATTGATTAATTAATTAAACTTCCAACCTCATAAACATATTGCTTGACTTCCTCTAGTCCCTCCCATCTGAATTTTCTTGTAACTGAATGTAGCAGTTTTCCAGTATCATTATTCAAAAACAATATTCCAATTAGAGTCAAATTTCTTAACTTTTCTTAACATTCTAAATCTCATTTATTTAATTAACTCCTAATTTAATCCTAGGCCTATTTGGTACTTTCAGGTAACTTCTAATTGAAATGAAAGTTTAAACCAGGCTAAAAATATTTTACATTAACAAAATTAGTTACAAAAAGTATTTCAAGTGTTAAAGAACACAAAAGTATTAAGTCAGTTTGAATCTTTGGTATGCTGTGAAGCAATCACAGAACTGCCTCACCTACAAACCTATTAAACCTAGATCTCATCCTATTTCAGGGACGTAGGAGAGCAAGATGCTCTATAATCTCATGGGGTTCTTCTTTAAGAATTCTGTCCATTACACCAACATATGGGGTTTCATTTAACAGTACTGACTGAGGATGGAAGGCTAACATTTTGGTACCTGGACTTCTTTCAGCTTAAGATTACGAATGGTTGTGTAACCCAAAGAACTAAAGTAGAAGTGGAAAGGTTTTGCCAAGGAGGAAGGGCTTAGTTAAGCACTTAAACTGCAATTCCAACTCTACTTAACTCAGTAAGTCACAATGAATTAAACTAGACTTAACGTATTTTTCCGTGTATAAGACGGCCCCATGTATAAGACGCCCCCAATTTTCGGGGACTCCAAACTGAGAAAACACCCCTCAGCACTACCCGTGTATAAGACAAGCCCAATTTTAAACCTATTTTTTTGGTTAAAAAAACAACAACACCTAGTCTTATACACGGAAAAATACAGAACTTTGGGGTAAACAGGGTTGTAGCCAACTAAGTTTTGCTCAGAATAGAGCCACTGAAATTAAGGTAAAGGTAAAGGAACCCCTGACCATTAGGTCCAGTCATGGCCGACTCTCAGGTTGCGGGACCCTAATTTAAAAGAGCTTATTAATGTCACTGTAGCTACTCCAAGTACAATTAGCATTGGAGACAATCCATTGTTAGGATTGCAATGTTAGAAAACACTAGGATTGAAAGAAAAGCGGTATAGAGGATTACTAAAGCATGAAGCTTCTCTGCCTGCATAGATCCTACTGAAAAACATGGACATAATCCACCCACAAGGTACTCTGACAAAGTGGAGGAATAGAAAAAGCCAAGTAACATTTTTGAAAAAACATGAAAATGGTAGCAGGAAAAATTGACCATGATTATCATATCCTATAAAATAACATATACAATTATTTTAAAATGTCAGTCTTGGCCATCTAAAGAAAGTTAAGCTTGACAAGTGAAAATCTTTGTCATTTTACCTGTCTCTCTGAGTTTTCTCTTAGAGTCTCAATAGTCTTTTCAAGTTGGGCTTTCTCTTTCATTAGATCTTTGCTAAGATTCTGACTATTCTGAAGACCTTGTTTCTCTTCAGAAAGTTCCTTCTCAAGTCCTTCCAGCTAGAGAGAAAAACAAAATAAAATTGATAAAATCTTACATTACAGTGTATAAGACATGCCGAAAGTTTTTAGTTACTATTTGTTTCTTAAGTTCCTATTCCCCAAAATGAAATTTTCCTCTAAGAAAAATTAAAGACCAAGGACAACATACAGAAGTGTCCAGAATATCTGGTTTTTCAACACCTTTATTTCTGAAAATTTATGTAGCTTCTATTGAAAATATTGTTCTGCACAAGAATTTATACTGCATTTTGTAAAAGAGTGTTAAAATACATTGAACATCTTGCAGATTAAAACAGTTATTTGTATTGGAATCAAAAACACTTTAAATATAATAATAAATCATTATTTTGAAGAGATAAACTGCAGCAAGCCTTGGGCTTCAACATTCTCCTCCACCAGTGTGGCTGTGAAGTGCAGATTAGCAGCTTTCACATCTGTTTTTTGATTAGCCAGAGTTTAGCGTTACATCCCAGCTCTACTGTAGGTTAATCTTAACTACAATTTGTTGAAATAAGTCAGATTGATAACTCAAGGATTGAAGATGGCTTGTTTCAACTAAATCATTGTTAGGATTAATCATTCTTTGTTGGGTATAGATGAAACAAGCAACTGCAGTTAATAAAAAATGGAAGGCTCCTGATCTGCTGATTAGCACTGATAACTAGTCCCTTTTATGCTATTTGCAGGTGTGCTTTGAATCCAAACTGTGCCTTCAAAAGCGGATGTTGAGAAGCCTGGTTTGCCAAGGGAAACTTAAGAGTGTGTGTAACCCACCAAAACATTAATATACAATTACAGCAAAATATACTCAGATGAAATATTTCTAGGTAGTGTAACACCACAAAATTTAAAAAGATGGATTTAGAACAAAGCAGAATTTTTATCTTCTTTATTATGTGTTAAAAGGCATTTGTCAATTGTGTTTCTTCATATTTTTTCTGTCCTGTTCCAATTTTGAGAAAAGTTACCTGGAACAGGGTAGAAAAGGTCTAACTAATAAATAAGCCAGATATTTAATATATATAATTTTGAAAAAGTATACAAAAAAAAGGTAAACCATTAAGAGCTACTTTATTTCAGAAAATGTTTGTCAAACTAAGTAAATCCTCTGGCTAAACATACACAGATAATATTAAACAAAACATTTGTTTAAAACGAGACTTAAGACAGGGAACCTACAATGAAGTTCATGATAGAAAGCTTACAGAAACTTTAACAGTCTAAGATGTTTTTAGAATGTCCATTTTTTAATTATTTGCTAGGATTTACCTTCTTCCTATTTTAAAAATACAATAAAAATGGTACCTTTTTACTTAGTCTTTGGTTTTCCTTTTCCATTTTCAGCATTTTTGAACTGCTGCCTTCTGCAGATCCCACTGCATTTTGCAACTCTTCCACAGTCTTTAGCAAACTTTGGTTTTCCATTTCTAGTTTCAGTAACCTACTTGAAGTCAGTTCATTCACTTCATGACCAAGTGACTTTCGTGGCGCTGTGGGTTTGTTTAAAAAAATAATGGAAATGACTTACGTTTCCCATCCATTATCTGTAGGTATTTCTTATATACAATTGACACTGCACCCTTGGAACCATGTTGAAGTGAACCACACCACTCCCTACTTGATCATGCTGCTGCCACACACCGCTGAAGACATAATAGTTCTCCCATACGACTAAGCCATAATTTAATGATCATTTGTCTACTGTCAACAAAACATGATGCGACATAATGGTGTGTTGCTGGCTTACAAACTTTTGTGTGTTTTAACTCTGGCTTGGAGTTACATGTGAATCCAACCAGCAACCTTCCTTAAACTACAGTGGTACCTCAGGTTAAGTACTTAGTTCGTTCCGGAGGTCTGTTCTTAACCTGAAACTGTTCTTAACCTGAAGCACCACTTAAGCTAATGGGGCCTCCTGCTGCTAAGCGCCGCCGCTGCACAATTTCTGTTCTCATCCTGAAGCAAAGTTCTTAACCTGAAGCACTATTTCTGGGTTAGCGGAGTCTGTAACCTGAAGTGTATGTAACCCGAGGTACCACTCTATTATATATTTAGCTATCCCAGCCCAAACACCAAACTACACCTATGGTTCACCTATTGTTGAGCCATATTACTTTGTTCACATGGCTACATCTTTGGGCCCATCAAAGGAGAACTGTTTACAGGATATCTGTTTACAGCATGTGGAGTATTTGCAATGTTCAGTTGCCTATTTCCCATATAAACAGAAGAAAATAAGAAAATGCAGAATTAAATCTTCATCTACCTTCAGAAAGTTCAGATGATCTGTTTATTTGTTCAAGTTCCCAACCCAAATGCAGTGATTCATCCATACTTTGCTTCTGAGCCATTTCAAGTGTCATATTTTCCTCCATAAGTTCCTCAATTTTCTTCCGGTCCATATCACGTTCCTTAAACATTGTTTACATGGGGAAAAAACTCTTTAAAAGTTATTCTCAAAGTGCACAAACCTATTTCAGTAACAAAAATTTTGCAAAATGCTACTGACTTAAATCTTTTTATGTTAAAGGATCTTGATCTAGTGTTAGCAGTGGAAAAAAGACCTATTTAAACTTATGCCGGTAGAGAGTGCATAAGCACTCCCTGCCCACCCCCAAACATTCTATCCTCTTCCAGATACAAAAGGACCTGTGCGTTGGCAATCACATGTCAATTGGACGCACCTAAAATGGTCTCCCCCTGTATATACAATCGTATTATCAGATGTTAAAGATTATGATGCTATGCTATCCTATCCTTGAAAACATATTTTTAAAAAATCAACCATTTTTTTAATGAATGTTATATCGATACAGTGTGTTACCAAAATCATTCTATATCAAACATCCTTGTTTCTTAAGAAAAAAGCAAGCAAGCAAGCAAGCAAACAAACAAACAAATAAATAATAAAAATAAATAAAACTGGTTGATTTAAAAAAAAAATTCAAGCACAACACAGTATCATAAATAACTTTTTAAATTGTTTTAGTAAAGATGAGGTTAGTAGAATGGCGATATTTAAGTGGAAGAGCACATACTTTGCATACAAAAGGCCCTAGTTTCAATCCCTGAAATCCTCTTGTCCAAAACTCTGGAGAGTACTAAGCTAGATAAACCAACTGCCTGATTCAATATAAAGCCAACATTCTGTGTTTCTATGACTTGTTCGAAAATGGAACAAGTAATGGTTTGTTAACAAACCATGCCTTAGCAGATTCATAGAGTGACATTCAATGTCATGTGAGCAGGCTTTTGCTCATGCAGCAGGAGTCCAGAGTTAGGGGACTCTCCAGAGCAGATCTGGAACACACAGGTAGGAAGTCCCACTAAGCAAATAGGCAAATATCACTGGATGTCACCTATAATAATTCATCCTGCATAATTCTGTTTTTAAAACCTACACATCTGATGTCTCATGTTGTATGCTCACCGTTTCCATATCATGAAGTTTTGCCTTTAACTGTAAGTTTTCCTTTTCCAGTTCGTGCAGTTTATCAGAACGGGCTCGGGTTCCCTCTAACTGATCTTCCAACATTGTCTTTGTTTCTAGCAGTACTTGATTATCTTCTTTTAGCTCCTACAATAATCCGAAAGAAAACTGAAGCTGAGGATCACTGTGTCAAAGAACATAAAAATGGCATGAACGGAACAAAAGTGATAATTTGCTGAATTAAGCTTTTAACAGAGTTGTGTCACACACACAAAAGTTTGATGAAGTTACTGTTAGGATTCATTCCCAGTGTTGCAGTCATGGGATTGTTTTTATCACATGACGGTGTATGTTTTCATTCCACATTTTGGAAAGTGACGGAGACAGGATGTTTTTATTACTGTGCTTCTGTGATATAGGATTTTTGTCTTTTGTTCTTTCTCTTTGCTGTCTGATGCTGAAGAGGAAGGAACTGAGTTACAATGCTCCGAGTGTGTATATGTAAATAAATGTAGTTTAGCCAAAAAGCTGCACAACTGAGTCAGAACGCTGACTGCCTATACTCTGCTGATCCTGAAGTGTGCTGATCCCTCTTGGTATCAGTCACTGTGATGTTCGGGTTGGAAAAAGCTTTTGAATCTCCCGAATGACCGACCAGGAGGGAGAGAACATGCCAGTCGGGGATGTGTCTCTGCTGGACTCCTGACAGTTACAGCTACATCATTCTGACCCCTGAGCTAAAATTGTATTAATATTCAGAATCCACTTTGGAAGTCACAAAAGCAGATTCTAAATTCAAACACCAAGTCCTTTGCTTGAGGCATTATTAGGGTCCAGAGATTGTACACTCATAGGGGTGTTAGATGGTTGATGGAGAGACCCTGGGTATGTTGGTCTCCCAGGGTGAGAGGATGGGAGGAGATAGAAAGATCCTAGGTGAGAGCCGGGAGGAGATACTACATTCTCTGGATAGTAAAGTTTAACAACTATCTTTAAGAGAAGACTCCAATTCTATATGTACTTTTTGTAGCTGTATGTCATGGACTAGCTGGACGCAGAGGAATGGTGGGAGGCACCGACTGGGGAACCCCTGAGGGAAGGAGGCTTAGAGTCCAGGGATTGGTGGTGGGAATACAATGAGAAGTCAAAAGGAGAAAACTGGGAGGTGGTGGTGTTGGGAGTTCAAGAGGTAACAGGCTTTAGTGAGCAGGGAGAGTCTGTGGCAGAGAAGTCCAGAATCAGAAGCAGAGGCAGAAGCAGGAAAGGAGGAGGGCCAAGAGGCAGAGATGAGTCAGCCAGTGAAAAAGCAATGGTTTCTCCCCGCCTTGCTGCAACAGACTGCCCTCCCTCCTGGTCTTCCAGGTCCAGGAGAGGTATGAAGCAAAAGGAGCACAGATAGGAACGCTGGCATAGTCTCAGATGTTTGGGAAGGACCTGGGGAGAGGAGGAGGCTTAGGCAGCTGTGGGAAGGCAGGGACCTCCAGTCTCCATAATTGCCTCATAGGGGCAAGACCTACCAAAGAGTTGTTGTGCGCATTAGGCCTGGCACTCCTGAGCAGATCCTGTTTTTCTAGTAAAGAGTTATCTTCACTTACATCATATGATTTATGGCTGATTTGCTCCTGATCCTGTTTTTGATTTTTATCTACATTAAAGGTAAAGGTACCCCTGCCCATACGGGCCAGTCGTGTCCGACTCTAGGGTTGCGCGCTCATCTCGCTCAAGAGGCCAGGAGCCAGCGCTGTCCGAAGACACTTCCGGGTCACGTGGCCAGCGTGACGAAGCTGCATCTGGCGAACCAGCACCAGCGCAGCACACGGAAACGCCGTTTACCTTCCCGCTATAAAGCGGTACCTATTTATCTACTTTCACTTAAGGGTGCTTTCGAACTGCTAGGTGGGCAGGAGCTGGGACCAAACGACGGGAGCTCACCCCGCTGCGGGGATTCGAACCGCCGACCTTACGATCAGCAAGTCCTAGGAACTGAGGTTTTACCCACAGCGCCACCCGCGTCCCCTTTATCTACATTAGTTTTCTATATTTTATTGTATTATGAAAAATGGTAATAACAATCTTAAAAATAAATAAATCCAAACACCAAAATCCCTAACAGTAAAAACAAACAAACAAACAAACAAACCTCCAGTACAGAAGGGTAGGATTAAGTGACTGACGTGTACAAGTTTTGTGTGCTTGCATACAACCCTTCGTATGAAACCGCTTTGCTCCCAAATCACACAAGCAGGGAAAGAAACTAGGAAGTTGCAGTTAGTCATAGCTTTCCATTACATGAAAATCAGGACTTCAAAACAACCAGATTCAGAAGCTACTAATGAATAAAACTTTAATTTTTAATGTTTGAATTTCAAGTCACCTCTACTCTAGCCTTGTAGAATTCAATATCGTGTAGCCTCTCCTTATACCGACTGACTTCACTTTCAAGCTTGTCAACCCTGATTGCCTTCTCTCTGAGAGCATCAAGTTCATCACGGTACACCCTGGCAGAACGGGCATCTGAAAGCAAATTCATATTCTAGCAAACAAAACAAACATATTTAATTATTAATTATTTCGTAGAAGAAAACACTGACATTACAGATCTGCAGTGAGCAACACTGAGTTTTCATGCAAGATGGCAAAATTAAAGCTTGGAGAACGACACTAAGCTATTCAAAATACTAAAGGCAATGAGAAGCAAAACACCAAATGCATTCAGATCCATGTACGAAATCTGCATGCGTTGCATGCAATTCAATCCTATGCAAGTTTACATGGAAATAAGCATGACTTCAATGAGGTTTGCTTCAAAGTAATTGTGGGGGAAACTGAAGCCCCAATATATTATTAATCTCATTATTTAGCTGGAAATTCGCCTTCTCACTGAAATTTTGAAACAATTACTGTAACACGATTGCTAGTTTTACAGAAAAGGTGGTAATCAAATAATTATCTTAATCCCAGGATAACTGTGTTATTTCTTATATGTATATAAAAGTGTTGAGGCAATTTCAATGCTGTAATGTTCCTCTTCAAAGGAATTATTCCCTTGAGGAGACTGAGTTGTCCAATGACCAGTTTCACAAACATGCTCTGCTTGCTTTAAACTCAATTAAACTGTAGGAATCAAGTTATGTTTGATGACTTGTCATTAAAACCTGATGAAATCAATAACAACTCATTATAAAAGTAATGCCAATTGTTTTTTCTACATGTCAGTTTTATTCTTCCATGTTTTTGGAAACACTTTTCAACACAGGTTTCATATAATTTATAATATCATATTGGCCAAACATTTGAATGAACCTCAAGTAGAACAGGAAAATACCACATCCAAAAAAACCAAAATATGGACTTGAGGCAGAACCCAGAGCTCCTTAGCACAAAAACCTATTTAATTCAGGGTCCTAGCTTGGAGCATGACAACGCATGTAATTAATTAAACTGATAAACTATACTTAATCTAAGCACAATGGCCTGAGAAGTTATCTTTAATTTCCAAACCTCTTGTTGCAGTCTTTTCAATTCAGCTTCAATTTGTTCCAGTTCTTGCTTACAATCCAGTAACTGTTCAGTCTTCTCCTCACTAAAAATAAAATTATTTAATTAAAAACAGGAACTAAAGAAGAAAGGGACAGAACAAAATGAATAGACTTCCCCTTCATAGTTCACACCAGAATTTATACTTCAGATGCCTGAAGGGTGCTTTTTGTTTGTCTTGCAAAAAAACCCAACTTCTGGATTCATCAACCATGAACCAGGAAGAGCTGGGAGTGTGCTTAACTCTCTGCACTCTAAGTCACTTCCCCCCAACCCCACCAACACATCACATGCATTTTTTAACTTGATGCTTAGTGAGTACAATTTATCTAACATCTTTCTCATGAACACAGGCTTGCTCTTTACCTGGGGATCACAGATTTCTTCAAAAGTTAACAGCATATCAAGTAAGACAGTGGTTCCCAATTAACTAGGATCCCCTGCTTTTGAAAATGTTGATATCTCTGTGGTAGTTTTTGTTATGTGAATGGTACCACCATACCCTCCAACGTGTCCCTGCGCAGAACTATGGTGCGCATCTTCTGGGCTGCACTCCTGCGAGAGAGCACAGCGCCCAAAAATGTGTGTTTTGGAGCCCTGCGATCTCATGTGGTTTTGGGCACTGTGAAACGGGATGCTTGGACAGTGTGTTTGTGTGTAAATTTTTTTAAAAATCTATTGAATGTATATACCGTCCTATACCTGGAGGTCTCAAGGCAGTTCACAGAATAAAATCAAAATATAAAACCACAAAATACATAATCAAAATAAAAAGGCAACCCAGTAGCCCCCCTCCCCAGTTGACTGGTATGGGCCATGGACTATGATTCTATGACCCCCTGGGTGGGTTACACTGGACCCCCTGGGGTCTGTGGATCACCAAGTGGGAACCACTGCAATAAGGGATATTAGCTCTGTGTTTTAAAACCAAGTAAAGAATTGTGTAAAGCCTACTAGCTTAAATAAAATATCAAATGGATCAGATTGCCTACTTTTCAAACAGGAAAGTTTCACCTGCCAATTCCTTAAGCTTGAACTACTGCTAAAAAGCAGGACTACAAAAGTTCATTAAAAAGCAGGCAAACCCTAGTCAACAGTCACATCATATATGCTTTATTTTCAATGTCTAATGCTCAAAATGTCAATTATTATCCTCCGATCTACTTCTGCAAGGATGTGTAAATAAATGTTCTCTTCCTATCCTTATACATACAACAAAGAATCCAAGTTTATTATGAATTTTTACAAGCCCAATGGAAATTTAATTCAAGCTTCATCAAAATGAAGATAAGATATCCAAATTATTCAAGATTAGAAAATCACAGTCTAAATCTGACATTATATAAAAGATTCCGTGTACATAGGGTTAAGTTTGAGAAAAATAACTTGCAAGAATACACACAAAGATGTTTTTATAGTAATTTCTCCTTAAATCTCCATACATGTGGGGGTTTTTTTATGAAACATTTATCGCTGAAGCACTGTAAGACCCTTCAGTCATCAACTAGACAACAATAAAAGGCATTGGGATTGTAATCAGGGAACCCTCAGGAAAATCCTGGGATGTGGAATAGGAAGCTGCAGCAAGAGAAGAGGATCGCCAAAAATCTGGCAGAGACAGCTTGCCCAAGGTGTCTCTGCCCAATTTTTGGCAATCCTCACCAAATACTACAGTTCACAATCCCTCAGAAAAGACTTTTCAATTAATTCAATAGGGAGAAGGTTCCATCATTGTATGTTATGTTGTTTGTTATAAAAGCACTGCTCTCTTTTATTAAATAGGCTGTGCTGACCAGAATGGTCAAATGTTCAGTATAGGAACTTAAGGAAACTGAGTGTTACACATTTTAGGGGGGAATAGAAAGAGCTATTGGAGACTAAAAACTTATTCAGGACTCTACTCGCATTCTGACTGGCTGGGATGGGGAGTTGAAATAATATATATAAGAAATTAAAAGAGCTGTGACTGAGATATGAAAAATGCAAGAGAGACAAAGATGTGAAAATACCGGCAAACACTACTGCAGTTAGTAGAGAAAGCTGTAAATGGAACCAGAACATGAACTCTGAGAGGAAGGGACATAGATGAGAAGGTTAGTGAACCTTCACACTGAGAGCCAGTGTGGTGTAGTGGTTAAGAGCGGTAGACTTGTAATCTGGTGAACCGGGTTCGATTCCCCGCTCCTCCACATGCAGCTGCTGGGTGATCTTGGGCCAGTCACACTTCTTTGAAGTCTCTCAGCCCCACTCACCTCACAGAGTGTTTGTTGTGAGGGAGGAAGGGAAAGGAGAATGTTAGCCGCTTTGAGACTCCTTCGGGTAGTGATAAAGCGGGATATCAAATCCAAACTCTTCTTCTTCTTCTTCTCTATATCTATGTTTGATCCCATGCATCTCCAGGTAGGCTGGAAATGTTTCCTGCCTGAAACCTTAGAGACACTGCAAGTCAGACTACGCTGACTTGAGGGGTCAACATTTTGACTTGATATAAGGCAGTTTCCTAAGATAAGTACAGTGGTACCTCGGGTTACAAACACCTTGGGTTACAAACGCTTCAGGTTCTGAAGGTCCGTTCTTAACCTGAAACCGTTCTTAACCTGAGGTACCACTTTAGCTAATGAGGCCTCCCGCCACTACCGCACGATTTCTAGTCTCATCCTGAAGCAAAGTTCTTAACCCGAGATACTATTTCTGGGTTAGTGGAATCTGTAACCTGAAGCGTCTGTAACCCGAGGTACCGCTGTATATCAGTTTCTTGTTGTGTATGCAATTTTAAGTGCAATGTAATTTACAGGGTACAGTAGCACTAACTACTAAAAACAACTTAATAAATTTAGCATTTTATTTGTAACTTTATTTGTAAATAAATCCAACACACTGCAAACGTGGTAACATGTTCTCAGTGATGTCTATACTTCCAATTGTGTGCTTCAACTACAGTATAAAATGATTTGTTTTTAATTATACAGAATGCAGCAGTGTGCACTGTTTAGTCTATTAACTGCCAGTCAAATTAATAACAGCAATTTGCATTAATTTTCCTAGTGCAGCTGTTTACAGAATATCTTGAGTAAGCTCACTTCAACAGACATGTAATAATCCACACATCAGAAAATGAGATCTGTTTCTCTTATATTCCAGTGCTCATGATGACTAAAATATATTACTTTGTGTATGCTTGTGGGGCGGAGAGAGAGTTGAAGTGAGATAACAATTAACTCTGTCAGTTTTAGAAGATATAGTCAAAACTCTTTTGTAAGAATTACATCTTTCTTAGTATACTTAGCAGGTATAGGCTATCCTGTAAATGTCCCAATATTATGTTTGTCCTCTATTGTATTATTTGATGAAAACCACTGGAACTCACCCAGACTATCACTGCTGCAGTCCAGTGCAAAATCAGTGATGAAACACACAACAATCAACCAAAGTGGAGTCACTAAAGTTATTAATATAATTGGATGGAATCTGAGCAACATCATGTGCTCACAACTGTTTCAGATAGGTACTTGATATATAATCAACTTTTGACTGGCAGCTGGGAAAGAAGTTCTACCCTGGATTACCCTGTTTTCTTAGTCATTCAGTCTCTAAATGGTTGCCCAGTATGCGTTGAGCTTTTGCTAGTATCTTTGCAACTCTGTTCCATATCAAAACTCTACGATGGTTGGATTAAATAATAAACCTTGCAATTTATAGTGTGTTTGAATCACTTCTCTCACACAATTATGGGGATGAATAACTGAGATTTTATATGGGTCTATTAAGGTTACTCACAGAGTTCATAGCTGGGCTACAATTCAAAACACTGGTCTGCAGTTCCTACAATGACAATTCAACACTAACTCTCAGATTTGAGTGCTATTGTCTTGGAAAACTCAATATACATGCTATAACCCGTTCAATGAATGGCAGGATAGGACTTTATCATTTGGGAGCAGCATCATAGTTGTCAAGCAGCCCAGTGTATGAGACAAAGCAAGTGAACACACATGCATGTGGCTTGATTCCAGAAAGCTCAGAAGGCATACCACTCAAAGGGGACACACTGTTTATAGCCCAACTGAGTGGGGTGTCATCGAGCTGACCTCAGGCACTGGAATAAAGGCACACCCTCCCATTATTCAAATGGCAAAGTTCCCAGCACCATATGGCACACATCAGAAAATTAAATAGAAGGCCAGACAATTATAGAACAGCTGCTGGGCAACTTAGGTTAAAGCTGATAGAATAAGCAGAAATTTCTTCTAACACAACACCCTGATTTGAGGGATGTGATGATAACACTTGTTTTTATGGATTTTTAAAAACCAAAAATAAGGTTATTTTAAAAGACTATTGTGGCATGGTAATGGCAAACAAATGTATAGCCATCCAGTACAACTGTTGCTGAGTGCAAAACAACTTCATTAACCTAAGTTGACCCCACCAGAGGCTGTCACCTTCTGCCAGCTATCGTGCATTTGCCACATATTTTGCAAATAAATCCTTTACTTAGGAAAACTGACACAAAACCGATTTGTTTGCAGACTCAGAATTGAGTGTATAATATCCAAAGTTTAATCTTACTTAGAAGGCTTACTTCATTGTCAGTCACCGATAAGTATTCAATGTCTGGAAGAAAGGAGGTGACTAGTTCCAAGTTAGACCCTTGAAAATCCTAGCTGAATTTGGTATAATATACCCTAGAATTTGGTATAATAGACTTAGATAGTGGCTTCTGGCAGTAGATTTCAAAGTCAGTGGGATGGGGTAAATTTTAAAGTGTAGGCACTCTTCATGTCAGCCTTCATTGGCCATAAACCAAAAAGTCCACAGTCACACCTCCAAGGAGAATCTAGAAGTGCAGGCGGCTTTGTCGCTTCATTACAAATCCCCAAAATCAGCAGAGACAGTAGAATAACGAATTTATTAGGATCAGCTGTCAACCATAAAACAACCATGGCAAGGATGGTGCTGTCATCCTGCTGTGACAAAAGTACCAGAGCTGTACTGCCCTAAATTCTTGTTTCTCTATACCACTGTTCATAGACATTTTCTGCCTCCAACTACCACCCCTTTAGGTAATTTTTTAAAAAGTGAGCTCCAGTTCAGAGCAGTCTCAGATTCTTATATTCAAGAAATGTTTTAAGGCCACACAGCTGGTCAGGATTGCCAAATTCTTCCCCTATGGAAGAGGAAGGGGCGTGACAGACCAAATGCCAATTTAAAAACACCACCACCAACAACTTCTCACAAATTTGTCAACTAACATTTACTCTTAATCTTTTGGGATAAGGCTGTTAAATTAGTAGCCATTTAGCATAACTCCAAAGGTCCAGTAATCTCTACAGTCCAAAATCTCTCAAAAGAACCTTTACAGGGGGTTGAACTAGATGAACCTCTGGGTCCCTTCCAACTCTACGTTTCTACAATTCTATGACCTTTGAGCGGTAAGCCTGTCCTTGCTTAGAGATACTCCCTTAATCTAAACAGTTATTTACCCACACCAAAAGACAACACAACAGGGATATGTAAGCATAGGGACCACATCCTGCAACCTGCATAGGGACCACATCAGGTTCCAATGCTTTTCCCGAAGCTACGCAGAAGCCACTTCACAAGCCAACACCAAAAGACTGAGGAACTTTTGATACTGACCTTCAGAAAAGAAAAATGATTGCAAGCCTGAATATGTGTGCAAAGTGCTTGCGTATCTTTTTATAAAAATACTGAACTCATCCAGAAATTCATTCCCGCAAAACCACCAATACACCATTGGAAAAGAGAGGAGCCAAATTGCAAAAAATGCTTATATTTCTCTACGTAAGCACAACAGAATTATGCTGCAGTTCTACATTCATATAACTGGAAGTCATATTGAAGTCATCAAGTGACTTATCATTCAAAATCTACACTTGTTTACTTGAAAGTTAAACTCAAACACCCTGACCCTAGGAGTATTGTAACTGAGATAAGACAGAAGGTGAATTTGGAAGCCCTTATAAGAATGTAAGATACTTTAAGCATTATTTTCCATCTTACCAACTATATGAACTGAAAATAGGAATAAACTGTTAACTAACCACATACACAAGTCTGATACACAACTACAGCAGCATATATAACACAGATACTAATAATATAAAACTTCAAGCTAAAAAGGCTATTTCTACACTACTTCCCCAAGGGCCCAGAGTTTCTTAGTGCCATCTAGCACTTCACAGTGTACTTACAGCTCTTGTCTAAGCCTTCTGATCTTTGCTTTGGCATCTGCTAGTTCCACTGACAAGTGCTGCCTACTTTCAGTGCGCTTCATGCCTGGAGATCCACAAGGTGATTGTGCTGATGATGCATGAGGTAGAAAATGAAGAGAGTCTCGTTCTTCAGAGAGTTCTATGATAGTCTAAGATACAACATGAAATCTTTGATTACCACATAAGCACGTCAGGGCTAGAGCCAGGTATAGGTCAGCAACGGGGGGGAGGGGGGGTGTCACCTGAGGCCAGGGCAGTTAAATTTTTATTTATGGAAACAAACTACAGCTCACGCCTATTGGTCTCAGTAACTCTTACTAGGTCTTGCCTCAATGAAGCAGTTGCAAGGACTGAAGGTCCCCGCCTTCCCAGTGTCCACTAGGACTCCTCCTCCCCAGTGTCTTTCCCATGCAAGCTCAGGCTGTGCCTGCACACACCCACTCTCTGTTCTGCCTGTTTCATTTCTCTGTGAGTTCAAGGAGAGCAGTTGGATGCAGCAGGAGGGGGAGACTCCCTGGATTCTTCAGCAGCCTGTCTCCACTCTGCCTCTTGGCCACCCTCTGCTCTCTGCCACAGATTCCTCCTGTTCACTAAATGCTGTCACCTCTCCTGCTGCTAAGACCTCCTTCTTCTTCTCCCAGTCTGCTCCTTCTCCCCTCTGACCATTCATCACCGTCCCACCACCAATCCCCTGGACCCGAGCCTTCTTCCCTGGGGGTTCCTTAAGGAGTTCCCCAGCTGGTGCTCTCGCTACTCCTCTGCATCGAGCCAGTCCATGACACTAGATAACTGATTTTCAGTATTCTTGCCTCTGAGTCCATAAGTAGGTGTGTGTGAATTTAACCCATATTTTTCAAGGCCAAGATGCTCATCTGTCAATACCACTCAGTTTAGAGAACTGAGAAGAAGACAATTAAAAATCGTATTTCTGTAGTCTAATGGCAGCAGTAAGAGCAGGGGAAGAGTGCTACATGAACTTCTCAGGAGTGCATCAGCACTCTGTTCATTCACTTAAAGCCATAGTTTGTTTTAAGCTATGGTTTAATGTGATGTGCAAACAGGTCAATTGTTGCTTTTATCTACCAGCTATTTTCAGCACTAAGGCAAAAGCTGGCTGTTGTTTTTAAAGAAGTGTAATATTAAAAACATAACCACTGAAAGGGGCCACGTGTACCTACACATCAACAAAATATACAAATCTATCAAATTTCAGTATTTGCAAATAGTTGAGCAGTTATACTCCCAGGCTTTTTTCTAATTAACACACTTCTTTAAGAACTAAAAATCCATTAGCAGAAGGGGAAAACTAGTACGACACATACCTCAGAATGCTCATCTCGCTCATCTATAAGCCTTTTTAAATGCAATGCCATATTTTTTAGGAGAGACTCAATACAGTCATGTGACAGAGCACTGTCATCCATCCACTGGAGATCAAACACATTTTCCTGATTATGAGTTACCTGCATATGATAAATAACAATAAAGTGAAAACTGTGCTGTTTCAATGATAAGACTATGAAAAGATGTGCTAACAGAATGTAACCTAATGTGGAGCAAAAGATTTGAAGTCCATGTCAGCTTTAAGAAACAAAGATTCATAACCTTAAATACATTTTAAGGAACATTCTGAAATCCATACCACTTAGTCCAAGAAAAATCCAGTGATTTGGGAATAGTTTCACTTGGCTCATCCTCAAGAATGAAAATATTGATTACAGCCTTAGCAGCGTATCTTATTTTTAAACAATTTTATTTAGCACATTAAAACCATCTCTGTTTAGAAGTAAAATTACTGTAAACCACTTAGAGATTTTTTTAATATTAAGCCGTCTATAAATCAAATGAAAAAAATCTACTCCATTTTATTTTAAAAATGAAAAATTCCTCAACTGCTATTAAGGACTAGTGGTAGTTAACACAAATACAGGTACCAATAACAATAACATCTCTTTAAACCATATCTGAATACTCTTAGCAGTCATGTACCTTTCTAGCATACCACCTTTATGGCTTTTTAAAGTTGAAACTAAAATTGACTCATGAACTTCTTGTCCCAAGACTTTTTGGCTCTTATCTTGTGCACACCCTTGTTCACACTCTTTTTTAAAATCACAATACAGATAAACTCTCAAATTCATCAGTTGGTTTGAATCTCCCTTCTCTAAAATTACTGAAATGTCATGTCTTGCATTCATTCATTGTGATTAAAGTTGTTACCTGGGTAGGTACTTAGTATTAAAAGATGAGAAAGACTTGTTTCAGAAACATTTTAAATGTATTTTTTCTAATTTTACAGAGATTTACAGTGTGTTCTGTGTAGCATATTGGCTTCATAATCTGTAGTAACTATAATTTATATTCTTCTGAATAAAAAATAATCAAGATGGAAGGCTGCCTCCAAAATCCATATATAGATAAGATTTTAATAGTAGAAAACCAGATAATACCTCTTGTATATGGGCAGCAACAGCAGCTCTTATATCAAAGTCTAAACTTTGGATTCTTTCAATGAATTCTTCTTTCTTCTGACACTAAAACACAGATATTAACCAAAATTAACATTACAATTGGCTAAACATAATAGCTCAAGAAGACCTAAAATGTTATCTGTTAGGCATACTGAAATATCTAAAGGTCTCATTAACAATAACTGAGTACCCAGACACAACAGTTACATTCGGACATCATACTAAACTATGTGAACAAGTCTAGCCTCCTCCTAGATTCACACACTTCCCTCTTTTCCTTCCTCCATGTGGTTGGAGGAATTCAAAAGCTTTTGCTTCCATTCTTGGTTAAACTACAGGACCTGGGCACAACAGCATTTCCCCCTCTTTCTGCATGCAGAAGGTCCCAGTTTCAATTGCTGTCATATATCCAGTAGGAATGGAGAAGATTTCTGTCTGAACACTCTAGAGAACCTCTGCCAGTTTGGTTGAACCAGTACTCTGACTCGGTATAAAGCAGCTTCCTACCTTTAAGTGAATATCACGAGCGGCTGTATAATTGAGAGCTCACCTGAACTGCACATCCAAGGAGGAGTAGAAGCAGCTTTTTTACTTCTTCAGTGCCTTGTTCTGAAAATATCAGAAAAACAGCACACTGTGTACATCTTTAGATAATCATTATTTGTACGCTACCAACACTATTTTTTACTTTTTGGCTAGGACTAGCACTCCTAGGTGCTATACTCTTCCTGAAAAGAATAGGTACCCTTTTCACTAGGAACCCATGATCACTTAGGATGGCTAGTTTGATTTTATGTGTTGAAGGGCTCTTTGTACAGGTCATCCAGGTAAAGATACATGTGGATGGATCTCTTCCATGCAAAAGTGTGCTACCACTGCCACTATGAGTTTGATGAAGACCCTTAGGGCATGGGGTGGTAATGCAATCCCTTGTAAGCAAAGTCAAGAATCAGGAAATTCTCAGTTCTAAACTTGCCTGTTATGAACTCACTAGACAGTCTTAGGCAAGCTACTGCCTTTCATCCTTAGTCTCCCCCTATGTTAATACTGATTTACCTTACAGGGTTATCATAAATATGATAATGAATGGGAACCCCTTTGAACACCTGAAAATTTGATGCAAATGTTGAGTTCTAAATATTTAATAATAAACTTAACACTGAATGTCTGTTTTAAACTGAATATACTACTTACCTGAAAAGGGATTTTTGCCAATTATCAAGATGTTTGGCAAAGGCATCATAATCAATTGTTGCAATGTCTCCTATAGAAATGAATGTAAAGATTTACAAGAGCTGTGCGAAGGATGACCACACCATCCATATGTTAACTAAAAACAAAAATATCTTTAAAATAATGAAGCACCCATTCAAACTCACTTCTGATTTAACATATACCTAGGCTACATTTCTTTATCTATACTTACCTAGGAGTAAGACCCAATGACCTTAGTACATAGGACTGCACTGTTTGAGGTGGATTTAGGGCAGTGTGACCATTTCTGCCTCACTGGGTACCGAGCCCTGGTGACAAAGCAGGGCAGTACAACTATGATCTAGTGAACTGAAAAGAACAGAAGGCGGGGGCCATTTTTGGCCTTGCACAAGGCGCTGCTTAAATTTGAAAGACCAAAGTCCGTACCTGGTCTAAACCATATATAGGAGGCTGCACATATGTTTCTGATTCCACTTCAAAGTGCTACTTTCAACCTGCAAAACTCTATTCAGCCCAGGATCCCATTATTTAAGGGAATGTGTCATTAGACTTGGATGTATCCAGTCCCTACTATCATCATCTGATGCCCTTTGCTCTATGAAATGCACTCTCCAACACTTACATCCTTTCAGTGCCAGATTAAAACGTGCCTCTTATCGCAAGCATTTGAGAGAATACTATCATCATGCTATCTGTGGGTTTTTTTGGGGGGCGGGGTACTGTTACTGTATACTTGGTGGTTGTTTTTAATTATGTATGTAAGCTGACTAGAGACATTTTGTATTAGACAACAAATTAATAATAGTATCACTGATGTGGGAGGCTGTCTGAGACATGCACTAAGCATTCCTCCAGGAACAATTTGTAACCTTATAATAATAATAAACCTCAGACCCACCTGACTAGTCTGCATTAGGTCCACCAGACAGACTCACAATAAACATGAAAAATGAACATTTGTTAACTTTAATGTGCATATAAGACTGAGACAAAAAAAATAAAACCCAGTGATTGCTCATTAAGTATGAAGTTAACAAATTAAAAACAGTATTATATTCAAGATATAATTAATAATAAAAGTAATTTCCTCCATTGATCAAGGTCTAGGAAAATTTAAAAATGCAGACTACAGACAAGAATGAACTGTATCACAATAGTCAGGTCAACAAAGACTACAGATATAGTGCAAATTTGCTTCAACTGGAATGTACAGTGTTGTCCAGGAATGAAAAAAAAAATTAAAAAAGAAAACAAGTACAATTTATGTGTTCAATGAACAATCTCATGGAAGTTGACCTGTTCTAACTATACAGCCACCAGTGTGCAGCAGTGGTAATGAGCGAAAATCCTCAGTCTAGACAGTACCTAATTCTTTAACGTTGGTGTGTATTCCCTCTAACATCTGGAAACCTATCACAGCAGCTGCTAACACATACACAGATTTGGCAGCACAAGACTGTTTTTCTATATTACAGGGATTTTGCCATATGTTCAATAAAAATGTCCAAATTTATGTTCTGCATGATTAAGAGGGCTGTCCTCTTTTCTTTCAGCTGTTGTACAACATATTTTGACACAGTTATGCAGAAACTGATAATCTACTTCTCAAAGCAATATAGGATTTTGAGTAGATAACAAAATGATGTAACAACAGAACTGAATCTAAAGGAAGTGCTGAAATGAATTTAATATAATGAATTTAAGTTTACATTTTCTATACACATAAAGCTGAGTCATTACTGGGAAGCAAATCTAAGTTCCATAGTATAAAATACTGATCAGAAAAAGATGAGCTGATGGAAGTATTAGCTACATCTAAGCAATTAAGGATCAGACAGCATTTAAAATACATTCAGCTGGTTCCAGTAAGTCATACTCAAGGGTAGACCCTTGACAACAATGGACTCATTAGTCACACCAATTAATTTCAATTGTTTTAGTCTGAGTATGACATAATAAAATATAACCCATTATACTGAAATTTTATAGTTCTACCAGAAAATACCAGAACATGAAGATACCAGAAAGGTAAAGTGTTCCTTCTGGATGAATCAACATTCTGACACTCCAATCACAACACTCCTGTCATGGAAATCAATTATTTTAATCTGCCCTCTAAATTTCAGTATTGTATTTAGGATAGTTTTCAACTCAAAAGTATGTTGTTTAGGTGCTTTGACAGAAATAAGAAATAATGGCCATCTATGACAGGTATACAAAAAGATGTGGACATGCACCCATCAATCGGGAGAGGGAAGACACCTAAATTAGTTACCACTCTTTCACAATGAGATGCTCTTTGCACCTCTCAGCTGTTTAAATGGAAGTGAGGGTTGATATCCAATCCCGGCCAACAGGAAGGAGAAAAGCAGTCTCTCATGCACTGTGGATTTTTGAGCGGATATTTGTAGGGACCTTTCACGTCCACCAGCGTCTCCCATGGCACCCTCAGGCACTGTGTTAGTGATCCCTGGTTAAATGTGAATCAGCAGAATGCTAATGCACACAGCTTGCTTTGCTCCTCCCCAACTGTTGGCACGCCATCAGAAAACAAGTCAATTTCTAGCTTCTCATGACATCCAAACCTGGGCTCATGGTTTGTTTGGATAGTATCCAGGTTTGGATCTCTTGGCTTGTTTGCCGGCTGCAAGGCAGCAGAAGGAGCATGGGTAGAGCAAAGCAAGCACTATATTAGCTGCATGCACCAGCACAGTGAGTTCTTTGGGTAAACCACAGTTTACTTTTAATCATGTTTTAAAGTTACCTGTTAACTAGCTCACTGTCAACTTCAAATAGAGACACTCTGATTCATTATGGGTTTCTTAGAGGAAAGGAGAGGAACAGCAGCACAGCAAACCAAATTCACAATTTAGACAATTGTGTCTATATTAGCTTAGCATTGTCCACAAAACACATCTTTACAAATGCTTTTTAAAAGAAAGAAAAATCACTTACCTGATAGTATGATTTTATTTGCTTCACCAAAATAGATAAATTTTGAATTCGAAGTGATGCATCATTGTTGATTTTCTTATTTACTCTTTGACTAGATGCCTTAGGGTTGCTGAAATAAAACATGAAAGTAAATTAAAGAAAGTTCATTTAGTTGAAATTCACAATGGGAAATTTATGTGTCAGCTAAGGAGAAAGACCAGTTACTAGTTACTCAAATATAATCCAGATTCACAAACTTTTGTTGGGGGGGGGGCGGCAAAAATAATAGAAGCACTTTGATATATTACTGTGCTCTCATATCTATAGAACCTTCAATAATGGGAGCACTTTGTTTATACAAGCAAACAAGGCTAAGAACAAAGAAGGAAGGCCAGATAGACAATACTTGTGTTCTCAGATCCCTTATATGTGTCAGGGGTCCAGATAAAAATACTAGCTGAAAGCCTCAATTCCACTGCTGTAACTAGGGCTGCAAGGACAATGCTACACAAGCATATGGATGGGGAATACTTCAAAATATGATTCACAGCTCTCTTGTCTGCCATTCTAGGTAAGATCTCTTAGTAAAACACAGTCTTCCTAGCCTCCATTCATTCAGGGAGGCCAAGACCTATAACTCTTGCCACGTTTGTGTATACAATCTGAGCTATCCCATGATTATGTCAAGACGGCCAGGGATAGCCCAAGCAGACTCCTTTTTAAATAAAACTATGCCAGCCTCCAAATATATATGGATATGAGAAACTCAATCCATTGATTGTGCTGAGAAGCCTGTCACTCAATCCCCACCTACCAGTTCCAATACCATAAATAAGGAATATGGTGCCCCTATTCCTTTGTCCCAATCTCTGACCATCTGAGCAACCCCACATCCAAGTGTACTGGGATTCACTCCAATAATCTTTCATAGATTTGTTCGTTTTTCAATGTTTGCTTTTTTTCTTAAGCGTAAAATTAACCCTTCCCTTAGCCTTTTAGATCTACTTTTCATAAAGTGTGCAGTCCCAGCACCTTCCCCCCCCAAATGTTAAATGTGTGACACTTAAAGTAACAGCTTCATAATGAGTACTGGCATCTTTTTTTTTCTAAAACAAAAAGCACTGAGTGCATGCATTATGCATATGGGGAAAGAACCCTCACCCCAGATTACCTTAGGTCCACTTCATGTGCAAAATCTGAATTGGTGCAAGATGAAGCAGCAGATGAGGAAGTAACAGAAGCATTTGATCTGATATGCTGCCCCTTGCGTCAATTCACTTCTATGATTTTGGAAGCTCCTGGGCAAGAGGCTTGATAAGCAGGTACTCCAACTATCTCTTGCCCCAAGAGCTTCCAAAATCATAGCGCCAGCCTTGCCAAAAGTACTCAGCACAGAGGAGGCTGCCCACTGCATCTGCATGATTAATGGCTCTAGCCTACTGGAGAACAATTCTGACATGTCTCTGCTTTGTGTGTAATTAGATCAATTGCTCCTGATAGAGATGCAGCAAAATTGGTTGCCCTCAGGGAAATGGGAACAAGCTACTCTATTGGCTTTTCTTTCTTTCAAACAGGAAGCACATTCAGAATAATTAACTCATGCAGAAACACAAGGGACACCTCTACCAGTGGGTAGCTTTTGTTCTCACACATTCTTAAGAAGACTCTTTTCTGGTTGTGAAACTGTGTGTGTCCAAAATTAACTCTGGAAAAAAACCTGTCAACTATAAGAAACATTACCACAAAGGGAGGAAAGGGTTCAAATGTAATAACTAAAAACATCAAAGCTCTAGAATTTAGGAAGCAGAAAAGAAGAGCCTTACATACTTTTTAAAGTGTATCTCCCTAGCTTTCACCCTCTTCCTCATAGCACTGTATTAAAATTAATCACAACATGGAAACAGTCATGAGATTCAGATTAATATTTCTTCTACTAAAGTTTTCTTCTGATAGAGAACACTGCAAGATTGTTATTACCCATTTTTTCAAACCCTGACTTTATAAAACAGAAGAACGAATACAAGATGCTATGTAGAACCAAAAAAAAGCTGTTCATACAATATTTGATGGAAATGCACTCCAAGAGGTATTTATTAAACTTATTACCGTATTTTTCGCCCTATAGGACGCACTTTTTCCCCTCCAAAAATGAAGGGGAAATGTGTGTGCGTCCTATGGGGCGAATGCAGGCTTTTGCTGAAGCCTGGAGAGCGAGAGGGGTCAGTGCGCACCTACCCCTCTCGCTCTCCAGGCATCAGGAGAGCCCCACCACCAGCCCCACAAGCTCGGGGGACAGCGGGGAGACGGAACGCCGCCATCCTGCTGTCCCCCGACCTGGTTTGGAGGCTGGCGGCGGGGAGAAGCGTGCTTGTCCCTGCCGCAAGCCCCGCAAACTCGGGACAGCGGGGAGGTGCAGCGCGCCATCCCGCTGTCTCCCAACGTGGTTTGGAGGCTGGCGGAGGGCTTCCCCCTCCCCCAGCCCCGCAAGCTCCCAGAGCGATGCTGAAGCTGCGCGCAGCTTCGCCATCGCTCTAGGTCGCATTCTGGGGGCTGGGGAAGCGGAGCCTCCCCCGACCCCAGCCCCCCGCAACCTCCCAGAGCGATGCCGAAGCCGAGCGCAGCTTCGCCATCGCTCTGGGTTGCGTTCTGGGGTCTGGGGAAGCTCGGGCTTCCCCCAACCCCAGCCCCACAAGCTCCCAGAGCGGGCTTCGCGCAGCTCTCCGCAAGCTGTGGGAGCCCGGCGCGACTTCGGGCTGGGCTCCCACGGCTTGCGGAGAGCTTCCTGTTCTGGGGCCTGGGGAAGCTTGGGCTTCCCCCGACCCAGCCCCGCGCCTGGGGGGGGAAATAATTTTTTTCCCCTTTATTCCCCCCCCCCAAAAAAATCTAGGTGCGTCCTATGGGCCGGTGCGTCCTATAGGGCGAAAAATACGGTAATTTCCCCCCCAAAAATATAACTCAAAAGCCACTTACAACATCAGCAAACAAATAATGTATACATTCAAACCAGCATAAAACTAAAACATGGTATTATACTAAGAACCCAGCACCTAGGTCTCCCGAATACATAGCTTCTATCTGCGTGTCATATACATAAACTAAAAATAATTGCATAAAATTTAATGGAATTCACTAACATAAAATATGGAGATCACCACTAATTTAGATGGGATTAGCAGACTTCACAGAGAATAAGCCTAACATCACCAGCTACTAGACATCATGCCTGTATGCTATTTTCATGATCAGATGAGTAGCTAGTAGGTAAGAAGAACAGGAGGCTAGTAACAGGTAGGTAGCCGTGTTGGTCTGCCGTAGTCGGGGGGGGGGGGTGGATTCCTTCCAGTAGCACCTTAGAGACCAACTAAGTTTGTTAGTACCTTCTGTGCATGCACACAAAAGCTCATACCAACAACAAACTTAGTTGGTCTCTAAGGTGCTACTGGACGGAGGCTAGTAGTTAGTAGTACCAACATGTTCTGCTTGTGGTTTGCTGCTGTGGGACATAGGGTAATGGATTATAGAGGCCTTTGTCTGATTCAGCAGTGGCAGACAACAAAACCAAATACCAGTAAGTATTTGGATACAAGTTGTTAATCGTATCGGCTTTTGGCAAAGATTTTCAACCTAGAAATGCCTGTTTTAGATAGGATGAGATGGAGAGTCTTGATTCTGTAGTAATCAAAGTGTAAATGTAAAGGCAGCTCAGCTGTTACTGATCAATTACAGCAGAAGGCCCAAGTCTTTGTACCAGTAGCTACCGCTAGACAGAGGAAATAGCTTTTCTTGGCAGCGGTCAAGGAAGGATCTCACAGAAATTCTAGAAGCCAAGACATGCAGCTGAAGAAAGCTCTTCCCATGAGTCTGGCAGATGTGAGTAGGAAGCAGCAATTATTTCTGATCCCAGTGGAAGGCCAACATAACTGAAATCTTAAAACCTGCAGAACTGCAAATAAATAATCAACACACTACCCAATAAGGCAGGAGGAAAAAAGAAATCAAAGTGCAGTTGTGTGGTGCTATACAATACTGAACTCTATTTATTCCCTGCACCCTCTCCTTTCAACAGTGGCCCCAGGCTTTTGAATCAGTTCCCAGCAGAGCTGTAGCAATTCACCCCTTTATTAACCTTCAGGAAAAATATAGGGCTCGCTTATTTAAGCAAACATTTGGGATCTAAGCTGCAGTTATATAATCTGACTTACTTCGAAATTGACTATTTTTTCTCTTTAAAAATTGTTAGCTGCCTCAAAGGGTGTCTTGCAAATGTTTTTAAGAAAGAAAGGTTTAGGCTGCAATTCTTCACACTCATGGAACAAGCAGGGGGGGTGGGGCGCAGTGCGGAGTGCACACACATGTAACCAAAAGTATTTTGAATACAGTGGTACCTCAGGTTAAGTACTTAATTCGTTCCAGAGGTCCGTACTTAACCTGAAACTGTTCTTAACCTGAAGCACCACTTTAGCTAATGGGGCCTCCTGCTGCTGCCACGCCGCCAGAGCCCGATTTCTGTTCTCATCCTGAAGCAAAGTTCTTAACCTGGAGCACTATTTCTGGGTTAGCGGAGTATGTAACCTGAAGCGTATGTAACCTGAAGCATTTGTAACCCGAGGTACCACTGTATTTTTACCACCGACACCCAGCTGAGAAGTGGAAAAGCAGCCTGTTCATGCCACCATATACACTGGTTCCCACCCCCAGTCACACACGTGTTGAGAATTGCTGCTTTTTAAATAATAAATTTATATACCACCCTTCATCAAAGGATCACAGGGCACTTTACAGTATAAAAACACAAAAATACATACTATAATAACAAAGAAAACAATAACCCCACACACAGTTTAAAAGGTCATAGTTTGTTTCATCAGCCAAAGGCCTAGGAGCAGAGGAATGTTTTCACCTAGCATCTAAGGTAATGAAGGTGCCAGGCGAATGTTCCTGGTGAGACCATTCCACAAACAGTGAGCCACTGCAGAAAAGGCCCCGTTCTCAGGACTAGATAATTCTCTGGACACCACCTGAGATCTGTAGATTTAAGCTGTAATCCTATACACAGTTAGGAGTAAGTCCCATTGAACTCAACAGGACATGCCTCTGAGTAGACATGCATATAATTGCTCTTGGTTCTCTGCAAACATGTATTAGAATCAAGTTACAAAACCTACAGAGGTTCAAAGGGTTTGCTCCTGATTAAGTGTTCTTAGGGCAGTTCAGATCACCTTAAGAATGAGAAATAGCGGCAGGGGACTTCTTCCTCCTCAGCAGAAGAAACCCATTCGTCTAGTTCTCGGTTTTGTTTCCTCTTCCATTTGTTGGAGAAGCACTGCTTTAATTTTCAAGTAAATTATGTGATTTCTATATTGGCATTTCTCTTCCCCAGTGATGGGCACTGCATGTTGCATTTTTTTTTCAATATTCAAGTTGTATATATGGAATACACTTTCTGCTGAATTATGAGAGGCCCTATCAGTATTGGAATTCTACTGGTTTTTGAAGACTCACCTGTTTGCACAGACACTCTCTTGACTCTTCAACTTAAATCTGTTTTTAATTACAATACTGTTTTAAAAAATCACAGCTTTTGATATAGTAGCAATGTCCAGGTAACACTATGTATATTCCTCTGAACTGCCATCTTAGAATTAGTAATTTTAGGATTAGAAAATGTGCATTATTCACACTATTAATTTTTAATCAAGAGTGAAAATCTGAAAGTGGGACCCATGTTTCAGGTTATGAGTCATGTGTGCATCTGGACCAATTGAAAATCACAGTGGGTCTAGATGGCTAGTCTACTAAGCTATCACTAATGGAGGAAGACCTAGAGAAGTAGGAAGACCTCGGCCTCCATGCATCTTGGACTGCTTCCTGAGGTATGCTCTAGAGCAGGATGGGGAAAACATATCTCAAAACAAACATAGTAACTTATTTGTGGTTTCCATTGAATTTAACAGTGTAATATGTGGTGCTACTTTTTTGTTTTTAACTTTTCAGTTCATAGTCTCAATATTAAAAAGCAGGATCATTGCTTCTGAAATATTTCCAGTACAAAAATAGACCTACACTTTATGGGATTACAGAAAAATATCTGCATGAGACAAACATAAGTTGCCAGTGGCAATCTCGAAAGTCACACTATATATATTCTAAGGCAATGAATCCTACATATCTGAATAGCTCCTTTTGTAAGGTGGAAAATGAGAATGCTTCACTGGCAAATAGCCTAACAAAATAGGGCAAATTTGTCTAGAAGTCAATAGGCAGCCCAGCAGTAAAAGATAGCCTTAAGCAATTTTACATTTAAAAGCAACCTACATATGACAAGTTACATTAATTTCAACTGGAGGAAAAACAGACAAGAGCACCCACAATGATAATACATTAGTTCAAAACCCATAGTAAATAGAGGGGAGTCTGTTATTCTCAAATGCTATCACCACTATAAACTACAGATTCAGACATCACATAATCAGGGATTAGGTATCTTTTTCATGCAACAAAATCTATCACAAATAAATATGAAGCCATTAAGCTATCAGATTTCTAAATCTAACCAGACAGCAAATCAGTTGTGTCTTCTCCTGCCATCTGTTCAATGACGGTACTTAATGATTACACCAGACTCAATTATACTAAATTATTAATTTTAAAATATATATTTATACTATAGTAGAAATACAACCTATATTAACCACACAATACATGATTTGCTTGAGCATCCATAGCTCTGCGAGACTGACATACGAACTACATCTATCATTCGAGAAACACTCTTGTGAAAATCTATCTCTAAGGCTGCAGGCCTAACCACACCACAGAGTAACTCATTGGAATCAATGGGGCAAAATTCTGAGCATACATCATTAGAATTGCAGCTTAAATGTCTCAGAAGGTCACTAATTTCTACATATCAAAACTCTGAAAACTTTAATGGTTTCAACAATGCTTCATAATGTCTGCAAAGATACATTTTCAAATCATTTTATACATGGTGAATACTAAAATCCAGTACATCAAACTGATCACATTGAATATGTCCAGATATAGCTGTAACATCTTTCCCTCTTCAGATTCTACCTATGACTTTCAAGTACTGGTACAAAAGGGCAGGGCTTTTTTTATTTGGAAGTGTTCATGATGAGTTCAAGCACCTATTTTTCTAGAAAAATAGCACTGCTAAAGGGTATACTAAACATTAAGTTTGTTATAAAGAGGAATACATAACTGCAAAGTATTTATTTGGCAGTGAAACTCTTGACCTAAAAGACTCTTGCCTAAAAGAGATACAGTGGTACCTTAGGTTAAGTACTTAATTCGTTCCGGAGGTCCGTACTTAACCTGAAACTGTTCTTAACCTGAAGCACCACACTTTAGCTAATGGGGCCTCCCGCTGCTGCCGCGCCGCCAGAGCACGATTTCTGTTCTCATCCTGAAGCAAAGTTCTTAACCCAAGGTACTATTTCTGGGTTAGCGGAGTCTGTAACCTGAAGCGTATGTAACCTGAGGTACCACTGTACAGTCTTTCAGTATCTCTGAATGACTGCTTCTTGAAAGTTATTAGTGAAATGAATATGAAACTTGGTTTAATTGATACCATATGTAGAGCGCAAATGATCTGTGTAACCCTGAATAACATGGCCAATTTTTGTCACTATGTTTTTATAATGTCCCATATTTTCCGGCATGCCCCCGTTTGCCAAACTAGTGGTATGTCAAGATCTACTCAAAAGGAAGAGTGTGTCTAACTTCCTGTTTTATATTTGGTGAACATGACACATACTTTGTCAATTTTTGCAAGCCTAAAATGAACTACATGCACAAAATCCATTTCAGCACTTGTCTGTACTGGAAAAGGATTCCACACTGGGTCTATACTGATACGTTATAACTTATCTATTAAACTGTTCTGGTTTGCAAACTGTAAGCAGTGGCAGGTGGAATAAATGAAGGCTGTATTTGATAATTTGAAAACTATCAGTAAACCATTCCAATCAGCAATTTCAACCAGCTCTATAAATGACTATTATAAGATTCAAACATAGTGGTATAGTTATCAGATTTAACTTTTTTAAAAGAGAGGAAGCTAATATGGCTCTGTGACATTTCGTCTATTGGAATGTTATGCAGCTATTTCACCCAGGAATAAAGGAAAACTGACAGCTTTCTGTCAATAGTCCCATGAGGTTGTGGATTTAGAACCTTAGAAGTAAAATATTTCTGTATGGAATGAAATGCTTTTTTAGAAAACCAACAAAAATGACTTCAAATCTGAGTAGTTTTGTACTAGAAAGTCACAAATATTCTGAATATCTAAAGTAAGCAGACTCTTATGAGATAGCTGGCTATGACTACTGTTTAAGAGAGCTAGTGACAAGATAATGCTTGTGACAATTGATCACATATATATTAATTCACAATTCATTCTAATAGTATATTTGCCCAAGCAGTAAAGTATGGGTGATTCTGTGATTAAGACGCCAAAGTTGAAAGCAAACATAATGTCACGCATCGCTAACTGTTAATACTGAGGAAATCTGTGAGCTGAAACAGAGCCGTCTCATGTTCACACTGATGGGTTAAGGATATGTGCCAAGTTTCTCATTCACAGTTATGCTTGAATGGGTGACACCATCCTCTTCCCTTAAGCAACTGTTCATGATACAAGCTACCTCATCACAAGCTCAGTTTTAAGAAATATTATTCCACTAGACACATACAAGAAAGCCATTCCTTTATAAACAGTACTTCAAACAAAAATGTTAAATTATTATTATTACACTGCGCTTAGGTTTTCTAAGAGGAAAAAGTAATTCAAAAAAGGCATTCATTTTCCATAAACAAAAACAAAGAAAAATTAAAGGTAGCAAGAAAAATGGTTCTATAAAAGGTTTTGACTATCAACATTTCCTTTCACTAAATAGAGTCTAGAGTGCATCTGCTCAGGTGCTTCCTGTTTGATGTCTCAGCATTAAGTCATAAATACAGGAAGAGAATGAAAAAGAAAGCATGATTTGGCAGGGGAAAGTCTGCGCACAAAACGTTTGCTGTGTGCAATTCCCCATCAGGGTGCTGATATGGAGAAGGGGAGAAAGATTAGTGCTACGTGACCATGAGGTCCATGTGGGGGCTGAATGCTGAAATACAACATCAGACTTCCAAGACAAGCTTCAAATATATGTGCCTCTTTTATATCAGGATAAAAAAATTCATTATCTTCTGAAGTAGAACTCACATCAGTAGTACTACCTGGGGCTGCTGGGAGTTGTGGTCTAGATAAGTTGAAAACACCAGATTGGTGAAAACTGATAATTGGACCGACTTCTGGCTGGGATGAAAAAGTCTAAGTTTGTGTGTTATAAAGATGATTGTGTTCGACAGAAAACTGAGTATCTGATTACCAAATTGAATTTTATGTTGCTTTGATGCATTCAGACTTAGACCAGGGCTTTAGTATGGCTGCATCTGTTTTGTGGCACTCATCCATTGTCTCCCGATACAAATGGATGCCAACCAACCTGATTCCTTGCAAAATACAACACTATCTGCGTTTTGTGGAAACAACTGAATACATTTTTTGTTCCAACAGGCCTTCCCAGCTGAATGAATGGGTCTCTGTCATGGGTCTCTCTCTCTCTCTCTCTGTGTGTGTGTGTGTGTGTGTACACACACAATATATCTGTATCTATATCAATATATATTTGGTGTGTGTTGTTTTCAACTGTGTTTTTGCTGTTTTTATTGTACATTGCCCTGCAATGCATTGTGGGGGCAATAATAATTCACCCTCCCACAGAAACCTTAAGGGTAAAAAGCTTTTGAAGGACAAAATTTACTACTTTTTCTTATACCCTTATTTTCTGCACCAGGCTACACCAAATATATTATTAACTGTGGATACAGTTACTGTCACAGACTATCCAGTATTATGGATCAAAAGAATAAAAAGGGGAAAAGACCAAAGAAAATTTATCTTATACATCAACCCACAAAGTAAATCGGGATTTTTAAATAAAAAGTTGAAAATCAGAGGATAAAGGAGGACATAAAACTAGGAAAGACGGAATGATCTGAGGATCATTTGTAAACAAAAGAAATAGCAATGATCTTAGAATTACTGATAACAAAAAATGGCTAAGAAAGAAGATTGTGTGATCTTGAAGTCAAATCAGAAATTTAACTCCAGGAAGTATTTTTTTACATTAAACAGCTGTGTCCTCAAAGCAGCACAAACTGTGAAAACAGTTGCACTATTGTTACATTTTAGTTTAACTACTACATGTGCTCCTTTATATACTGAAACAAACTTGTTTTATTTACTACGTTCAAGCAAAAACAAACATGTATTTTGTCAGGCATCCCAGGAGCAAATCATTGCCAAGTGGACACAATAAACCCACTTACAACATTTTCAAATGACATAAATAGCCACAAGCTTTTTTTTTTTTAGTGCATATATTTTCACTTTCAAGGCATAATTATGAACAGTTAAGAGGATGCATTAAAATATAGTCACTTAAATTCAATGTGTGTACAGCAGCCTTTAAAATTAAAAATACTGCTTCCTTAATCCCAGTTGACAAATTCTGAAATGTGAATTGAAGAAACAAACTAATACAAATAATTCATCTTTTGCTCAGAAACCATAAGAGCAAACTTCACTGCTACCCATTTATTTTGTTTAAAATATTTTCCTCCACAACATTAGAGCCAAAAATAGATGCCACGGCAGCGATGCCATTTGTTTAAATATAGAATTTTCCTGATCAAGTAAAAGAAAGAAAGAAAGAAAGAAAGAGGTGTTGGGAAGGTGTAAGGCCACAATCCTTCCCTCATGTCTATGACTGAAAGAGGATTATGATAGCTCATAAATTTCTCTCTACTGGCAGAAAGGAGTGCTGTTATGTTGGAGGCCCATGTCAGAGGCCTCAAGGTACAGTACACCCAAACAAGCAGTAAGCTGCTGCCAGCTGTTCAGCATGAAAAAACCCTAAAATGCCATTTTAGGGCAGTGTGCCAGCAGCTTTACATCCACTGAGTAAAGTTTTGTGAGTCTGATCCTCTGGTTCCTCAGCTATACCAGCTTGAAGCTGGCATAGCAAGGGAAAAAAAGGGGGGGAGGCATGCCCCCAACTCCCTCAACACTTTCTTGCCCTTGACAGTAGACGCCTGCAAGGCTTCAGCTGACCTTCCCAGACCCTAGCCCAAGATTAGGATTGCTCTGTTATTTTAAATAGGAAAAAGGACACATAGATAAGGAGTCTAGACCTACCCCCTCCTGTAGCTTCCCTCATCAGCTCAGGGCTTCCAGGGCACACTTTCTACACATTTTATGAATCTGCCCAAATCTCCAGGGGTTTCAGAATCAGGTTATCAATAAAACCCAACAGATCACAGCCTATCAGTTAATATCAAACACCTTATAGAGAATCTGATAATAGCAGCTAGAAGACGTATTCTCCAATACTGGAAATTAACAGAACCTTCCACTACAACAGAATTGTTATTTTTAAAATAATAGAAATTGCAGTATATATAAAACTTGTGTTTCCCCCTCAGGGTTCAGCAAAAGGTGCAAGAAAATAAATTTAAAGGAATAGCTTTTACTTCTCTTGAAAGGTTTTGTTTCCATAAGTGGTAATGTCCAACCTTGTGTCTTTTTTACAATGCTATAACTTAAAATAATATGGCCATGACTATACTCTGCTTATACTTATATTTCTATCTGTATTGTAGCTTATGTCTGCATCATTTATTGCTTAAATTGTTTGAAGTAATCACCTGACTGGTGTGGGGGGTAGGAATCCTACTTAGGAAAAAAATGCAGTCAGTGCCTCACTTAATATGAGCTTTCAACACAAGTGACCTAGTTATGGGCCCTGGAATGAATATATAAAGTTGCCCTAACAGTGACCTACAATGGGAAATGTAGACAACTGAAGGGAACATGGCATACCAGAAATAAAATCTGTTCTGCTGGAACAGAAAAGCCTTACTGAACAACTGAATGGGGAAAATGATATTTTAAACAGATGCTTTGGACTGCTTGTTAACAGCCATTATATTCAAATCAATAAACACTTAAGGAAGACGTTTGTAAAAGATGTGATGTCTTCAGTCCCTCCACACAACAAATAAGCTATCACATCATTATTCTAGCCATTTCTTTCAAGTTATGGCTAGTATGATTAAAGTGATTAAAAATACCTTCATTTCAGTAATACCGTGGTACCTCTAGTTATGAACTCAAATCTTTCTGGAGGTCCGTTCTTAACCTGAAACTGTTCTTAACTAGATGCATGTTTTCGCTAATGGGGCCTCTTGCTGCCGCTGCGCCGCCGGCACACAATTTCTGTTCTCATCCTGGGGCAAAGTTCTCAACTCGAGGTAACTTTTCCAAGTTAGCGGAGTTTGTAACCTGAGGCGTTTGCAACTCGAGGTACAACTCGAGGGCAATAAGCTTCATGAAAAAAAAGGCCCATTTCTGTGGTGGCCCCCGATTTTGGAACTCCCTTCCTACTGAAGTGCAAATGGTTTCACCTCTGGCAGGAGTATATGCAACAGGGAATAGGAGGGCTCTACACATCTTCTTTTGCTGCTGTGCTGATTAATTTCATTTTGAAACAAATGTGGAATCCACAATTATTCTGATCCATTGATTTCAATGGGACTATGCAGAGTATGACTTAGCTGGATATCACCTGTAGTTACCCCCAGCTGCTTTCATGTGCAAAGGGGCAGCGATTAGCTAATAAAAATCTCCATCAAAAGATGCTACCTTTTCATATCTTGCATACCAAAATATATTCACCAGCAACCCTATTGCCCCCGAGTACTTCAAGGACCAAGTATCCTCCAACAGCTCTCATCTATTTTCCTACATCCCATGCCTTGCCTTACGAAATAGCTGTTCCCAACATCCTGCTGGAATAAGCCTCTCCACATTCAAACTTCCTGCTTCACAGGTCAGAAATCATCACCGTCTATTTAGTCCCTTCACCACTGGCTGCAAATTCTGGTAAACAGCACTCTTTCTTTGATATCAGCATACAATGATGCCAAAATCCAGCTTTCTCCCAATTGAAATGTAGAGAGTTTGAGGACTGGGACATTCACAGGGAAACCAAAATGCTTGTTTACAAAGCTATTGTACTACCAACCTTATTGTATGCTTCTGAAACATGAACCACCTATAAACACCATCTCCAACTCTTTGAAAGATTCCATCAACGGTGTCTCCAAAAAATTTTACACATCACTTGGGAAGACAGGTGAACTAATGCTGGTGTACTGGAAGAAGCAAAGATCACCAGTGTTGAAGCAATGATTCTTCAACATGAACTTGGTTGGGTTGGTCATGTTGTTTGGATAATTGCCTGATAATTGTCTTCCAAAGCAACTACTCTGTTCAGAACTTAAAAATGGAAAGTGTAATGCTGGTGGTCAACAAAAGAGGTTTAAAGACTCTCTCCAGGCAAATCTTTTTTAAAATGTAGTATAAACACCGACAATTGGGAAACACTGGCCTGTGAGCACTCCAATTGGAGAACACCTTTACCACAGGTGTCATGGACTTTGAAGATGCTCAAACTCAGAACAAAAGGGAGAAACGTGCTAAGAGGAAGGCATGTTTGGCAAACCCTCACCATCATCAACTCCCACCCGGAAACCTATGTCCCCACTGTGGAAGGATGTATGGATCCAGAACTGGCCTCCACAGTCACTTACGGACTCACCGTTAAGACCATGTTCATGGAAGACAATCTTACTCAGCTACGAGTGATCGCCAAAGAAGTAGTAGTAGTAGTAATATTTTTATTGTTTCTAAAAGCTTCCAGATTTCTTCTTGTTTTTAAGCAGAGCCAGCCCCTCTGATCCCGGGGTGGCTGAATACAATAAAGGAGGGGATGTAGCTGGAATATCCTGCAGCTGATGCCTTATTTGTTAAACTGAATTGATTGTGAGTATTGTTCATCACAGCACAGCACAGAGAGTCCTCTCTCTCATGAGAAATGCTCAAGTCCTGATTTGCAAAAGCTGATAAAGCTACTTGAAAGAAGAGACCCATTTTATTGGACTGGCTTTCACAAGGAATTTGGAAGAGTTTTGAATTTCAGAGAAAGGTTACATTTAGTTACCAAAGTCTATTCATGGCATGGTAGTGAAGTGAGAATCTGTGTAGGACTAGAAAGTACACTGACAAGCTTCTTTTGATACTGGAGCCTATGAAAGTAGCTCCTATACATGATCTGACCTAAATATAGAGCACCTATCCCATTATCATTAATATCTTCTGCAGAGGCCCTTTTCAATGTCTTCTACCACCAGATATGAAAATCATCAATTCTCAACAGTGGTACCCCAGTTCTGGAATTATCATTAGGTTTCCCCTTCAAAGAACTGTCAGCATAAGCAGCATGATCCTTATCAGTTCAGGACCCTAGACAATGGAGTGTGCCTCCAGGGATGAAGTCAAACTGTTGTTTTTTGAGAGTTGAGAGACGACCTAACCTGGGGAGAGTACAGCAAAGACCTGGTGAAGAGAGCACAGCAGAGGTTATATTTTCTGAGTATCCTCCGGAAAAATAATCTCTCAAAGGACCTGTTGATGGCATTCTACCATTGCACTGTGGAGAGCGTACTAACTTATGGTCTGTGCGTGTGGTTTGGGAGCTGCACGGCCAGGGAAAAAACAATGCTATCCAGGGTTGTAAAGACTGCAGAGAGAATTATTGGGTGCACTCTTCCCACCTTAGATCAAATCTATGCTGCCAGGTGCCATAAGAAAGCGGCAGAGATAGCACATGATAGTACGCACCCCGGAAATGATCTCTTTCAGCTTCTGCCTTCTGGAAGAAGGCATAGGGTTATAAAGGCCAGGACTAGCCGCCTGAAAAACAGTTTCTACGCTAATGCAATTCTGGTTCTAAATGCAGCATAAGGGGTCTCTGTAGTATAGTGAATTTTAAAATGGGGTTTTAGAGTTTTTAGGGGGTTTTGAATGTTTTATTTAGTTTTTATGTAGTTTTATGTAGTTTTTATGTAGTTTTATGTAGTTTCGTGGTAGTTTTATGTAGTTTTTATGTAGTTTTTCAATTTCATTGTTCCGCAAGGGACAATGACAATAAAGATATCGTATCGTATCGTTTTTGCTGCATTAGGAACACTGAAGTGACTTCTCCGGGGTGCAAGCCTGGGCAGAATATGTGGAGGTTCCGAGCTGCCCAGATGACAAAACACCGCACACACCCCCTGGCCTGATGTGGTCCTAAGGAAATCAGAGAATACAATTGGTACCAGCTAGGCTGCAAAAGTTGCCAGAATGAGGTGTACAAGGGCCATCCAAGCATCTTAGGGACTCCACTCTAGTTTTGTGTAAGGTTTATTCTTCGGTCCCTCAAAGCAGCGGAGATTTGGGGTCAGAGTTCTCCTTTTCCTAGATGGGCTACCTCCCCAGTTTGAAGATCCCCATCTGTCCCTTATTTCCCTCTACAACATGTGCAGAAACTGGCTTATTGACCTTTGGACCCACTATTGGTCTCATTCACTCAATCCGCTACAGCCTGTCTTTGCATGCAGGAGAATGCATGGGGCATAGTGGTGCTTTAAGCCTTTACCTTGCTAGGGTCCTGAACCAAAGCAGCCACCCACTCCCCATGCCTGGGGAAAAAATTTCCTAAGAAAATTGTAGGCATGGGGAGTCCTCTATTATTTCAGGGGGACAAAAGGTTCATGTCCACTACACTGGAGTCCCAGGTCTATATCCACACCACCACCTTTCTGTTTTTGGGGGTGAGAAGTTTGTACTCAAGGTCAAACTATAAGTAAACCTCATGTGCAGTCTTGTCCTAAATCTTAAAATGATTTGTTAACTGTGGTTGGCATCCATCTGTCTTGGGAGACAGTGGAGAAGTGTGCCTTTGGGAGTGAAGTCAAACTGTTGAAGAATTACAGCGTCTGTTGTGGCTATCCTCCCATGTTATCTCTGCTCTCTCAGCCTTTTTTGTGGTCCAAAGGAAAGCAGAGCAATATGTTTGGCACTAGCTTGGCTACAGGAGTTGCTGGAAGATAACTAAGGGTTTCCTAAATTGTTATGCCGTTCAGATTCACTGGAAAACTTGGACCACAGCCTAGGTAAGACAGTCAACTGTAATAGTGGAATATGCAATTTATGATGCCTCCCAGCTAATTATTAACAACAACAACAACAACAACAACAACAACATTTGTACCCCTTCCATCTGACTGGGTTGCCCCAATCATACAGCAACTATGAAGCAGCACTTCACCCTCTGCCTGTCTTAAAAGTGTCCCACTTAACATTGAGTGAGTGAACCCTCTCCTGGTATAGAACCAACATAGAGAGAATGCTGAATCAAACATCTTGAGGTTCATTTTAGTTTGCCAATTGGTTTGTCAAAAGGCCCTGTGGTTAAAGGGTGTGGTGGCTGATGCTCCAAGTAGCTTTTGTAGACTCCTGATTAAAATATTTGCTACCCTCCCAATACCAATTCAGAGTTTGTGCTAATTTAATTGACCTTGGGATAAAATGTACCCAATCTAGATCATCTATATAGCAGTGTTATTTCATAGTTGCTGTATGATTGTTAATTAGCTGGGGTCACATTGTGAAGGAGAAGAAAATGGTGCCAAAGGAGCAGCAGAGAGAAGCATTTTGCATCTCTCCTTAAATCAGGGCTTTTTGTCAGAAAATGTCTGCACATGAGCACTTGGTACAGCTGTACTCTAAATGTGATATCCAAGTCAAGTTGTATGTGACTGACTTTTTTGCAAATCAGCTAGCAAACTGAATTATCATTACCCCAAGCAACTCTGCTTAAATGGTATCAAAAATAAGCTGCCTTTATTCAGACACAATGGTAGCAGAAGAGAGCATTTTCTATCACTGACACTGTTATAGTACAGGTGTGGCATGATGAGTCAGATGCAGACTACTTCTCTGCCACTCTTTGTTGTCTCCCTTGATACTCCAGTGCCAAAAACCTCCACTGTAAATAAGAGAAGACCACAAGTGTTTTTCTGGGCACTATTTTCTCAACAGCCTCAGTCAACCTCCAATCCACATCAGGTCATCAATCAGCATCAACTTTACCTTTGCCTGTCCCATCCCAAACGCATCACTATGCCTAAGCATTCTGGAAGCTAGCTAGGTCCATAACTCTCAGGAATGAAATCCTAGTGGCCCACCACCCTGAGTACCAAGAGTAATCTAAATCTTCATAAAATCATGGTAAAACTACAAAGCAGTTTAAACAAGGTTCTGTTGTGCCCAAGCTACTATAAGTCACGGTAGAGAGATTTCAACAAAAGTACACACTATTCCATATAAGAAGAACGAATTTCCATCTCTACCAAAGGATCATCTCCAATTCTCCACTGCACCAACAGCAAAGAAATGAGTACATTACAAGGCTCTTAGTCTTTAGAATGACATCCTAAATTCTATTATGTTTCTGACTATACTGAAAGTAATCATCCAGCTATACAGCTTTATTAAAGAACAAAAAATTGTAATCTCTGGCTTCAAGTAATCATATTCATTGAACTTTCATGTCACTGAAGTCTGACTTCATACTAGACTTTTTTATACATAGCCATTATTAACTGCATGCATCCTTAATTTGTGAACCCTTTGAATGTTACTTAAATCAGAAGGTTTTTAACAACAGTACTTGTTGCTGCTCATATCTTTCACAGATGTTGATTCATGCATGATGATTTCCACATGTTGAATCACTAGCTTATGAGCAACAGCTCTTGGGCAAACAAAGTACAATAGACTACACAGGACTAAAACATTTTTGCTCCCAATTCAGGATGTGGAAATGTTACTTTTAGGTTTAGTCCTGTGTAGTCTAAAAATGTTTTAGCAGCAAGCTGTAAGCAATTTCATTAGTGACATTCATCTCTCATCAAAAACTGGGGAAACCTCTTGTGGCAATGTTCATCCCAAAGGAAACATGCTGCTTCTGTGAGTGCCCTTTTTCTTATTAAACTACATTTAATTTCCCACAACTTTATTCGTTAAGATATCTCACCACTGAAAAATAGAATGACTATATGGCTCTTCCATCCATATGAGCGATACAAAAATTAACATCACTTAGCCATAAATTAAGGTTTAAAATAGGAATCCATTTCTGCTGGGTTTTCCAAGATTAATTCAAACTGGGGACAGACTAGCCTTTGTAATGATCACTACAAAATGATGCCATTGAACCAAAATACTATCCTCAACAGATGTCCCTCAAACTTTTGTTCTGAGCTGTGTTTCTGAAGTATATTACAGCACAGAATAATTAAGTGCAGCTTTCATTTAAACAAACTGCTGAAATCAATGGGGTTTCCTTCCCAAGTAAAATTAAGATCAGTTTGCAAGCACTATTGCATTTTGTCTTAAACATTGATGAAAATCAGGGATCTGAAGCTCCACATAGATAACATATGAGGGACGAAACCTGGAAGGTTTCTAAAAAACATTAAAATGTATACTGAGCTTATACGGCAAATATAAAAAGCTGAGAGTTGAACATTTCATCTGAGTACAATTATTCTCAGTCCAGATGCAGTACTTAACCCTTTACTGGACTGAATCCTGTGTTACGTCTGCCTAGCAATTTTGCATCTCCCCACTTCTGCTGAATTCTTGTGGATATACAACTCCCAGGAAACAGCTGCACACAGAAGCAGTACAAACAATTGGGAATATGTTAAGGCACTGAACTATGTTCCCAAGTAAGCAGAAAAAATGACCACAATAAATAAATGCATTCTTAGACCAACTGCTAAAAGTGGCATACAGAAGACACCAAATCATACAATAAAACAACTTACATTTGAAGCATGACTTCATTCAAGAAAACTCCATCCACAAGTGCAACATATTCGTCCAAGTTTGTTGGATTTCCTCCAGCTAACGGTCCAAATGTCTTAACCTATAACAGAATTATCACAATGACATACTTCGTCTTGGTCTCTAGCGTAAGAAATTATACACATACATACACACACACATTTGAAATCTCTGCCACTGAATAGTGAATTAATGCTTACCCACGTAACAAGAGGGCTGGATATGAAAACCTCCAAAAGAGGTGTGAAAATCTCGTTTTCCATCTTAAGAGCTTTTTTTAAAAAAAAAAAACAAATCAGGATTTTCCAAGAAAGAAAGAAAAGTAAAACAAAACCAGAAGCCAGTATGAGGTTCCCTCCGTTGCAGTAATTCCGTAAAATGCTCCACGAGTTCAGGAAGAATACGTCCAAGCTAGTTCCCCCGATAAAATTCAAAAAGTAGCCAGGGCAGCGGCGACAACAGGGTTTTCATTATGCCCCTCGTCCAGAAAAGGAGCGGTCGCGAGGCCATCGACGTTCATTTTCAGGGATCTCCCCCCCCCCAAAAAAAAAACCCTCCCCCGACGCTTCCTACGGATGTATGTCTTCGACTTCACTCTCTTTCTTCCTCTTCTGTCCGTGCTTTAAGAGGAAGGAGAAAGAAAGGAAGCGACCCTACGAAAGAGCCCTACATCAGCCAGCCGCACAACAGCAACCCCCCCCAGCCCCTTTTCTCCCCCCCCCGGGGCTGCCGCCGCACTAGCAAGCGAGACTGCAAAGACATGCAAATCCCAAGGAAAACTACCTCGACCCACTTTCGCTCCCGAGCATGTGTGTGACAAGGGGGGGGGGCGCGCCCAGAAATCTCTCCTTCCAAGCCACCACCCCACTTTCCAAGTCCCCCCCTTTTCTCAAGCGAGCCCGCACAGGAAATCCCTCCCCGCTCCGCAAGCCAGGCTCGCTTCCCTCCCCATGCAGACAAGGAGGGCGCCGGCTCCTTCAGCCAAGGTTGGGTTGGGGGGGGTGGGAGGGAAGGAAGGTTTTTTTTCCCTGTGGGGAGGCAGCTCGCGCAGCTTTCCTCAGGGGGCGACACCTCTCTATCCAAAAGTGGTAGAGATGGATATGTACCCCACCCTGTTCCCTGGCCCCTCAGCGCTCGCCTTTCACATCTCCCGCCTACCTACCCCCCCCAAAAAAGGCTGCTCTGCAGCCTCTCCCTTCCACGGGCTCCCCCCCCCGCAGTGACTCACCCACCACCTCAGCCCCTCACTCACTCCCTTCCCCGCCCCCCCCGCCAGCTGCCTCCTCAGCTTCCTCTCTCCCTCCCCATTTCCCACCCTCTTTTTCCTACTCCTCTTTTTTTTCTCTCTCTCTCTTCCCTTGCTGGTCCCAGTTGCAGCACCCCCCCCCCCAAAAAAAATAAATAAATCCACACACACTTCTAGGGACTAATTCC